>NW_004955524.1:2940298-2971526 GCF_000276665.1 Chinchilla lanigera | reverse complement strand
CGGGCCCGGGCAGGCGCCTTCGCGGGGCCAGAGGGCGTGAGGAGCAGCCCACGGCCGGCCTCCGGGTCTGCGTCGGGCCCGCGGTGCTGGTGGGTGTCCCGACGGCGACGGGGCCGGGCGACCTGCAGATGTCCAGGTCTGGGAGGCAGACGGCCGAGCAAGGGCACGGGCAGGCTTGGGGTGTCCCGCGGGCTCCGGTGGGGAGGCCGGGGCCGAGGCTTCCGGGGCTGCCGGAGGGTGCCGTGGGTGCCGAGGCCCGCGGGAGGCTGGAGTTGACGGCCTCACAGGGACGGCGGGGCGGGGCCGCTGAGGGTCCCGGCGGGTTCTGAGGACAGGGCGGGCCTGGGGTGGAAGGGCCCGCGGGTTCTGAGGGGCTAGGTATGTGTTGAGCGCGGGGAGGACTGCCCGCGAGCAGAGGGCTGTAGGAGCCGGGGTCCTCCTTGGGGCTCCTCCCTCCCATCCCCTCGGGGCCCGCTCTCCCTCCTCTCGGGCTGAAGGACTGGAGCCGAGGTCTTGCCCTGGCATTCGGGGGCGTAATTCAACCTTGTGGTTAGAGAGAGGCTCCTTTTCTTCACGGCGAAGACCTGAGATGGGTTACTTGAACCCCAGGATTTACCAAAATATTGTAGGTGCTCCTGTGCTGGGAGTGTTGCCCTGGAGCCTCCGGGAGAGAATACCTGCTTTAGGGAGCTGCACCTCCCTCTGTTTTCACATTGGGTACCACCCAGCCCTTCCCACCCGAGCCCCCCAGGACCCCCACCGTGCTCAACTGGCCAGCAAGGAAATTCAGGCTCCTACTTGCTGGTGAGATTACAGGAGCCAGGGGTTACCCTCAGCGCGGTGGATGCCAAGTTGGTCCGTATGCAGCCAGAGCACAGGATGCTGAATGGCACCTTGGGGCTTGGCAGAGCAAGGCAGGGGACTGAGTTGGCTTTGCCAGTAGCTATGGAGACACAAGGACCTCTGTGACCAGAGGACTGACTAGTGTTTGGGGTGGAAGTGCAGAGGGCCCAGATTGGAGGCCTGGAGTGGGCAGGGCTTGGTGACCAGGCCCCAGGCTGTACAGGAAGGAGAGAGATAAAGGACAGTGAGGCAGCCAGGTGTGGTGGTGCGCACCTGTAATCCCAGCTGATCAGGAGGCTGAGGCAGGAGGACTGCTGCGTGTAAGGCTAGCCTGAACTACATAGTGGGACTTGGTCTCAAACAAAACAAAAGGAGCCCTCAGCAAGCCCTAGGTCTCTGCCTTGGGCCCTGGAGTGGGTTAATCTGAGACAAGGGCTCTTTGCTTTGTTGTTACTGTTGCTGGGAGTGGAACCTAGCACCTTTCTTGCACGTGCTAGGCAAACACTTCTACTGATCTGTAGCCCATTTTTCTTTCTCTCCCTGCCTCCAGTACTGTAGATTGAACCCAGAGGTGCTCTACCACTGAACTACATCATCAGCCCTTTTAAAAATTTTATTTTGAGGCAGTTGCAAAGCCTGGCCTCAAATTTGTAGTTCTCCTGCCTCAGCTTCCTGAGTAACTGTTGTGACAGGTGTATACCACAGTGCTTGGCCTGGCTTCCTCCCCTCCACTCCCCTCCCTCCTCTCTCTTCTCTTTTCTTTCCCAGTACTGGGGATTCAACTCAGGGTCTTTGTGCTGAGCTACATTCCCAACTCTTGAAATTATTTTTTAGTTTGAGGCTATCATGCCTTTCCTCTCGAGAGCCTGCCCTGCTTCCTCTAGGGTATACTTTTTCCTTACTTTTTGCTCTTTTTCTCAGCCCAAGCTCATTCTGCAGAGGCAGTTTCTCCCTTACTGTTCACTTTTATTTTTCCAATAAATTTTGTTACTGATATATACACACACATATATATGTATATATATATTTTGAGACAGGATTTGGTTAAGTCACTAAGTTGCCCAGGCTTCCCTTGGTGTGGGATAACAGGCATATGCCACCTCTCTGGCTAATATTTTTTTGAAGCTCATCCATGCTGTTGCATAGGAAGTTTATTCTTTATCACTACTGAATGAATGGAAACAAACTGACCATCTGTACAGTGTCGTGTGTGGACACAGTTTGTTTAGCCATTTTCTGGTTGGTGTTGTTTGCATTTTGACAATTGTAAATAAAGCTGCTGTGAACATCCATAGTGTCTTTGTGTGGATGTAACACATCTGTCCTATTGGGGAGATAGCTAAGAGTGGAATGAATGGGTCATGAGGCAGATGTGTGTCTAACTTCTAAAGAAAATGTAAAGGCAGAATGCCTTTACATTTGGTATCCCTGCCAGCAGTGTTCAAGAGTTCCGTTTCCAAATGGAGCAATAGTATATGCCTGTAATCCTAGCTACTCAGAAGGCTGAGGCAGGAGGGTCACAGGTCCTGGGCTAGCATGGCCAACTGAACAAGACACTGTCTAAAAATAAAACATTGTAGAAAAGGAGTTGGAATACCAGGTCTGGTGGTACATGCCTGTAATCCCAGTACTCTGGGAGGCTGAGGCAGGAGGATTGCTGTGAGTTCAAGGCCAGCCTAGACTACGTAATGAGATCCTGTCTCAAAAAAAAAAAAAAAAAAAAAAAATCCCCAAAATAAAAGATTGAGGGGAGGGTTGGGGTATAGCTCAGTGATAAAATGCCCCTGGTTTTGATCCCCAGAACTACAAAAAAAACCAAAGTTGCATTTGTTCCCCATCGTCACCAACAGTTGATATGGCCAGTCTTTCTTTTTAGCCACTTTTTTTTTTTTTTTTGTCTTTTTGAGACAGGGTCTCACTGTGCAGTTCAGAGTGGCCTTGAGCTCACTTTGTAGCCCAGGCTGGTCTCAACTCAAAATGATCCTCCTGCCTCAGCCTCCTGAGTGCTGGGATTATAGATGTGCGCCACCACGCCCAGCAAGCCACTTTTATAGATGTGTTTTATTTCTTATTTTGGCTTTAATTTGCGCTTCTCCAGTAACTAATGATTTTGGATATTTTCATGGGTTTCCTTGATGTCTTACTTTTTCTTATTGCTGAGATAAAATACCCAACACCCAAAGTGAAAGGAGGAAAGGTTTATGTGCCTCGCAGATGGTAGAGGTTCAGTTCTTAGTTGGCTGGCTCCAAGGCAGGGCAGCATGGGAGAGGGGCATCACAGGGGAGAAACAGTTTATGGTAGGCAGAAGCAAACCAATACACAAGACAAGCCTCTTTCCATCCCTTATATCTTACCTAGGCTCCCTGCCCAAAGGGCAGGTAGCACTCACACCATTAATTCTAGTGTTTTTTTGTTTTGTTTTTTTTGGTCTTTGAGACAGGGTTTCATTATGCAGTTCAGGCTAGTCTGGAGCTCACTTTGTAGCCCAAGCTGGCCTTGAACTTCGGTGACCTTTCTGCTTCAGCCACTATGACCGGTGATCCTAGCATTCTTTTTTTTTTTTTTTTCCTGGTACTGGGAATCGAACTCATGACCTTGCGCTTGCCAGGCAGGTGCTGTGCTGCTGAGCTAAATCCCCAGCCCCAGATCCTAGCATTCTTACTCCTAACACTGCACCATGAATCCATCCCAGCATCACACACTCTAGATCCAACCACCTCTGGAAAACCCCACCTATGACTGTGTGAGCCTTCCAGGGGACAGCTAGACACAAGCCGTAACACTTGGCTGTTCAGATCTTTGGTAAACTACCTTTTCAGTCTCTTACCCATTTCTCACTGGGTCGGGCCTGATGGGAGCCCAGAGCTCACAGAGCCCCTTCTCTGGCCACTTTCTGAGTTTTCTTGAGATAAAATTTGTATAACCAAGTTCACCCATTTCAGGTGAACCGTTTGGTGGCATTTAGCCCATGCACAGAATTGTGCAACCGTGACCTCTGTCTAGTTCCAAATTATAATTGACCTCTAAAAGGACAGCCCATACCCACTCTTGGTTTGTTTTGAGATAGTCCAGGCCAGGCTTGAACTCACTGTGTGGCCTAGGCTTCCCTTGAACTCACGTTCTTCCTGCTTCAGCCTCCTGAGTGCTGGGATTACAGGTGTGTGCTACCATGCTGAATAGACCCCATACCTAGCAGCACTCACTTCCTGTTCCCAACCCCCAGCTCCTGGCGACTACTGGTCCTCTTCCTGTCTTTGAGTCTGCCTGCTCTGGACATCTTTTTTTTTTTTTGTACCGGGAATCAAACTCAGGACCTTGCACTTGCCAGGCAGGCACTTACCTGGACATCTATCAGCGGGAACAAGATGTGCCCTCCTGTGTCTGGCTTTCCTCACTTAGCGTCGTCGCCGTATCAGTGCTCCATGCCTCGTCACGGCTGAGTACTACCCCACAGTGCAGGCAGACCGTAATGTTTATCTGTTTACCGCTTGGTGGATGCCTTAGCGCATTTCCTGTCACTAAGGAATACCAGAGGGCTGGGGGTGTAGCTTATGTGCGAGGCCCGGTTTCCATACCTAGCAGATGAGTGTACGTGTGAAAGTACAGAAAATCGGACTACCTGGGACTGGGTGGCTGACATCACTGTCGAGCCCCTGTGTGGCAGTGCCGTGTGGGTGACAGCGTGTCTCTGTGGTACAGCCTGGGGGCCTGGCGTGTGGGTAGCTCAGAGGGCCCAGTGTGGAAGGAGCACGGCAGGGAGGGGCAGGTATGCGCAGGCTTCCTAGGCCCTTGGCCCTCAGCCTGGCAGGTGGGAAGCCCCCTATGAGGGATCACGTCTTTTGAGGGGGGACCATTGAGGCTGCCGAGGGCCGCGGAAGGGTGGTCCTGTCTGCGATGCCAGTCTTCCAGCCTAGCAGGCAGCGCCTGTGTCTGCCGTTTTGTCCCACGCAGCGTTTTGTACTCCGGCCAGGGGTGGGGGCGGTTCCCGACTTCCCCTGGCTCTCCTGTGGTCCCACAACTCAGGCAAGTGTCCTCAGGAGGGACTGCTCCCCTCCCCCCCCGCCGCCCCCACCGTTATGTAACTTGTTTGTTCCAGCTTCTCTCTTCTGCGACCAGGGGGGAGAAGCAAGAAAGAGCGGAGCTGATTCTCTCCTTCCTTCCTATCTCGAGGGATCAGCAAAACCCGCTGCCTCGTGGAGATGTTCATGACTGCGCAGAACCGCAGGGATGGACGCGGCAGCCGGCGGCGCTGGCGGAGGGGAGGCGGTGTCTGGCCCAGGGCTCTCAAAACAAAAGACACTTGTTCTGCAGCCGCCTGCTCCTGGCTGGGCCTCGGCCTCCCCGAGCCAGGCTCTTCGAGGGAGAGGTTCAGGCTGCGGCCTCATGGCAGCAAGGCACCTCCCGGCCCTGCCACCCTTGGTCCTTGGCCTGCCCCCTGTGAACGTGTTGCTGAATAACACTGCTCCCGGGGTAAGGAGGGGACACCAGTGTAAGGGACGTGCTGACCGCAGGGGTCCCCTTGGGAATTTGTGTCGAGCAGGCTGGTCACAGTGCAGCCTGGCCTCGCGGCCTGCACTTGTATAAACTCCCCACAAGCCCTCGCTGGCTGTGTGTCCCTGGGTTGTCTCCAAGGAACCCCTGCCTGTGCTGGGAATACCTGGGGGACCTTGTGGCCTTCTGGGAAGGTCTCGTCCCTTGGACCAGGCCTCCGCTTTAAGGGAGGGAAAGACAGAGCCCGGGATTGGCTCTCAGCCCGAGCACCTGTGCCCCAAGAGGCTTGACGGCAGCCCCCCTTCCTGCAGGCAGCCTCCAGGCACCCCGGGTCCCCGATGCACTGGCGGGCAGTGCGCTGGGGGCGCAGCGCGTGTTTCATGCTGGGGCTACCTCGGTGGCATTGCTTGTAGTAGTGATGCTGCCCGGGTCCTGCCCACTGCCCCTGTGTGGGAATTGTGAGCTGCATCCGGGGGTGGAGAGTGAACATTGGCCCCTTGCAGCCTGGAAGACGGTGGCACTGTTGCTTGGCGGCCATGAGAGGGGCAGGGTGGTAGCAGGGCAGGGCTGTGGAGTCCGAGTGACACTAGGAGGGCGGGTCTGGCCGTGGGGCGGCCCGGCATGGCTTGCTGGGTGGTGGGAGTCAGGGTGAGCTGCAGGCAGTGTCCGGCTAGAGGCGCCCCAAGTGCCCAGCAGCTCAGTCCGTGGCAGGGGAGGCCCCCCGTGTCACTTCCAGCCAGCAGGGTCCCCAGAGCGCAGCACAGCTGTCTCACAGTTGGACTGCTGCCTTGAACCGGTAGCTGCCACCCCCCAGGGACAGCCTTCTTGTCCTTGGCTTTATCAGTTGTTGCTGTAACCGTGCCACCACCCGGCGGCTGGGGCAGCTTGTCATCCCCTTCCTCACTTCTTTATGTTGCACCCAGTCTCTCCTAGACACTTTACAGGTGAGACTTGCTGGGCGTGGTGGTGCACGCCGGTAATCCCAGCACTTAGGAGGCTGAGGCAGGAGGATCGTGCGTTCGAGACCAGCCTGGGCTATAAAGTGAGCTCAAGGCCAGCCTGAACTGCATAGTGAGACCCTGTCTCAAGACAAAAAAAAAAAAAAAGACTCGCTTTTGCCTTTCATTGTAGGGGTGTTTTTCAATTTTTAAAACTGTAAACTATCCTTTCCCTCCACTTTTTGGTGGTGATGGAATCCAGCTCCATTGAGCCTCACCCCAGCCCTGTCCCTTGGTTTTTTTGGGGGGCAAAGTACTGGGGAACAGCCAGGCTACTCCACTATTGAACTATGCCTCCAGCCCTTTTGATTTTTCACTTTGAGATAAGATTTCACTAAGGTGTCCACACTGGCCTCAAACTTGCAACCCTCCTGGCTCAGCCTTCTTAGTAGCTGGCATTCCAAGTGGGTACCACTGAGCCCAGCTCTGACCTTTGGTGTTTTGTTTCATTCATTTTCGTTTTTAAAATATAATTAAGTTTATTTGTACACTTTGGATGTACATAATGATTAGATTCATCATAGGGAATTTCTACTTGTACATGATAGATTTTGGTTTTTCTATTTTTCCTACTCCTCTCCTCCTGGCATTGTTTCATTTTGTTTTGAGGCAGTTTGCTATGTAGTATAGGCTTCCCTTGAACTTGCTATGTAGCCCACCCTGGCCTTAAACTTGCAATCTCTGTGTTTTAGCCGATGAGGCTGGGATGACAGGTGTGGCCTAGCATGCCTGGCTTTTTAATTTTTTTGGGTGTCAGGAACCGCATTCAGTACCTCGAGCTTGCCAGGCTGGTGCTGTGCCGCTAAGCAACATGCCTGGCCCTGCCCTTGGTTTTAAGGAATGCTTTAGACTTTGGGGTGCAGGTTCTATAGGGGGAGGAAGAGGACAGGAAATAGGAAGGGGGAGGGGGAGGCGAGGGAGGGGTGCAGGCAGAAATAGCTCAGACCAGCCTGTGTGATGCCTGCCTGAGGCCTGCGTCCTGGCACCCGGGGTCATTTGACACCTGCCCTCGCTTCTGGCGGGGGTTGCAGGCCTCCTGTGTACCTGCCACTGGCCTGGTGTCCACAGGACAGGTCAGCCCCATGTGGGCTGGCTGGGAGAGGCCCTGTGGAGCGGACTGAGCTGGTGAGCTGGGTCTTATCGCAGGAGGGTTGGCTCCTCTTTCTGGGCGAGGGTGAGGTCAGGGAGCAGGGCGAGGTTTGGGAAGGCCCTGGGTGGGACTCCATGGTGGAAGGGTCCTCTGGTGGTGGACAAGGGGCCCCAGGCCCCGATGATGAGAGGTGAGTTGGGGAGCAGTAGCAGTGGCTGTGCAGGCTCTTGGTCCTGCTCTGTGTTGAGGATCTGGTGCTGGGGGTAACCTATGGGGGTAAGGGGCTGAGGACCCACTTGGTCTTGAGTGGCCATGGCAGCTGCAAGTGTCCAGTGGACACCTGCATCCCTCTGTCACCTGCATCCCCCCTCTAGAAAGGCCCTTTGTGCCTCTGGTCTCTGGGCTCGAGCCAGCCTAGGCCACATAGTCCTTGCGGCCTCAGATCTTCCAGGCAGCAGGTCCTGGTTCGGGTAACGTCCCTCCTCCAGAGGGAGGGCTGCAGGCGCCTTGGCGGACTCCCGGCCAGCAGGTCTTTTGTGTTCACTGTGGGGCCACAATCCGGTCCTGCCCCTTCTGAGCCACTGTCCTGTCCCCAACTGCAGCCACCAGGACCTTCCTGAGATCTCAGACCCTGTTACCGCTTGCCTGATACCTGCCAGGGCTCCCTGCTCTCAGAACAGAATCCACTTCCGTGTGACCCCCCTGCCCCCGCCCCGCTGGTCCCAGGCGTACGGGGCCGGAATGTCCTGTCCCTGTCCCAGCGATTTGCACGGCTCAAGTGTTGCATTCTCGGGCCTGGCCTTGCTACCCATCCCATGCATCCCTGTCATCACAGTTCACTGTGCGCTGAGGGTCTGTGTCCCCTAGGACATGCCCTCCCGGGGGGCAGCGGTAGGTCAGTTCTCAGGGCCCCCAGCAGATCAGTGCCCCTCCACGCCGTCTGGGCTGGATTTGCAGGGCGCAGGCCTGACCCCGGCTCTGCACAGCCCCCCTTGCCCTGACCGGTGGAATCACCCTCCTCCACTTTATGGCATTGACCCAGCAGGGTCAGGGCAGAGCAGCAGAAGTTCACAGCCTGTCATCAGTACGTCAGCCCCGCCGTGGACGGAGCAGCCAGCGGTTGCGCCATTCTGTGTGCGCTCCATTTGTTTAATGAGCAGAATTTCAGTACTGCGTGTGAAAGTTAAAGAAAGCCACCACCGGCTGGCCTCCCTGTCCAGCTGCTTGAAGTGGGAAGTGGGGGCTGAGCCCACTGGGCCCCCACTGCCGGCTGGCCCGCCCTCCTCCTCTGGTAGCCGCGCTGCAGCTGTGCGGACGAGCTCTCTTAACACTTGTTAACCCCGCGCCTCCATCCCTTCCTCCCCGCCCTTCCCCACTGCTCTCCAGAGAGGGCCGCGCAGTTCGCAGGACTCGTCTCCAACGGCCACGCCAGCGTTTCCCCAGCATTCCTGCTCTGCAGAGCGGATTTTGGGGCGTGTCCAGCGTGCTTTCAGACCCCTCACCGAGCATCGTAGCGCAGCGCCTGACCGCTCTGCGTGCACTGCCACGATGCACACTGCAAATATTGTGATCTGGGAGGAAGTAACCGGCACCTTGGGGGAATTGCAGACCTTTCCTGTGAGGGCAAGGGCTTCCGGAATTGAACACTCTCGGCCTGCAGGGGTGGGCCTTCAGGCTTTTTAAAGGCCTTGAGGGGGGTCACCCGAGGATCGAGGCCGAAGATGTTTTCTGACACCACAGCCGTGAAATTCCACAGGGGTCAGAGACGGGAATCGGGCGGGAGCGGTCTGGGTGGATATCCGGAGAGCTGTGTCCTCCTCGGGATGTTAGAATTTGAGGCAGCCTGTCAAAAGCGGCCAGACGGGACATGTGACTGCCCAGACTCTTCTGTTACTGAGCTGCACACAGCGTGCTTTCCTAGGCAGGTGGACGGGGCGGCCAGGGGGCTGTGCTGCACCAGGCGTTCGGGCAACCTTTCTGTGCACCCAGCCTGAGTTGCCCTTCCAGGGCCACTGTGGCATCTGCCCAGCAGGAGGGCGCTCTTGCCCTCCACGTCAGCTCCCTGAGGCCTGTGGCCCGTGAGCAGAGCAGTTGGGAGCGCACCGTGTCTGCTCCCCAGGAATCACTTGCACATGTGGCTGGCGGTGTTGTAGCTGGGATGGTGGCCCTGGCCCTCTGCCATCCCAGCCTCGACGCCTGCCCCACATCAGCATTTAGAGTGGCCGAACCTTGGTGTCGGTCGGTCAGAGTGCAGGCAGCTTGCTGGCCTTGCCTGGGGAGCTGTGGTGGGCAGAATGGAGCCGTCTGGCTTGCCACAGACAGGCGGAACTCTGGCTGGGGACAGCTGCCGCCCACTCACCCTCAGACTCACCCTCCATGTGACGTCCTCACCCCCGACCCCCTAGGGGGTTCTTGTGCGGTCTTGGAGAGGCTGCAGCTAGAGAGACACTGCATCCCGGGCAGTTTTTCCAGAGGCTTGTCTGGGATGCCATGGGTGACTCTAGGCTTCTGCCATGGAGGGCCCCTTAGGGGTAGGACAGCCAGGAAACCAGCTTGTTCTCTTCCCTTCCATTAAAGCTCAGAGGTCACATAAAAAATTTCAGAGAGAGTTCTAGTTTTTTTTTTTTTTTTTTTTTTGAGAGTTCTACTTTTAGGTGCACTGGGGTTCAAGGCTGGAAGGCTGCCCCCAGTAGGGTCCCCAGCAGATCCATCTTTTAGCTCTGACTTCTCTCTTCCTGGCACCCACCTATCCAATGAAAGGTGACCCTACTTTATGGCCCACCAGCCTGCCAACCCCAGGGGAGAGGCCAGCCTCTATCCAGTAGCTCCAGCAAAATTCCTAGGGAACGACTCTGATTGGACCAGGTGGGCCACACCCTCATCCTGGGACCAATCGTGGAAGCCATTCTCAGAGGCTTTGACTGGCCAGGTTGGGCCATGTGCCTCCTTTTCAACCCTCAGAGCGGGTCTGCCACTGGGCTTGACTGTGGAGAACAGGAGGTTCTGCAAGGAAGACATGGGGTCCTTAAGAGAGGAGGCCTTTTTTTTTTTTTTTTTTGACACGGTCTCTCGCTGTGCAGTTCAGGCTGGCCTTGAGCTCAATTTGTAGCCCAGGCTGGTCTTGACCTCACAACGATCCTCCTGTCTCAGCCTCCTGAGTGCTGGGATTACATACGTGCACCACCATGCCCAGTGAGGAGGGCTTTGAGCACCCCTAAAATGGAGATGTTCATGAACAGGCTCCTCTGGTGCTGAAATTCGCTGTCGTCAGAAGGCCCCATGCTGAGCGGCAGGGATGCTGCATCTGGCTGAGCTCCACCAGGGTGAACATGTGCTGCTTGGCAGCCCCGACCCTTCTGGGGCCTCAGCGCTGGCCCGGCCAGGGGAGGCAGCAGGCTGGGCTGCCTCCCGGCGTGTTTCTGCCCTGCCATGCTGGAATTCATCGGTGCTGGAATTCAGTGGGTTTCCGAGCAATGCTCATGCACCTACTTGCCTAATCTGGAGAGCCAGGGGGTATTCTTGTTTGAGTGGCCTTGTCTTCCAGCCTGGCACAGTGGGGTGCTGAGGGGGATGGGCCCTTGCTGGATCATCTGGAGTCAGGAGGGAACCTCAACCCGAGATCTGCCCTCTGGTTGGCCTCTGGCAGCAGCCCCGGCTGGGCCGGGAGGGTGAGGGGCTGTGGTGGAGCCCGGTGGGTGCGTAAGTGAGGGAGGCTGTGGTGGAGACCGTAGTTCCAGAGAAGGCCGGAGGTGGAAGTGGCAGGGGTGCCCAGTGTGAAGGAGCTGGTAGACTCAGGAGGGGTCTGGCGGCAGGTGGAGGGGGCCAGGCACACCAGGAGCAGTGCACGCCAAGGCGTGGAGGCCTGGACATCCTGGAGAGAGTCCTGGCCAGTGCTTCCTGGTGCTGCCTGTGAGACCAAACCTGGCCTTAGGACTTGGGCCAGGAGCTGCATGACAGAGGCTGAGCTGTGAGAACGCTCACGTCCACTGCTGCCACCTCGGAGCATGGACCTGCTACCCTAGCCACTTACCTGCCCCCTCACCAGCCTCCATCCGTTCATCCACCCACCCAGCCAGCCAGCCATCTACCTACCCACCTGTCCACGTGTCCAGTCACCCAGCCACCCATCCATGTGTTGGTCCATCCATTCGTCCATGTGTCCACCCACCATCCACCCATCCATTCATCTACTGACCACTTGACATTCACCTACCCATCCATTCACCTAGTCAGCTACCATCCATTCATCCATCCATCCACCCATGTCTGCCCACCCATCCGTCTACCCACCCACTCCCATATCTTCACCCGTCCACTTGTACACCCTCTTCCCACCACCCTTCCTGCCTGCTCACCTGCCCACTCTGCACCGACCCACACACGCCCCAGCCGCTCCCCATGCGGCAGACACTGAGCTCCTTCCCTGTGCTGGGCGTGGTGGTGGGCTCCTGCCTGACCCTGGTGGACTCACATGTCAGCTGTGCAGAGACAAGCTGACACTGACACGTGACGTGCCATGTGGGACAGGAGCAGAGAGGACAGACAGCCAGGCTGAGGCTCAGGGCAGAAAGGGCAGCCGTGGCCCAGGACTGTCCCAGTGTGACCTGGCAGGTGCTACCCGTCTCTTGCAGGGCAGCTGAAAGGTTAGTTGCCCTTGGCCAGCACCGAGGAGTGTTGTCCACGTCCATCCTCTGAGTGTGGGCAGAGTCTCACAGAATGGTCTCAGCCTTCTGGGCCTCAGTCTCCCTGTCTGTGTGTCGATGATGGTCCTGGGGCGTGGCCAGGCACATGAACATCTGCGTGCTGGATGAGGATGTCTCCGCCGGCAGGCCTGGTGTCCTTGTGCCTCCTGCTTGCTGTGTGGTCCTAGACAAGTGCCTGACCCTCTCTGTGCCTATCTATGAAATGGGGATAATGAGGACGCGGTGCTGAGTAGAAAGCCCGGAGCCAGGTTTGTGCAAGGCCTCAGACAGCCTGGCGTGGGGTGGTCACCGGGCAGCGGGGCCTGTGGTGAAGGGATGCTCCTGCACTGGGTCTGGCTGTGTGCTGGGTGACCATGCACTGCAGATGCCGAGAGCTTGCCACTGACCTGGAGGGTGGGGCTCTTCCTGGACGCAGGGCCTCCCCTGCTGCCTGGAGAAGTGGCTGGTCTCGATCAGCCACTCGGGTTGGGGACATTGCCCACAGGTCTTCGTGTCCACTGGCAGAGACCAGAGCACCATGAATCCTGTGCTCTATGGGCCTGCGCCGGAAGCTGGAGTAGAGACTGCCGTGGGTCAGCCTCGGGGGTCACCTGAAGTGACCCAAGGAGCAGGTGCGTGGTGCCTCCCTCCTCTCTGGAGGCCCCTTTCTCCTGGGCCTGTGGGGCAAAACCCCTGCTCCTCTGACTTCCCTCGCCACCCTGCCTGGTGGGACAGAGCTGTGCCAGGGCTGGCTGTGGACCGGTGGAGGGGGCTTCTTTCCTCTGACCCCAGGGGCTGCGGGAAGTGTTGGGCCCATGAGTGGGCGGGTTGCAGGGTTGCCTCCTGAGGGCGCTGCGGCTGCCCTGTTTCCTGTCTCCCCCTGTGTGCTTGGTGGAGCCAAGGACACGCGCACAGGGGCAGGGACACAGGCTGTGGATGGCGATGCCGGGGTCGGGCGGGTTGGTGTGTCTGCATCCCAGCAGCAGGACCTGTGCTCGCACCACCTGCAGATCTGCTGTGGCAGAGCTGGGCACGTGCAGGGTGGGATCCGGAGCCCTGCCTAGACTGCTGCTGTGCACGGGGAGGCCGGAGGGCGCCACAGCTGTGGGCAGGGCGGGGCATTTTGCAGTGCTGGGGTGGAACGAGGGCTCACACGTGCTGGGGAAGCACAGACCCCCCCGCCCACCCGCTTCTGTGCAGGCTTTCTTCCTCTCCGTCGGTCTGTCTGTCCTTTTGGGTTTCTGATCCCTCCTCCTTAGTTCTTCAGCATTTGGGCTCCTGGCCTGCCGGGGCACAGCGCTGTGGGGCCATCACGGTTCCTGGGCCCCACGCCGGCCCCAGTAGTGCTGCCCGCGCCTGCGCGCCCCCTCCTGGGAACCCTCCGGGAAGGAGCTGGCCCTGCGCCGGAGGGGCGGCCGGGAAGGGGGCGCACAGGCAGCGGGGTTGGGGCCACCAGCAGTCCCAGGGGAAGGCTCACTGACGTGAGTGTGGGGGCCGCTGGCCGGCCTTCGAGTCTGAGGCCAGCGCCAGGTGCCAGAACACAATGACTTTATCCTGTGGGCCGGGAGCACAAGTACCCAGAGCTGTGAAATGTTGTGGTAACCACAGCAACAGTAACTGGGGGCAGCTGCCTCTGTGAGTGTGTCAGGTCCTGGTTCTCCCTGCCTCTTAACCCTGGGGCTCGGTCCCAGATGCCACCAGGCCTTGGTGCCATTGGCAGGCTGCACGCAAATTGAAGGGAGCTGCCTGCAGTTGTGAGGGGTTGCACGCGGCCTCAGTTTCCCTGGAGCCGACACCTGCTGTCTGAGGTCGTGTGTGGTGAAGGGTCCAAGGTAGGGGGTGGGGGACGCAGAGGAGTTTCCCGTGTGGCCGGAGAGCAGGAGTGTGCGGGTGTGCACACGCATACACGCCTGTGAAACGAGCCCCAGATGTGGGCGGTGGGCTCAGAGCTCCACTCGCAGGGCCCTGGCTGCCTTCTGTGTGCCCCGCCTGTCCCCGCCCTCCAGGTCTGGGTCCCTTCTCCCTGGGTCTCAGATGAGACTCTACATTAGGCCTTGGCGGTGCTCCAGCTGCCGACAGGGGCAGAGCTGGAGAGGGCACCACCGTTCCACCGTCTCTGCCTGCGTGCACGGGGACTCTGGGCGGGCCGGGCCTCGCAGCAGCCGGCCGGGGTGTGAGCCAGCCAGCTGTGCTGTGCCGCTGCGCCACGCCCAGCCACATGGACAATAAACCTGAAGTTGGCTTGGAAAGTGGAAGTGTCTCAGCGCCGGGAAAGCGAGCCTGCGCTCAGAACAGTGTGTGCGGGGCGCTCACAGACGCGCTGGCCGCCCGCTCCGCGTGGGGGTGGGAAAGGCTTTAACAAAGCCCCAAAGAAATGTTTCCATGAAATTCTTCTTGTTCTTGCCTTTTTTTTTTTCCTCCCTTTTTGGACATTCCAATGAGAAGAATGATCTGGGGCTTCAAATCTTTCTTGCCGGCTGGGAAGCGACCGCAGGGACAAGGCCGGCAGCTGGGCCGGGGCCAGAGGAGGGGCGCCCACCCCGGCAGGTGCTCGGCCCCACTCCGCTGCTGGCCCCAGAAGCAGCCCCGTGGCCCCTGCTCCTGGTCCCCAACCCAGCCTGGTCACTGGGACACTGGCCACAGCCAGTGTGGCTCCGAGCGGCCTGTGACCTCTCCTGCGAGGATGCTCTGCATCCATCTTGCTGTCTCCAGAGCAGACTTAAGACCAGGCCACCCTAGGAGGATGCAAGTCCCTAACATAGGTGTCCCTGGGACACTCACCCTACCCAGTGCCCCACGGGGTGCCCGACAGCCATGCTGGGGTACATAGGGGCAAGGCATAACGAGGATGGTGGGGGCGTGCGGCCACTCAGAGGCCATGTCCAGGCCAAGGGCACAGCCGGGGCGAGCGGCCTCCAGGGACACCCTGACCCGGCTGCTGACGCACTGGCTGCGATGACTCACGTGCGGGTGACCGTGACTTGAGTGGCCGTCTGGAGACTTGGACTGGCTGAGGGCTACTGCTTTCCTGGGGGCCAGCCGCCCCCTGTCTGGGTCCAGCCTGAGTGACGGGTCCTTCCCCTCCTTAGTCATCAGCCAGGCTGCCCTCTACTCTTGCCCACCTTAGCCTGGGCTGCATCTCTCTGCTGCCGTGGGGCGCCTGCCACTGTGGCCTCCTCCTCCGCGAGCTCCCAGGGGTGATAGGGGCTCCAGGGCCGGGGGTGTCTTCCGTAGGCCAGGGAAGGACGCCACTTGTGGGGTGTCTGTGGCCTGGGACACAAAGGGGTGGAGGGCAGGGCTGCCTGCTCCCCTCCTGGTTCAGCCAGGCCTGTCTCCTGGGCAGGGCTGTCCCGACTCCTGGAGAGGAACTGTGGGTTCCTGGAGTGCCCAGTTGTCACACGCTAGTGGCAACACAGTCGCAGTCCCGAGGGCAGGGACATCTGCCCCCACCTTATAGCCAAGGCCTGTGTGATTGAGTGTCCCTGAGTTCCCAGGTCACCCGAGCTGGCGTGGCCCAGACTGCTGGCCGCAGAGACCCCAGCCTGGCTTCCATGCCTGTCTCAGAGGACCTCCTAGTTACTTCGCTGCCCGAGAACCCAGGGAACCCTGACACCATGCCGGGGAAAGCCCCTGCCCGCCTCTCCAGTCCCCTGCTTTCCAGAGAAGAGAGCGGCACGGGCAGGAAAGCCTAGGCCCCTTCCTCTCTGTTGTCCCCGAGGGCAGCACCGCTTCCCGCGTCTCTGCCCCCGGGATGTGCTCTTGGCACACAGGGCGTGAGTTCCTCCCCTGTAGGGATGGAGGCTCAGCAGCGGCTGCCCTGCTGGCTGTTGTTACTGTGACCCCCCCCCCACCGGCTGAGTGCGTTGCTTGGTCCCCTTCTGCCCGAGGTGGAGGTGGCACATTTGGCCCTGGCCCGCACACCTGCAGGTCCAGTTCACCCAGCCTGATCAACAGTATAGTGCTGGCAAAGGAAGTCGCGTCTGTACCGCACAGGTACGGACTTCTTTCTGTTGTTACTCCCTGAGCGCTGCCTTGCTGCCGCCCTTCCTTAGCATTTACCCTGGGTGAGGTGTCGTTCTCACAGAGGGCTGGTTTAGTCCCTGGGGGCTGGCGCAGGCTCCATGCCAACACCGCACCACTTCACGGAAGGCGCCTGAGCATCTAGGGTCTTGGTGCCCACTCCACGTGGATGCTGGGGGACGCTGTGTCACATCAGTCTCAGAGGCAGTCTCTGGGCAGAGGGCTGGGGCTTTAGAGCACGACCAGCTCTGCCACACTGTCCTCCTCGGGCTCGTCCTGCTCCCGTCCCCATCAGGACGCTGTGAGCACGCACAGCCCGGTGTGAAGCCGCCCTTGGTCCTCTGCCTGCTCCTCCACCTTTCCTGTGATGGCCTCTTCCCTCGAGGTTGTCCTGTGCTGAGTTCCTGGTGCTTGCTGTGGGCAGAGGCCACAGGCCCGGAAGGGTGAAGGGCCTATCCTTCCCTCCCTGAGCTGCTCTCCGTAGTGGACAGTGGAGACTGGAGAGGTGGGCAGGAGCCTTCCCAGGCACGGGTGTCGGGGTTCCCTGGGGACCTGGAAGGCAGGGACGGCACGTGTAACTGCAGGGCCTGTGAGGGAGGCCTGCGGCCCAGCCTGGGTCTCTGAGTGGCCTCGTGGTGCAGCTGCCTGGTGGGAACCTCTCTTCCGGTTGAGACCGCACAGGTGCCCCTGCCCTGCAGGCACAGAGGAGACCCAGAGGTCCTCCCACACTGCCTGGTCTGCTCCAGCCCTGGGGGACAGAGAGGTGGAAGCAGTGGCAGAGGCTGGCCGGGCCATGGGGATCTGTGAGGCAAGGCTTCCGCAAGAGGCGAGAGGCTGGGGCTCGCTCAGCACCCTTCCCTGTGGGAAGCTCCAGCTTCAAGCATCCTCTTCCCGGCCCTGGGGACAGGTGGCAGGGGCGCTCGCGCAGCCGGGAGGGGCAGTGTCGGGGTGCCGACCTCTGGGGTCCCTTCCAAGTCCCTGTGTGTCCACTGCATCTTAACAGACGCCTGTTCTCCCAGGGAGGGCTGCAGGGATGCCCACGCCATGGCTCCATGTGTGTCTCAGGGCTTTTGGGTCTTACGCAGTGTGCTCGGGTGTTCCGACTTTCCCCCGTCCTGTCCCATCCCATCCTGTCCCGTCCTGTCCCCTCTTCTGTCCTTGCCCCCCACCTCTGATCAAGCTCTGGCCACTCCTCCTAAGTGTCCCCTCCGAGCAGGTGCTTGGAGCACCCAGTGGTTATCTCCATGCGGTCTGTTTCCGTTGGTGTCTGTCCCCCTCCCTTACAAGGAGCTGGGAGCGCTGCAGGGCAGGCCCAGCCCCATGAGCAGAGTGCTGGCATGTTTGTTTGGTTTTTTTTTTTTTTTTTTGGTTTTTCTCCAGTACCAGGAACCAAACTCTCAACCTTGCGCTTGCCAGGCAGGCACTTTGCCGCTGAGCTAAATCCCCAGCCCCCAGAGTGCTGGCATGAATGAGTGAGTGGATGATGGGCCGAGGTGAGGACCCTCACCTCAGGGTCAGGAGGTCTACAGTGTGGCCCTGTGGCTCATTTGACCATTGTCCCCTACTGGCCGAGATGTCCTTGACTGCTGGTGGCCCCTGTACGCGCCTGATTCTGGGTGACTGGTCTGTTCTGGCCTGGCTCCCCTGAGTGCAGGACTGCTTTGTTCTCACAGTGTCCCAGCTGCCCAGCGGCTGAGCAGGGGTCGGGGGACGGGGGCAGCCAGGCTCTGCAGCCACAGGGCAGCCTGATTAAGGTGGACCCGGGACCTCCACTGTCCTCTTTGCGACCCTCAGGACGTTGAGGCTGTCGGGGGCTTGGAGGCTGGAGGAGCCGAGGCAGCATGCCTGGCCAGGCGGGCAGCGCTCCGGTGGGGCCAAGCCAGAGTCTGCGGCTCTGCCTGGAGCCCGAGCTTGCCCTTCCTCCTCAGTCAGCAGGAAGGCTCTGTGGCTGGCCAGCAGCACCCCGCACCCCAGCATTGTGCACTGCTGCCCCAGGACTCCAGGATGGTTTGGCAGCCTCCTGGCACCCCAGCATTGCTTGCCCGTCCAGGTGGCCATGCACTGGGCCCTACCTGCCGAGGGACTTGCAGCTTCCTGCACCATGGCCCCCTCGCTGGGTCCCCTACTTCCGGCAGGCAGAGCTGGACCACAGGCACCTGCTTGGCCTGGCCACCCTTTCTGAGGGTCTTCCGAGGGCTGTGAGGGGGCAGGGGCCTCTGAGCATAGCCACTTCTGGAGTGCATGCCAATGTGTGCCTCGCGCGGCCACCCGCTCTAAAATCCTGGCATTGTTTGCAGCTGGCAGGCCAGGGGGCCAGGAGCCCCCATCCCCTCCCGTACGTTCTTGGAAGGACCAGTGCCCACATTCCTGGCCCTCTCTGTGGCCATGCGTCGTCCGAGGGGGCCACAGGTCTCAGGGAGAGCGCGGTACTGGGGGCGCGGCTGTGGCCTGGCTGGGTGGGGGCTGGGCTGGGGATCCCGGCATGGGGGACCCTGTGGGGCGGGGGGGTGGGCAGTGTTTACACAGGACCTGAAAGGGATTTCATGTGCCGGGTTTTTATTTTTCATTTTTTGGTGCTGGGGATGAAAGCCAGTGCCTTGACACTGAGTTGCATCCCCTGCCCTTGTTTACTCCTTATTTTGAGACAGGGTCTTGCTAACTTGCTAGTTCCCCGGGCTGAGTATAAACCTGTGGTCCTCCTGCCTCAGCCTCCCAGAGTGCTGAGCTGACAGGCCTGCACCGTCCCGCCCAGCTCCAAGCTGTTGTGAAGTGGACAGTCAGCAGCATTCGGTGTATCTGCAGTGTCAGGCGGCTTCCTCTCTGGCCGGTTCCAGAGCATTTCATCACCCCAAAAGGAGACCCTGTGCACACTGAGATTTCCCCATCTCCACCCCGCATCTCCTACTGTCCCCCGCTGTCTGTGTGTCAGAAGCGCCTGCCTCTGAGCCGTGTCCCACCTCTGCTGTCCCCGCAGCATGGCTGATAAGCACGGGGCCCTCAAGTGCACCTTCTCAGCGCCCAGCCACAGCACCAGCCTCCTGCAGGGCCTGGCTGCCCTCCGTGCGCAGGGCCAGCTGCTGGACGTCGTGCTCACCATCAACAGAGAGGCCTTCCACGTGCACAAGGTGGTCCTGGCTGCCTGCAGCGACTACTTCCGGTAAGCGCCTTGCAGGGCGTGGGGGTGGCAGCAGGGGACCCCGGGGAGGGACAGGGTCATGCTGGCCTCTCTGGTCTTGTGGACCTGCTGAGCTCTCCTTTGCTGTCACACACGGGGCAGAACGTGCTTGGCAGACAGCTGCTGTGAGCACCTGCTCAGCAGCACCCGGCAGCATTGCTTGGGCTGCAGCGGCAGGGCTTGGCAGGACGTTCACTTGAAGTCTTTTTTTTTTTTTTTTTTTTAATAGCCGTACTAGGGATTGAACTTGGGACCTTTGCATTGAGCTACATCCCCAGTCCTATTTATTTTTTATTTTGAGACAAGGTCTTACTAGTTGCTATGTTGTCCAGGCTGGGCTTGAACTTGTGACCCTCCTGCTTCAGCCTCCCAGAGTCTTTATTCCATACCTACTGTATGCTAGGCAGTGGTCTCAGCCTTGGGGATCCGGCCTGGCATCCATACTCAGGATACCTAAAGCCCAAAAGGTGGGGGGGGCCTCCGAACCACGGTGAGCCCGGCTCTTACCGACACCTGTGTGTTGGGCTCTGTTCCCGTGCCTTGCATGGTGGCCACAGCCTCGGTGGGCATATGGGTCTGTCCGCCTTTCCCATGCAGTGGCTGACTGGAAGGGAGGGTCACCTGGAACTGGTGGGTGGGGAAGTTCCCCTTGCCAGCTGTGGGCTGTCCTGGCGCTGGAGCTGTTCCCTCACTCCTTCGATGACCGGCTGACCACCCCACCCAGCATGCATGCCCCAAGGCCCGGCTGCCCGCCTTGTGGGCTCAGCAAGGTTGTTCTGGGGAGCTGCGGCAGCCAAGCCAACTGGGGCGCTGCTGCTATTTTTATTTCGGATTTGGGGACGGGTGGGCCAGCCCAGCCAGCAATGCCCTTTAAAGGCTCCCCCGTGCTGGCACTGCAGCCGGCGAGGCCTTAAAAGGCAAAGCTCCCTCCCGTCGCCCACAGCCCGCTGCGTGTCTTCATCACGTACCCGAAGATGTGAGGCGACAGGCAGGGGCAGGACAGGGGCGCCTGTGGCACCCTCACAGCTGTCCTCCCACTGTGTCCCTGAGCTTGGCACCACCAAGGCAGGACATGTGCCCCACAGTGGGCAGGGGACAGCCTCCCGTGCAGGCAGCATCATGGAAGGCCCTTGGATGGCAGGAAGAGTTGGTGTGAATCGGGCAGGTGTGGTGGTGCATGGCTATAACCCTGGTGCTCTGGGAGGCCAAGACCGGGGGATTGCAAGTTCAAGCCCAGCCTGGGAAATTTAGTGGCTTAGTGAGATTTTGCCTTAAAATAAAAAATGAAGAAGGGCTGGAGATGGAGTTCAGTGTGAAAGCCCTGGGTTCAAAAGCAAAAACAAAAAAGAAGTCAGTGTGGGCATCAGCCGCACTGTGGGAAGAGCCACCCCCGGCCTCCGAGCGAGCACTGGGTCCTCCCCATGTCCCTGGGGGCCAGAGCCTGGAACCCGAGCCTCCGCACTGCCCTCCTTTGGCGCCCCTGGCCCTGGGCCGGTGCCGCACTGGCACTGCGCTCAGAGCAAAGCGGCGCGGGGACAGCTAGGCTGTCATGGGGTGCGTGGGGCCCTTCCTGTCCTCCTGGGCCTCTCTCTAATGCCAGCACAGCCCCCAGCAGGCACCCCACTCCTGAGGACCCTCAGCACTTCCCTGTCCCCATGGTTGCAGAGACCCAGGCCAGGGAGGCAGGGTCCGCCTGCCCAGGTAGCAAGTGGGAGACTCGGTGGGCAGCGCTTGACCTGAGTCCCCGCTCCCCACCCTGGAAGCTGCACTGCCTGGCCCTGCCCTGTGGCTCTGCGCCAGTGATTGACAGGTTTGTGCTGCAAGCGAGCAGGGAGGCAGGGTTGTAGGAAGTTGCACGCCTGAGGGTGGAGTAAAATCTTTCTTTCCTTCCGTCTGTCAGAACGTCCGTCCTTTTTCTCTCTCTCTCTCTCTCTCTCTCCCCTCCCTCCCTCCCTCCCTCCCTCCCTCTCTCTCTCTCTCTCTTCCTCTAGGTGCAGCAGCACACACCCATCATCCAGGCACACTGGGAGGCTGAGGCAGGAGGATGACAAGTTTCAGTCTAGCCTGGGCAACTTAGTGAGACCCTGTCTCAAAATAAAAAACAAAAAGGGCTGCAGATGTAGCTCACTGTGAAGGCCCTGGGTTCCGCTCCAGTGTCACGTCCCCATCTGTGTTTCTCTCTTGCACGTTTCCCCCCTCTTGTGGGGTACGCCCTGCATCCTGTACCCCAAGGCCAGGCTGTCCCTGGCACCCTGACACCCCTGGGCTCCACCCCAGCCCATAGCCTGTGTTTCCACCCCACAGGGCCATGTTCACGGGCGGCATGCGGGAGGCGAGCCAGGACGTCATTGAGCTGAAGGGAGTGTCGGCCCGTGGACTGCGGCACATCATTGACTTTGCCTATAGTGCCGAGGTGACGCTGGACCTGGACTGCGTGCAGGACGTGCTGGGCGCCGCCGTGTTCCTGCAGATGCTGCCGGTGGTGGAGCTGTGTGAGGAGTTCCTCAAGGCGGCCATGAGCGTGGAGACCTGCCTCAATATCGGCCAGATGGCCACCACCTTCAGCCTGGCCTCACTGCGAGAGTCAGTGGACACCTTCACCTTCCGCCACTTCCTGCAGATCGCCGAGGAGGAGGACTTCCTGCGCCTGCCGCTCGAGCGCCTGGTCTTCTTCCTGCAGAGCAACCGGCTGCAGAGCTGCGCCGAGATCGACTTGTTCCGCGCTGCCGTCCGCTGGCTGCAGCACGACCCGGCCCGGCGGCCGCGTGCCAGCCACGTGCTGTGCCACATTCGCTTCCCGCTCATGCAGTCCTCGGAGCTGGTGGATAGTGTGCAGACCCTGGACATCATGGTGGAGGACGTGCTGTGCCGCCAGTACCTGCTGGAGGCCTTCAACTACCAGGTGCTGCCCTTCCGGCAGCACGAGATGCAGTCGCCACGCACCGCCGTGCGCTCTGACGTGCCCTCGCTGGTCACCTTCGGTGGCACGCCCTACACGGACAGCGACCGCTCCGTCAGCAGCAAGGTGTACCAGCTGCCTGAGCCGGGCGCCCGCCACTTCCGTGAGCTCACGGAGATGGACGTGGGGTGCAGCCACACGTGTGTGGCCGTGCTGGACAACTTCGTGTATGTGGCCGGCGGCCAGCACCTGCAGTACCGCAGCGGCGAGGGCGCGGTGGACGCCTGCTACCGTTACGACCCGCACCTGAACCGCTGGCTGCGGCTGCAGGCCATGCAGGAGAGCCGCATCCAGTTCCAGCTGAACGTGCTGTGCGGCATGGTGTACGCCACTGGCGGCCGAAACCGCGCCGGCAGCCTGGCGTCCGTGGAGCGCTACTGCCCGCGGCGCAATGAGTGGGGCTACGCCTGCTCGCTGAAGCGCCGCACCTGGGGCCATGCCGGCGCCTCCTCAGGGGGCCGCCTCTACATCTCGGGGGGGTACGGCATCTCGGTGGAGGACAAGAAGGCGCTGCACTGCTATGACCCCGTGGCAGACCAGTGGGAGTTCAAGGCCCCCATGAGCGAGCCCCGTGTGCTGCACGCCATGGTGGGCGCTGGTGGCCGCATCTACGCGCTAGGGGGCCGCATGGACCATGTGGACCGCTGCTTTGATGTGCTGGCCGTGGAGTACTACGTGCCCGAGACGGACCAGTGGACCAGCGTGACGCCCATGCGGGCCGGCCAGTCCGAGGCCGGCTGCTGCCTGCTGGAGCGGAAGATCTACATCGTTGGCGGCTATAACTGGCGCCTCAACAACGTCACGGGCATCGTGCAGGTGTACAACACCGAGACGGACGAATGGGAGCGGGACCTGCACTTCCCTGAGTCCTTCGCGGGCATTGCCTGTGCCCCCGTCCTGCTGCCCCGGGCTGGTACCAGGAGGTAGCGCTGGTGACCCGGGACCTCCGCCAGGTTGCGCGTCCCAGCGGTGCAGGACCTGGGCGCTGCCCGGGCTGGCTCAGCTGCAGCCTGGAGGGGTCCCCCTGCTCCAGTCCCTGCGTCCCTCCCGGCCCACCGGATCCCGGCGTGGCACCTTGTGTTCTCCCGGGCGGCTGCCTCACCGCCCTGGAGTCCTGGCAGTGGGCGCTGGGGTCGCCCCGGCAGTCACTGTCAGGGCTCTGCCCCGCTGCCTGCCTTCTTACCCAGCCCCGCCCAGCCTTAAGCTGTGAGCCGCGCACCCCTTCCTGGCTCCCGCGTGCCTGTGCTTTGAAATGAGCTCACCCACTGCGTGGTGTGCGGACGGCCAGGATGAGGAGCGGTGTGGACCGGGACGTGTCTGCCCCCCGGGCGCTCGCTGCCGGGGGGGCCCCGCCTCTCCTGCCCCCCACTCTGAGAGCCCTGAGACCGCAGGGCCAAACCTCCTGTGGGGCTCGAGGTCTGAGGTGTCCCTGCCCCAAGTTGGAGGGCCTCGGGCCCCCGGCCCCTCCCACGTCAGGTGGGCACTGTGGGCTGGGCCACCTGGGACCTGCGCAGGCCGGGCGAGGCCTCTCCCTCCCAGGCTGTGTGGCTTCTGTGGCCACACGCGTTTTGCGCTCCAAACCTCGAAACCTCTCCTTTCTGCTTTGTTTTACGTTGTTTTTTTTAAGGAGGCAGCACTGCTGTCTTCGAAATGAGATCTGTACTCTAGGGGCAGCTTGAAGTGTCTCTCTCGCTGCTGACGAACGATGGATGTCGTGTTTGCGCGACCGCTCACGGTGTAAAGGATTAACCTCGTGCCTCCGCCAGCGTCGCCTCTCAGTGTCTCCTTTTATTTAATAAAAATGTTATGGTGGAAAGATGGAGCGGCCGGCGCTGAGCCCGGGCAGCTTGGCCGATTGCTCACAGATTGGCGGTGTCCTCCGTGTCTGGGGTTCCTCTCCTGGCCGCAGGGGAGCCGGGCCTGCGCTCCCGATGTCCAGGGGTCCTGCAGCCGCGTCTGCCAGGCTGTCCACGTGGGCGCCAGGAGGCAGGCCAGGCCAGGCTGGGGCTGGTGGTCTTGTGGGCCTGGGGAGCGTCTCCGGCCCCCGCAGCAGGTCCGTCTGCAGCCCCTCAGTCTCAGGCCGAGGTGCTGAGCACGGGGCTGTGGGAGACGAGACCCAGGGACCTGGTCCTCAAGTCCGTCAGGGTCCGAGAGCTCCTCCGGGAGTCCCCAGGGTGGCGCTCTGCTTGCAGTGTGAGCCCGCTTGGCCTGCATGCTGGGGGGCAGTGCCCGACCTCCAGCGGCCTCCAGGCCTCCGGGCCTCGGCTGAGCAGCCCCGGTGGGAACCTGATTGGGAGCCGCAGGGAGCCTGGCTCTGGGCTTCACAAAGCTGGGTCCTTTCCTGGGGCCTCAGCACAGCACGCTATCTATCCCCTCTCCCAAAAAGCAGGCTTCCTGCTGCAGGCTCGGCCCACCAGGGGGGCAGAGGGGCCTCTGCCAGCTGCAAGTCCCCCATCAGCTCACACCTTGGAACATCTTGTCCCCGATGAGCTGGCAGGGGTGCAGTCCGGGTGGGGGGCGTCGCCCCACCGACCGCGCAGAACTGCACGGCGGCCCATGGAATGTCCTCGGCCCCCGCCCCACCCCCGGAAGAAAGGAAAATTATTTTTTGTATTGTAAACTTTAAACACGAAAAAGCTGTTTTTAATTTAGCAGAAACTGGCTTGAACGTTCACTTTGTGAAGGTCTGTGTGCTTCTGAGAAGGGAGGAACATGCCTGCGTGCACACGCCCATGAGCACACCTGCGTGCGTGCGCGGCACCACGCGCGTGCATGTGGCCGTGCAGAGCGCCGGGCTCACTTGTGCACACACGGCAGTGGGTTGCATGCCTGCTCACTCACACACGCATGTGCACACAAGCACTCTCACCGGCCCGAGTCTCCCAGGGGCCTGGAGCCCGCTCCTCCCCGGGGCCGCTGCTTCCTGCGGCCGAGCCTCCCTGCCAGGCCTGGCCCTGCTCCTGGGGAGCCTTCCTCCGCACCTGGGCTCCGGCTGTGGGAAAACGCCGTCCCGAGAGGGGGCCAAGTGCGACTCGGGGGCCTCACAGCCAGCGAGTGGGAGGGCCCTCCGGGGAGCCGGTGAGGTGGCGTCCGCCAGCAGTCAGCGCCAAGTCCTGCCTCGCGCCGTGTTCTGGAGCCTCAACCGGGCCTTCCCAGGCCGGGTGCCGGTCTTGAGCGGTGGCACCAGAGGCCCTGGTTGGGCAGGCGAGGAGGAGAAAGCCAGTTCCCCTGGGCACCATCCAGGTGCAGGCCCCAGGAAGGAGGGCACCTAGCCGTTCCCCCACGTGTGCCCCAGCTCACCCACAGAACCTGAACTGGTTCCAGCAGCGCTGTGCCCAGCCTTGGGGGCAGACTTAAGATTCCCCTGAGCCTTTGTTGGCTGGGCCTTTTGCTGGGGTTGTTTTCCATCTGGGCACGTTTCCCAGCTCAGGCCAGCAAGCTTTAAGGGGTCGGCTGTTTTTGGACAAGGGACAGGCCTTGTTGCCCTTTCTCTCCCTTACTGCTTCCTCTGTGGAGACAATGCCAGGAGCTTCTGCAGCCATCTTGTGGCCATGAAGAGTAAGTTAAGAGAGGAACGGAGATGTTCTCTTCTCAGGTCCCTGAACTCACAAGGACACCAGTTGCGTCCTGGCCCCTGACCTCCAGACTCCTTGTGATGAGAAATAACAATGCCTGCCCCACTAAGATGCTCTGATACTTGCAGCCAAACACTTGAGGTTATCATTGTGACTCTGCCTTGTATGTGAGTCAGGGTTTTTATTTGCAAGAAACAGGTGCCAATGTCAATAGACCAAGCACGTGCTAGAAAACCGGTATCTCTCAGAAGCGGCAGGAAAGTTGGAAACCATGCAGAGAAAACAGTAGGTGTCAGCGCCAAACCAGGCGGTGTGCACTTGCGCCCTCAGCTACTCAGGAGGCTGAGGCGGGGGAATTGCAAGTTCAAGGCCAGCCTGGGCAACCTAGGGAGATCCTGTCTGGATGAAGACGGGGAGGGCGGGGGTGGGCTGAGGGGAGAGCACCCGCCAAGCACTTGGGGGAGAAGGAAAAAAGAGGAGAGAAAAGCCAGCTTCACTCCTCCCTCAGGGCACTTCCTTTGCGCAGGTAGGTGGGGCCGTGGCGTCCTGGGCTTGGTTCATCAGGGGAGGGCCTAGGTCAAGGAGTCCGCTGGGCTCAGCCGGGTTTCAGGACACACACGGCTTTGTGGGTGTTGTCAGAAGCAGGGCCCAGGTGTCCCTTAGGTCACTACGGCTGTCACTGGAGGTAGCCTGTGCCCCATCCTGTCTCACCTTCCACCCCACTGGGCTCTCGTACCCGCTGCTTGGCCACCGGGGTGGGCTTCACGTCTGCGTTTTTGGGGGTGGCAATGGGATGGAACCCAGGGCCTCCACACAGCTGCATCCCCAGTCTTTTTTTTTCTGTCTTTGAGACAAGATCTTGCTATGCAGTTCAGGCTGGCCTTGAGCTCACTTTGTAGGCCAGGCTGGTCTCGAACTTGCAGCGATCTTCCTGCCTCAGTCTCCTGAGTGCTGGGATTACAGGCGTGTGCCACCACGCCCGGCCTCCCCAGTCTTTTCTGTTGTTTCCTTTTTTTTTTTTCCTGAGACAGTGTCTGGGCATGTAGTTCAGGCCGGCCTCGATCTTCCTGCCTCAGCCTCTGCGGTGCTGGGATTACAAGTGTGCACCAAGACACCCAGCCTTTTGCTTTTAAATTATGAGGCAGGGTCTTGGTAAGTTGGTCAGAGGGGGCTCCAAGTTACAACCCTCCTGACCCAGCCTCCTGGAGCGCTGGGATCTCAGGTGAGCATCGCAGTGCTGGGCTTGTGCTTGTTTCTGTTTGGCGGCGGTGCCGGGGCCGGAAGGGGAAGTGCTCCCGACTGAGCTGCAGTCTGGCCAAGCTCCTGTGTGTGACGGGGGACGCTTCTGTGCCTGTAGCCCAGACCAGCCCAGACGCAGGTCCCCCAGAGAGCCCAAGTCCCTTACAAGGAGAACTGGTGAAGCAGCTGCTAAGCTGAATGTTTCGCACAGGTGGTTTAATCTGCCCGAGGGCCCGCTCCAACAAGTGCCATTTTGTACACGTATCAGAGAGGACAGCAAGGCTCCGGGAGGACAATGGATGAGGCCTGGACCACACAGGAACTCTCCTGAGTTCCGGCTTCTCCATAATGTGCCTTAGAGGCTTGCTGGGGTGCAGGTGCAGGGCAAAGGGCAGTCTGGGGAGCAGGGTGGGCCATGCAAAGGTCCCGGGGCAGGATGTGGTGAGGCTGGAGTGGAGTGGGTGAGCCATGGAAGGTGGGGTGCTGCTGGGGAAGTTGGCAGGGAACAGATGAGCCAGCCTGAGCTACGAAACAGAGGAGACACAACTAGATCCGGCTGTGGTTTGCAAGACGTGCTGTGTAACTTGAGGGAAGCTCTTCAGCACTTGGCCCCTCCAGGCCCTCAGGGGTCAGGGCCAGCCAGGAGTGACCCAAGGAGAGTGAGCCCAGGCAGAGGGACCCAGCTCTCCCTGGATACCAGGTTGGTCTTCCGGAAGAATGGAACATTTGGGCTTTAAAGGATGAGCAGGAGTTTTTAAACTCTCAGGGACCACTTTTGTGCTGTGCCTAGGGAAATAGAAAGTGCTCAGGTGGGTGTAAAACGAGCCCCCAAGTTCTCATACCCTTTAGGGAAGAGGAAAAAGAGGAGAAAGATGCTGCCAGCCTTTAAACTCAGCTCAGTCCAAGGGGAGGGTGCCAGGCATGGGCACTTGTAGAGGGACAGTGCTTGGAGACCTGCAGGGGAGTGGGGCAGCAGGAGCAGGGTCCCCCCAGACCTCAGGGGGCTCCTTGGTGCTGTGAGCAGCAGTGACTTCCTGTGAGGAAGAAGAGGGGGGAAGGAGGAAGGAAGGGAGGAAGGAGAGAGGGAGGGAGGAAGTGGAAACCTCAGGCCTAGATTCTGACCCCTGTCACCCGCTCCCCGCCAGGGTCAGGGGAGCAAAAGGAGAGCCAGGGTCGGTGCGCTGGCATCACACACTGACCAGGCTGGCACTTCCACTGACCACTGAGGTTCTGGTGACCAGTGACCTGCCCTGGTGACTGCAGTGGGGTGAAAGGGGTGCAGGAGGGGTGCTTTAGCCTCTCCTTTTTTTTTCTTGCTAAGTTGCTTAGGCTTGGCCTGAAGTTGGCGATCCTCCTGCCTCATCCACCCGAGTAGCCAGGATTACAGGTGTGCACCAGCTCCCCAGCCAGCCAGACGCTTCTCATGGGCGAGGCAGCTGACACGAGCCACCTTCATTTAAGCCTTACAGCCCCTGGTATGGGGAAGAACCCAAGCTGCGCAGTCAGGTGAGGTCCAGGCCTGGCTCCTGGACTTGCTTACCTTGCTCTGAGCAGCTGCTGTCCTTGTCCTGTCCCCTGTGTCCTCTCAGACATGAGGGGTTGGCCAGAACCAGCACCCCTGTATGCAGCATGCCCAGCCCCACCCTTGACACATGGAGCTGTGGTCTTAGTGCCAGAGTCAGGAAGGGAATGTTAACTAAATTTGCTCAGTAGGGGAATAAATTTCTGGCTCATAATGGAAAAGGCAGACAGGGGTTTAGAGCTGCAGAAGCAGATTGATCCGGGAGCTCAGATAATGTCTCCTTGCACTTTTTTTTTCTTTTGTCCTTTTGAGACAGGGTCTCACTACGCAGTTCAGGCTGGCCTTGAGCTCACTTTGTAGCCCAGGCTGGCCTCAAACTCGCAACAATCCTCCTGCCTCAGCCTCCTGAGTACTGGGATTATGGGCATGCGCCACCACGCCCGGCTTAGCACTTTTTTTTCTTTTTTTCTTTTTTGGAGTATTAGGATGAGGCTAGGCAAATACTAGGCAAATGGTCTACCACTGAGCTAAATCTCCAGCCCTTACTCATTTATTTTTGCATTGGGCATTGAACCCAGGGCTATAATTCACACTGCGCTATATCTCCAGGCTCCCCTTCCCCATTTTTTATTTCGAGACAGTGTCTCACTAAGTTACTAAGTTGTCAAAGGTAGGCTCAAACTTGCAATCCTCCTGCCTCAGCCTCCTGAGTAGTGGGATGACAATGTGTGCCACCCCACTTAGTTTATTTTTAGTTTTTGTTTTGAGATGAGGTTTTGCTAAATTGCCCAGGCATTACTACCTTTGGCTCCGTTTTTTTCTGTGCAGGTCTCTCCTCTTCACGTGACGACCTCTAGCAGTGCAGTCTCCTCTCAGCCTTTAGAAGATGGCCAAAGAAAGGGTCTTCTCTTTCCCACGGTTCAAACAAAAGTTGCAGAATTGCATCTCATTGGGGGGAGTCGGTCACGTGCCTGGTTGGAGCCAATCATGATGGGTGTAGCATTGGGCTGCGGTGATTGGTCAAGCATTTCACTTTAGGGCGGGGTCCTTCCACTTCAGGCCGGTTTGGTCCACGTCTCAGGTACTGAAAGTCCCGGGTGTTCCCGGAAGGACGGTTCTTGACACTAGAAAGGGTAGGGAAGGGAAGATGCTTATTAGGAAATAAAAGAAGTGCATGCAAATGCTGGAAGCCATATGAACAAGAAATCTAAACTAGGGCAGTGGCAAATGCCCAAGCCACTCCAAATGAAAATCTGTGTATGCACATGTATTTAATATGCACATTTTATTAAGCTCGTAAAACGTGAGTAAAAGCATGCTTGGAAAAAGTTGGTGTCCCCTACAATCTCCGTCAGCACCCCTCCACCATCCCTAACTCTAGGATAAAATGAATCTGAGACCGCGTCCCCCCCCCCCGTATTCCCGGCAGCCCTTCCTGCCTCCCACTCTGCAATCCCCACAGCCCCGGAATCTGGTTCTTATTGGTGGCTGGGGTCCCTCTGCTTGCAGGCGTACAGCTAGAGGTTCCTTCCCTGCCGTGGGGAGACTCCGCCTCCAGCACTGGCGCCTGTGGGTGGGATCCCTGGATCCTTCCGTTGGCACCCCGGCAAGGCCGAAATCCTGGCTCAAGACCGGGGCTGGGAAAGCAGGCGGGGGCGGGGGTGGGGGCGGCTGAGCCTCTGTCTCCCAGTCCTCAGGGCTGCAGTACGTGAGGCGGAGGGAAAAGGAAGGTGTGCGGGAAGATTCTGCGTCTGCGGATCGCGGGCTGAGGCTGAGGGCCCCCGCTTCCCTGACTGGTGGTCCCATGGCGCTCTCAAGCCGCCCACCAGCGGTCTTCTTGGTCCCTTCGAGGGTGTTGCTCCCATGTGCATCCTGGAAGGACGGGACCACGTCTGCTCGTTCACGCGCACCCCAGTTGACCCGGCACACAGCAGGCGCTTCACACACGTGTGGGGAACGAATGAGGTTGAATGAATGCATACATGCGTGACCGACCAACAGCCCGAACTGCAGCCACAGCTCGGGGTCCGCGCCCAGGCTCAGCCTAGGGGCGCTTGCTGCCTGTCGGTGGGGTGTGCCTGGCCCACCCTTGTGAATTGGGACGACATGGGTTAGGATGTCTCCCTCTTGGGGGTCCCTCCGCCAATTTTGTCATCAGCCAAGCGGCCGCTGTCCAGCGGGCCGGGAGGCGGATCATTGCGCCTGCGCCCAAGTTCCCACTCTTCCCCGCTCCCCCGCCCCGTCCGTCCGGAGCGCGCCCCCGAGGCGCGCACATGCGCTCTCGCCCCCGCGCCGCGCGCTGCTCCCGTGCGCCTGCGCCGCGCTCACACCGCCGGTACGCCTGCGCTCTGCTGGCCGCTCGTGGGCCCGGCCGACGCCTGCGCGGTGGCGCGGGCGAGTGGGGGGGCGAGGAGGAGGTGGAGGAGGAGGAGGAGGAGGAGGCGGCGGCGAGAAGATGGCGACTTCGAACAATCCGCGGAAATTCAGCGAGAAGATCGCGCTGCACAATCAGAAGCAGGCGGAGGAGACGGCGGCCTTCGAGGAGGTCATGAAGGACCTGAGCCTGACGCGGGCCGCGCGGGTGAGGAGGCTGCGGGCGCCGACCCGGCCGGGAGGGCGCGGGAGGGGGCGCG
>NW_004955524.1:2895746-2940156 GCF_000276665.1 Chinchilla lanigera | reverse complement strand
CCTCCCTCCCCGGCGGCGGTCGTGGGCGGTGCGGGTCCGCAGCATCGCTACCTGGGCGGGCAGGTGCTCCTCGGTGCTGCTCCTCGGGCGGGACAGGTGCCACCCCGCCGTGGTCATCGCACCGTTAGTACCTGACAGAACAGGTGCCACTGTTCCGCCGCTGCCTGGAGCGCACAGCCGCCCCGCCTTGTTGCTGCCCGCAGGGGCAGTGTCCCATATCGAGACTTCGGCAGGGGGCAGGTTCCCCCAGGCCATTGCCGCCGGGGGCACGACGGCTGCCACTGGGGCGTAGCAGCCGAGAGCTGCTTGGAAGCAGCGCTGGGAGCCGAGAGCTGGGGAGCAGGTGCTCTCCCATCGTGGGGACCCAGGCAGGACCGGGGCTTCCTCAGCATTGCCACCTGGGAAGGACAGGCGGCCCCACATGTTGGGACCAGCGGGGAGCAGCTGTCCTGGCATCGTTGCCCCTTGAGGGAGAGGGGCGTCTGCACGGTTGTCTCAGTCCTGCTTGGGTGCTGGGGCAGGGGCAGACCTGGGGTGGGCACCTGAGGAGAGCGCAGCTGCTGTGCCCGGTGGGGACCTGGAGAGGGCTCAAGAAGGGGCCGAGTCCTGGACCTCGGAGAGGAGACAGCTGTCCCTTCCCGGTGCAGCGCCTGTGATGGGGCCCTGGTGATGTTCCTCCCGCTGGGATGAGGACAGCTGGCCACATGTGGAGCAGGGTGGAGGACCGCTTTGCCTCAGCTGGCTGGGCACATTGGACCTGCTGGGCAGGCCGGGCTCTGCCAGGCTTCTGGTGGCCCGAGCAGGTACCCTGCTGTGTCACCTGGAAGCTGCATGGCTGGAGCTGGGCCTGGCCCTGCAGCCTGCTGTCCTGGCTTCCTCCTTGCTCTTGGCAGGACCCTGTCCCTCACCCCGGGCACCCGGGCAGTGTGTGCACGGGGGCTGCCACCGCCGTCTCTTGCCTCAGATGGAGCTTTCGGGTCACATTATTTTATGATCATTCCTCCCCAAGGTTGTCGCCTTATGGCCGAGGAAGCGTGTCTTCTTGTTTCTGTGGGTTTGTGTAGCACACATCTATCCGCGTGCTCACTCTTGGCAAGGCACTGCCTTAAGTGTGCCCAGGGCCACGTCTGTCCCTGCTCCAGGGCATAGAGAGAGGCCTGTCCACTTCCCTCCCTGACCCCTGCAGCCTCTGATCTGCTTCTGGTCCATGTGGATCTGCCTGCTTTGGACATTCTGTACCTGAGGGTCACACGCTATGTGGCTGTGCGTGTGGCTGCTGTCACTCGGCATCGTGTTTCTTAGGTTCACGTGTGTTGTAGCATGCATCAGTTCCTCACTCCTTTTCATGGCTGAGTAGTATTCCTTAGGTGGCTATGTGTCCCCTTTGTGGTTTGCGCATTGGTCAGTGTGTTTGGGAACATTTGAGGATTTGTGGGTGCAGTTCTCCTGGTCCTGATCCGAATTCCCATCTCTTCCCTCCCTCTGTCTGTTACCTCCTTTTTTCCTGGTCGGGAGCCACACTGTGGGCCGAGGTGAGCTTGCACTGGATGTAGAGAAACGGCTGAGTTTTCTGGGGAGCGATTCTGCAGCTGCTGTCCAGGGGACACTTGGTGGCATCTGTGGGCATTTGAGGTTATCATACCCAGTGGCAGCCTTCCGCACCTGAAGTGTCCTCGCCCCACTGTCTGAGCCTGAGGCTGTGATGCCTCCAGCAGATGGTGACCCTGTGGCTCTCCAGGGTCGCGCTGTGCTCCATGTCCTGTGCCACAGTGCGCCGGCTGGGATCAGTGCGAGCAGGCTCAGGCCCAGCTTGGCGGGCCATTGCGCATCCTTCGGTGGCCTGCTATGGCCTGGCACCTGCTCCTGCACGGACACCAGGGTGCTCGAACCTGCAGACAGGTGAGGCGCGGCTGTTGCTCTGACTCCTCTGCCGGGAATGTCTGAGGACAGCAGCCCTTTGCTGCAGGTGCCCGGGTCCTCGGCTGGGAGGGCGCCTGCCGTGCTGGGAGGGCTGTGGCCCTCTGCTTTGTGACTCTGGACAGGTTTCTTCACCTCTCTGGGCCTCACAGTCCACCCTGTAAAGTTAGGGCAGCTGATTCATTCACTCAGCGACCGTTTTTGTGCCCTGAGCGGGTATTGGGTGTGGGGACCCAGAGGCTCACGGGGCACTTGGGGTTGGGCGTCTGGGGAGCTGGTGTGGTCTTGGGAGAACCGGAGAGGGAGACATGTGGTAGAGAGGAAACCGAGTGACACTAGGGGTGGCCACCCTGGAGGGGTGGCAGGTGGGAGCCAGAGGTGACAAAGCCTGAAGAGTCCCTGGGCCTGGGCGGGTGCAGTGGAAGCCAGGCGCCACTGGCAGTGGGAGGGGCTGACCCGCTGCTTACTGTGGTCCCAACACCCTCAGATCCGACCGATGGCGGGCCAGATGAACTTGAAAATTAAAATTGTACCTGAGCTGGGTGTGGTAGCACAGCCCTGTCATCCCAGCCCTCGGGAGGCTGAGGCAGGAGGATGGACAGTTTTGAGTCCAGCCTGGGCAACTTTGCAATTTGTCTTAAAATTTAAAAAGAAAAGGGCTGGAGATGCACAGTCCCTGGGTTCAGTCCCCACCCAAAGGCTGTACTGAATGTATGCATGGGAGGCCATCTGCGTTTTTAAGGGCTTGCGATCTGTGGACTCGGGGGTCCTCTGGGGGTCCTGGATCCCGTCCCCTTTGGTGGGTTGTTATATTCGCAGCTGTGCAGCTGTCACTGGTGGCTTTGACATTTTCTTTCCCTCAAGGAGACCCTGTCCCCTCCCCCAGCCCCTGACCCGACAGCCACTAATCGGCTTTCTGTCTGGATTCCCCCATTCGGGACATTTTGTATCAGTTCAGTCGCACACCATGTGGCCTTTGTGTCTGGCTTCTGTCACCCGGTGGTATGTTTTTGAGGTCCCTCCATGTCGTAACCTGTGTCTGTGTTTTCTTCCGTTTTAAAATGTTTGGTGGTAAGACAGACACAAAGAGAAACTGATCACCTTGATCTTCAGTTGTACAGTGTAAGAGCCGAGCTTGGTGGCGCACACCTGTAAGCCCAGCACTCAGGAGGCTGAGGCAGGAGGATCACCGTGAGTTCGAGAGCAGCCTGGCTACAAAGTGTGACCCTGTCTCAAAAAGACCAAAAAAAAAAAAAGTGCACTCATGCTGTGGTCACCGTGCTCCTCCACAGGGCTGCGCACTCCCCGTTACGTGGGCGCTGGGGGTGGTTTCCACCTTCTCGCTGCTGTAGGTATTGGTGTCTTTTTTTTTTTGGCGGCACTTTGTCATTTTTCATTTTGCTATGTTGCCCAGACTGGCCTCAAACTCATGATCCTCCTGCCTCAGCCTCCTGAGTGGCTGGGATGGCGGGTGTGTGCTGCTGTGCCCAGCTGTGTTGTGTTTTTGGTGGATGTGGGTGTGTGTACGTGGTCTGTGCTGAGCAGGGGCACTGCTTGCTGGTTGTCCTGTCCCCTAGGAAGTGGTCATGGCTGTGAGCGGAGTGGACATGGGGTACGTGGCCACCTCAGCACCCAGGTCAGGGATGATGAGCTGGGCAAGGGGTGGTCAAGAGTGAGTGGATGTTGGTGGTGTTCTGTCAGCAGAGCCACCTGCTGTGAGGGAAGAGATAAGTGTTTGTCGCCTGCCAGCTGGGGCTCAGGGTCACTGAAAGGTGCGCCAGAAAGAGTCTCCGGTCAGCCAGGCGCAGTGGCATACCCCAGAGGTCCTGGGTACTTGGGAGGCTGAGACAGGAGGGTCACTTGAGCCCAGGTGTTTAAGACCAGCCTGCACGACATAAATGTAGTGAGACCTTGTCACAAAAAATAAGTGACAGAATACCCACGGTGCCCTGGCAGCATCTTCCTGTGACTGGTAGCTCTGTACTGCCTCCTGCGAAGCAGGCCCAGGCCACAGGTGTGGCCCTGTTGGGGCTCAGGTGATGGGGTGTGGAGGCTGCCCCCACGCTGGCCTCCATCCCGGCGCTGGCACCGGCGCCTCCAGGCCGGCTGCTGCCACTGCCGGGGCCATCTGCGGCCTCGGCACTCACGCAGGTGTCCCTGAGCACAGTCTCGACGCGGCTACCCCCTGTGAGCACAGCCTCGGCCACCTTTGTCACTGCTGGGCCAGGAACGGGCCCTGGTTGGAGAGGGGCTTCCGTGGGTGTGGTTGGGGTTGGGATTGGATGCAGGGCAGCCTCGTCTGCCCACCCTGTCCCCTGAAGAGAGGATGCGGGGTGAGGGAGAGACTGAGGTGGAGGTCAGGAGGGGCATGGGAGGCCACAGCAGGCCACAGTTGCGGCACACCTCCGCCTCCAGTGAGTGGGGCCTGGGGTCCTTTTGCACCCGCTTGTCTGTGGTCACTTGTGACGGCCGTTGGAGACCCTCCCAAGCTAGTGTGTGTGCCTAGCACCCCAGGGACACTGCCTGGTGGCAGGTAAATGCCCCTTAGAATCTCCTGCAGGGTGGGGGTCCCACAGCCTGGACTGGGGCCTTCGTCCCACCACTGCTGGGAACAAGGACCGGCTCCACACTGCGCTCTGGGGCTGGCGAGCGGCAGGGACAGGCACTGGGGCAGCCCAGGGAGGGAGCAGCTGCCTGCGTGCACCATGCAGTGAGAGCTTTGGATTGTGTCTTTTTCTTTTAGTGTTGCTTTCTTTTGTTTTTGGTGCCGGGAATCAAACTCAGGACCTTGTGCTTGCCAGGCAGGCACCGTGCCGCTGAGCTGTATCCCCGATCCTGTGTCTTTTTCTTTTGGCCACCTTGGGATGACGCCCAGGGGCGCATGCACACCAGCCAACCCACTGCCATTGAGCCACATCCCAGCCCTTTTGTTGTTTGAGCTGAAACGGACTCTTGCTAAGTTCCCCAGGCTGCCCCAGACCTAGACTCTCCTGCCTCAGCCTCCTGAGTAGCTCGTGTTACAGGTGTGTGCCACTATGCTTGGCTTGGATGGTGCTTTGAGAGTGGGGTCTGGGGGTAGAGTGGCCAGAGCTTCTCCAGGAAAGGGCAGAGGTCACCCTGCCCTGGATGGGCCTGGCTCCTGCTCAGCACCGCACGGTGTTCCGTCACCCGAGAGTGGGTGCTTAGTCCCCTTCCCCAGGAGGCGCTTTCCCCTGTCTTACAGATGAGGAAACTGAGGCCCTCAGCAGCATCCCAGCTGGGAACAGGAGGAGCTGTGTCCGAAACACAGAGCTGAGGCAGGAGGGTCACAGGTAGCTTAAGCAAGTTATCAATTTAATGAGACCTCGCCTCAAAATAAAATTAAAAACTAAGGCTAGAGATGTGACCCCGTGCAAAGGACCTGCATTCCGTCCCCACACGGAAAAGAGCAGGGCATGATGGAGCACCGCTGTGGTCCCCATTACTCAGGAGGCTGAGACAGGAGAATGCCTTGAGTCCAGGAGCTTGAGCCCAGCCTGGGTGACATCGTAAGACCCCACCGCAGAGCAAACCAGAAAACCAGGGTAGAGTCTCCTGTTGCTCAGCAGCCTGCTTTCCTCTGTGTGACTCAGTTTCCCGGCCACGCCCACGTTTCCCGCTTACACGGTCAGCCCTAAGGGCCGAGCAGGGCCCTCTTCACGCGTGGGAACACTGAGACGCAGCTGCATGGAGCGCAGCAGTTCAGCCTGGAACTCGGTGGTGTTGGCACTCACAGGTCACGCAGCGTCACCTCTGTGGCTCCAGGGCATTTCCACCCCCAGGAGGCCCTGACCTGCTTCCTGTCTCTGGCTTCCCTGGCTGGACCTGCCTGCTGTGGGGTCGCGCGTGGTGCAGCCCTGTCAGGCGTCTCCAGCTCGGCACCGCGGTTCGAGCTCCATCTGTGTGTGTTGTGGGTCTGGGGCACCTCCCCTTGCTAGCTGAGCGAGATCCACGCGTGGGTGGACACCTGGGCTGCTCCCACGTCCCGGCTGCTGTGGACGCCGTGCACAGGCTCTGCCCGAGCCCCTGCGCACACTCCCTTGGGCAGCGGGTGCCTGACTGATTGCTGGGCCCACCCACTCAGGGAGTCCGGGAGGGCTTTGTGGCCCTGCGGCGTGTGCAGAAATGGGGTGCCAGCCCGGGTGAGGTGGGGGTCCGTGGCCAGCCGAGGGCAGGAACTGTTGCTTGGGCTCCGTGCCTTTTCCCCAGGTGGCCCCTGGGCTTTCTTTCATTGTTTTTTACCATAGTGCTGGAGCGGGAAACCAGGGCCTCCAGCATGCCGGGCAGGTGCTCTACCATTGAGCTGCACCCCCCGGCCATGTTATCTCCTGTTTTGAGCCAGGGTCTTGTTATATAGTGCAGGCTGGCCTCAAACTCATGATGCTCTTGCCTTAGTTTCTCAAGAGCAGAGATTACAGCTGTGTGCTTCTCCTGCTTACCTGATGGTAGTCCGCAGTTACACTCTGTTTCTTGTGGTATCCCAGCACCCGCAAAGAAGCAGACCCTTTCATCTCTGTGCCGGAAGCTTGATGTAGCCTGTTTAATGACTCGTGCCAGTTGGGAGCCACCAGATTGATCGCTTAGCCCGTCAGGCCAGGGCTTGGCTAAGTACACCTGCTTTTGTAAATAAAGTTTTATTAGCATGTGGTCCACACCCACTTTGTTTATGCAGTGTCTATGGCAGGTTGTTTTTTTTTGTTTGTTTGTCTTTTTGAGACAGGGCCTCGATATGCAGTTCAGGCTGGCCTTGAACTCACTCTGTAGCCCAGGCTGATCTTGAACTTGCAATGATCCTCCTGCCTCAGCCTCCCAAGTGCTGGGATTACAGGCGTGCGCCACCACACCTGGCTCATATGGCACCTTCTGTGGGACAGTGGAGAGTTGAGTTTTTTTTATGATAGCAACTGTAAAGCCCACAAAGTCTTTACGGGTGCTGGCTGACCTGCAGTGCCAGTCTCACCCCAGTGTGAGGTTGGCTGACCAGAGCAGCACGGAGATGGGCAGGGTGGTGGGGTTGGAGGGAGGACGTGCAGGCTGCGCTGCTCCCATTTCTGGGGTCCCTGGGAGCCCAAGGGAGCAGCCCCCAGACTTGCTGTGATTCTGCTGTGTGGGCCTGGGTGGGGCGAGGGTTGTGAGTGGGGTCGAGGACTCTGCTTGTGGCCTTGCTTGGAGGTCCGGGCATCTGGGTTCCCAGCTAAACGGGACAGCTGGTCAGCTGGTCCTGGGTGGTACCACAGGTGGTCCTGGGTGGTACCCCCCTGTTGCAAGTGGACATGGAGGCCTCTCTCGAGGCCTAAGGCCCTCTGTGTTAGACCACGCTGGGTCCCGGAGAAGCCAAAGGGAGCCAGCGCATCCTCCAGAGATCCCGAGTCGGACAGTATCCTGAATGCAATGGTTTTTCGAGCACTGATCACATTAGCAGCAAGTCAGAGGGGCGCTCGCACACGGCATAAGCTGGGAGCTGCAGCCGTGCCACCAGTGCGGGTCTTCCTTCCGTGGCCGGCACCCCTGAGGACATGGTGGGGGGATGGCGGTGGGCAGTGCTGGGACTTGAGAAGCAGCGGGGAGTCGAGCGGGCATCTGAGTGCGGACAGCGGAGCGAGGCACAGGCAGGTGCGGGCCCGCGCGGCCGCTCTGGAGCGCAGCACCCGGCATGGTCCGCGTGAGCTGGAAGCCGCAGGCGTCCTCGCGTGTGCCGGGGAGTTTGGTGCACGCAGCGTGCGCGGATCCTGTGCGGTGCACGGAGAACTCGTGCTGGTCCTGTGGGGAAAATGCATTTTTCTTTGTATTTTTTCTTTCTAAAATGTGGTTATTTTGCGAGTTTCTTGGAAGGGTCTAAGATAGGCGTTGTGGCACACGCCGCGTGCTTATTGCACTGTAGGGTCGGTCATCCCCCAAGTCCTCGCACACGCACAGCCGCACGCTCATCACAGCGCGTGCGCGCTCTGAGCGCAGAGGCAAGCGTCGGGCGGTGCTTCCTGCTCGCGTACCCTCCTGACAGCCACTGTGCGTCCCAGCCTGGAGCACAGGGCAGCCAGCCACACCCTGACCCGCCCCTGGGTGCCCATCCATGGTGGCCCTGCCCCTCCGTGGGATGGGGGTTGGGGGGGGTGGTCAGTCAGGCCGCAGCTCCTGGACGTGCTGGCAGTGCGTGTGGCGCGAGGGGCGTAGTCTGGCCTGGAGAGAGGGAGGCCTGGGAGCTGCAGTGCGCCGTGTCCCATGGGCTGCTGGGCGGCTTTGCCTCTGGGAGCATTTGGAGGCATCGGGGACATTTTTGGTCATTTGGATGGGACAGTGCTGCTGGTGTTGAGTGGGTAGAGACCAAAGATGCTGCTCCGCCCCCCACAGTGCTCAGGGTGCCCCCAAGGGGAGTTTTCTCCCTAAACGCAGCCGTGCTGAGACTGTGTCGTGCTGGGTGTGCTGCAGGTTGCGGTGTGTGACAGGTCGGGGCGCCAGCCTTTGTGCCGTGTGCCATGGTTCATCGCAGGGGCAGCTGGTGCTCAGTCTCCTCCTGTGGGCCACGGCTCCGGGCTCTGCAGCTGGTCGGTGGGCGGATGCTGCAGCCTGCGGGGACCCCATATGTGGAGGAGACGGCTCCGCGTGGGAGGGTGCTGGGCTGGGGCGGGGGTGCCATCCGTGGGTGCTGGGAGCCGGGGGAGGCTCCAGTGGGGTGGCCGCAGGTGTGGCGCAGCGCAGGAGTGGCAGGAGTGACCTCCTGGGGTTGGTGTGTCTGCCCAGGGGATTGTGGCGGTGACCCGCGGTGGAGCGTGTGGCCACTCTGTGGCCCAGAGCAGACTGAGGCCCAGGAGTGCCCTGGGTGCGAGGCGGAGCTGGGCTCAGGGCAGTGCCGGCCCCAGTGTTATGCTGGGCCCCATCCCGTGCATCTGTGGAAGCGCACGGGGCACCCCTGGTCCTTCCTGACCCCCACAGTGCTCATGTTTGTACCCCGAGAGCCGCACATGCCCGTGTCCCTCACCCCTGCGTTTGCCGTGGTGGGAGGCGGGCTGGGGCCTGCAGGAGGTGGTGGTGACGGGTTGTTGAAAGGCCTGGGTGACCCTGGCTGCAGTGGGGAAGCTGGAGGGGACAGGGCGAGGGTGTCCCTGCGGGCCGCATAGCACCCCAACTTCTGGCCGGACTGTGCCTCTGACCACGGCCCCTCTCCTCCCCTGGGGCGCCGCATCCTGTGTGGCCCTGAGCAGAGGGCGCTCCCTGCCCTGGCCAGATGGGGGTCCGGATGTGCAAACAAGGGCGCCGCCACGTGCCTCGAGGGCCTGGGATGCAGGCGGCAGTGCTGATTATTTGCCGAGAGGCAACGAAGCGTGGCCGGCCCATCCCGCGGTTCTCCGATGGACACAGAGGGTGATGCCACAGGGGCAGGCCTGAGGCGCCTGGCCTGGGTGAGAGGGAGGCCTGGGAACCACAGCGTGCCCTGCCCTGCCTCCGAGCTCCTGAGATAAGGTGAGGCCATCACCTTGCAGGGCTGGGGCGGGCGGGAAAGCCCGTCCCTTCCGTGGTCAGTCTGCGCTGGCTGTGCGAGGCCCTGGGGACGCTGCACTGCAGGTCTGCTGGAGCCCTGGCATGGCCGGGCTGACCCTGGTGTCCAACAGCAGCTGTCTGCTGGAGGGGGCAGTTGAGTGGAGCCGTGAGGACAAGGTGAGCCCTGAGATGGGGTGCAGGGCCCCGCGGTAGCTGGTGGGTGCAGACCCGTGAGCCGAGGCCAAGGCTGAGGCCGGGCTGGGGTGCTGCTCTGCGGTGGGCGAGAGGCCTGGCGCTCATCCCAGCACTGCACAGCGCGGAAGGGTCAGGAGCCGGATCACAGGAGGGCTGCGAGTGCCACACGGCCACGGTCCTGCTCCGGGAGCTGCCGCGTGGAGTAATAATGTCACTTCTGCAGTGGAGACGACAGGTCCCGATTTCTGCACGAAGGTGCCCGCTGCCCCACGCTTGGGTCCTGGAGTCTGCCTGCTGCAGGGCTGGGCCCAGAGACGCTGGAGGGAAGCGGGCAGCCGCGGAGAACGCCAGCCAGCCTGCGCTGCTGTGTGGAACGGCCTGTCCCCGGAGACCACCGCCCCGCTCCGGGTGCTGTGGGGGGCAGGTCCCTCAAGGACCTTTTCTTTTTTCTTTTTCCGATGTTGGGAATGAAACCCAGGCTTGTCACTGAGTTGCATGTCCAGGCCTTTTTAATTTATTCTGAGATAGGGTCTTGGTAAGTTGCCCGGGCTGGACTTGGACTCGTGGTTCTCTGGTTCTCCTCCCTCGGCCCCTGAGCTCCTGGGGTGACAGCCACGTGCCACCACGCTGGCTTCTTCGAGCATGTCTGCAGGCTGCTGGTGTGTGCCACGGGGACCCGCCCCAGCCCCACCTCCCACAGCTGTGCCACAGGGAACCCACCCCCCACCCCCCTCCCCATGGGTGTGCCCCACAGGGAGCCCCCTCCCATCCCACCACCCCATGGGCAGAAGGAGCGAGGGCCGCCCATGCCATGACTTGTCAGGAAAGTGAGCCACTTCTGTGTCCAGACTCGTTACAACTGAAGAGAGAGCCGGGCATGGTGGTGCACGCCTGTAATCCCAGCCCTTGGGAGGCTGAGGCAGGAGGATTGCTGGGAGTTCAAGGCCAGCCTGGGCTACAAAGTGAGCTGAAGGCCAGCCTGAACTGCATAGTGAGACCCTGTCTCAAAAAAAAGACAAAACAAAACAAAGAAAAAGAACTGAAGAGAGAGCCCAAGGCTTCCCACTTGCTGTGTGCATCTGGCATGCTCTCCTGGCTGCAGAGGGTGGACGGTGGTGCCAGCCGGTCCCCTGCCCAGCAGTCTCTGCAAGGAAACATCAAAGTGGCCAGGCAGGGTGCTGGGTTGGTTCTGAGGCTGCAGCCTGGCACCAGACGCGGCCCGGGGGCTATGTGGCTGCGGGAAGGCCTCTCCGCGGCGCGGCAGCTCGGGGTCCTCACGTGCCCAGAGACAGCCCCTGCTCTCACTCCTCTGCACCGGGGGCAGCCAGCGTCCAGCATGCTGCGGGGCTCCTGCTGTCCCTGGGCAGGCGGGGCGGAGGCTGTGTCCAGGACAAGGGCCTCCCCTTAAGTTCCCTGAACCTGTGCACGCCCTGCCCTCCTCAGCCACCATGGCGTTGAGACGTGACCCTCTGCGGCTGGCTCTGCACAGAGGGTGCAGGAATGTGCTGCCTGTCAGGCCGGCCGTGCCCAGGACCCCTGCCCGCTCGGGGGCTCATGACTGCAGCTCATCCCACCTCCGCTGGCTGCTGCCAGCGCCCCCCCACCGCCTGTTCTCCATCTGGAATGAAGGCTGCAGAGCCCTCTGCAGAGAAGGATGGGTCCTGCGGCGGGCGAGCACTCTGCCCTGGCTGTCCCCGGCCCCGCAGGGACGCCGCCTGCACAGTGACTGCCTGGCGCCCTTGCATTCGCCTTCGCGCCTGGTGCGGGCCGGACGCGTCTCGGTGGCTCAGCGTGCTCTGCAGTTCCTGCCCGGAGCCACCTGCTCTGCGGAGAGCCACGCGTGCTCACTGCTGAGCCACACCACCGTGGGCTCACGTTTCATGTTTTAATTTGGGGACGGGGTCCTGCTGAGTTGTCCAGGCTGGACTTAGGACTTGAGATCTTCCTGCCTCGGCCTCCCAGAGTGCTGGGGTGACAGGTGCGTGCCGCCCGCCTGCTTTGGTGTGTGGCACCGGTGTGAGGTGCCACCTGCCCGGCCTTGGTGTGCCTCCCCGGTGTGGAGCGCTGCAGAGCCCTCCGCGTGCGCCTGCGGCCCTGGCTGCTCCTGCTCTGGAGAAACGTCTGTGCAGGGTCTTCGCAGACCATTTTAAGTCGTGTTGTCCTTTTGCGTATTCTGGATATTAATTCCTTATCAACTACGCGGTTTGCAGATACTTTTCTCGTTCGCCGGGAACGAGACCTTCCCCTCTGCTGATCGCGTCTTTGATGCACAAATGGTTTTAATTCGGATGAAGTCCAATTTCTGTGTTTTTTCTTTTGTTGCCTGTGCTTTTGCTTCAGGATCCAAGAAACCAGTGCCAGAGCCAGTGTTCCCAGGCTTTTCCTCCATTTTCTTCGGAGAGTTTTATGGTTTCAGCTGTGTGGCTTTAGATTTATAGTTTCAGCGTTCATAGTCTCAGTTCCATCTCCAGAGTTGCAGTTTTCAGCTTTACGGCTGTAACCTTTGGTCCTGGGTCCGTCTGCAGTTGGTCTCGTACGTGGTGTCCGGGAAGAGCCCGCTCCTCCTGCTGCACGTGTGTCTGAGTGACTTCTCTCGTTGCTGAGAGAAAGCACCCAACACCCAGAGTGCAAGGCGGAAAGGTCCGTTTAGCTCACAGTCTGGAGGTTCCAGTCCACACTCGGCTGGCTCCAGGGCAGGGTGGCGCAGGGCAGAGGGCAACACTTCACGGCGGGTAGAGGACAGCAAGGGGGACCGCAGCTCTTTCTGCCCTGTCCATCTTACCCAGGCACTCAGGGCGGGCGTCACTCCCGTGCTGAGTCCTAAGGCCCTTGATCCTAGCATTGCACCATGAATCAGTCCACCCGCACACGCTGTAGGCCCAGCCGCCTCTGAAAAGCCCCGGCTGTGACCGCAGGAGGCCTGGGGACCTCTAGACACAGTCCGTAGTGACACGGACACCCCGTGTCCCAGGCCCTCGGCGCTGTCACAAGCCGTCCTTCCTTGTCAGCGTGCGGTGCCGTCGCTGACACGAGTGCTGTGAGGCCTGATTCTGGGCTCTGTCCGAGCCCGCTGATCTGCACAGCTGGCGTTAGGCCAGTACTGTGCAGTACTGGGGCCGGCACCCAGGCCTCACACTGAGCTACATTTCCAGCCCTTCTTCATTTTTTTGGTGTCAGAATTCAAACTCAGGACCTTGCACTTGCCAAGCAGGCATTGTACTGCTGAGCTATATCCTCAGTCCTTTCATTTTTCATCTTTTTACAAATTTTTTTGTTTTGTTTTGTTCTTGTTTTTTGAGACAGGGTCTTGCCATGTAGTTCAGGCTGGCCTTGAGCTCACTATGTAACCCAGGCTGGCCTCGAACTCACAGTGATCCTCCTGCCTCAGCCTCCTGAGTGCTGGGATTACAGGTGTGTGCCACCACACCTGGCTCATTTTTTATTTTGAGGTAAGGTCTTGATAAATTACCCAGGCAGACCTTGGACATGCAGTCCTCCTGCCTCAGCCTCTGGAGTAGCTGGGATGGCAGGCACAGGCCGCTGTGCAGGCTCCCACTGTAGCTTTGTAATAATTTCTGAAACAAAAATGTGTCAGTCTTCCAGCTTCGTTCTTTTTCAAGACTGTGTTGGTTGGAGACACAGTTGTAGTAAAAGACTTTATGAACAAAACTCCGATTGCACAGGAACTGTCACAGAGAATCAGCAGCTGGGGTCTCATCTTATAAAAAGCTTTTGCACAGCAAGAGAAACCACCCACAGAGTGAAGAGACAACCCACAGTGGGAAAAAAAAATTGCCGGTTCTTCCTCAGAGAAAAGACTAATATCTAGAATATATAAAGAACTCAAAAAAAAAAAAAAATCCGACCCCCCAAATTTAAAGACCCAATCCAAAAATAAGCGTCTGAAATGAGTATACACTTCTCAGATGAAGAAGTAGAAATAGCAAATAAATATATGAGAAAATGTTCAACATCACTGGTTATTTGAGAAATGCAAATCAAAACAACACTGAGATTCCATCTCACCCCAGAAAGAATGAATGTTATCAAGAAATCAGCCAACGACAAATGCTAGAGGAGCCCTTCTCCAGTGCTGGTAGGACCGTAGACTGGTACAACCACTGTGGAAATCAGTGTGGAGATTCCTCAAAAACTAGGATGAGAGGTCCCATCCCACCCAGCTATTCCCCGTCTGGGTATCTTCCTGGTATCTTACTGAAAGAATTAATAGTATACCACAGTGATACGTGCACACTCATGTTTATAGCAGCACAGTTTGTAATAGCTAAGTCTTGGAAACAGCCCAAATGCCCATCAACTGGTGAATGGATAAAGAAGATGTGGTGGGTTTTTCTTGTACAATGGAGTGCTATACTGCCATAAAGAAGGAAATGCTGGAGACATTTCTAGTTAAATGGATGACCTTGAGAGCATAGTCTTAAGTGAAATAAATCACACACACATGTTCAAATATCACATTGTGTCTCTGGTGTGAGAAATCAAAAGTGTAAATAAGGACCAAAATGTATAATAGATATTGGGAAATGGGGAGAAAATGTTCAAATGAGGAGAGGAACAGGGGAGGGGGGAAGGAAAAAGGAACAAGAAAATAAAAGCCTGCAAGAAAAAAATTGAAACAGCTCTAATAAATAAAGAGAAGAAGAGTTGAGGGGAGGGGGCGGAGTGGGGAAAAAACAAACAAGATCTATCGTGTGCAGGCACCAATTCCCCGTGACGAACGTGATCACTGTCTACCTAAAATGTACCGTAGAAAAGAAACCATGGCAGATACCTGAGGTCCCCCAGGGGTTTCATGTGAATTTTAGGGGGGGATTTTCTGGCATTTTCTGTTGGCTGAAATGTGAGGTTTTGGTCGGGGTGGAGGCATAGACTGTGTCAGGCAGCATTGTATCTGAACAGCAGTAACTCGCTCTCCTTGCTGTGTGGCCCTGGCACACACCTAGCTGGCCCCTGGCCCCTGTGTCTGAGGTGCCCTGCGGAAGGGCTGCTCTGTCTGTGGGCCAGCACTCAGGGCTCCCTGCAGGAGGGCCGCCTGGAGGAGGAGGGCTCTGCGCTGGGACAGAAGGGACAGCTCCAGCGGGGCAGTAGCGCACCTGTCATTGAGCTCCTCAGGAGGCTGAGACAGGAGAATTGCAAGTTCAACACTACCCCGTGCTATGGACCTAGTGAGACCCTGTCTGGACATAGAAACGTAGAAAGGGCTGTGCTTGCAGTGGGGGAGCACTTGGCCCGCAGGGATGAGGCCGTGCGTGCACAGAGGGGGCCGCACCTGCTGGGGCCAGGGAGCGGGCGTTCCGGGAGCAGGCGTGCGGCGGGGGGCGGGGGCATGGACGCACGGCCCGGCTCTATGGGCTTCTGGGCACAGGAGGTGCGGGGTGCAGAGTGCTGCAGTGCGTGGTGAGCTGAGCTGTGTGGGGTCTTGGGGCTGGGGAAGGAGCCAGGGGCAGTAGGGAGGCCGGGAGGGAGCTGGCAGGGTGTGTGGGTGCCCAGGGCGCCTTCCGTGGCTGGGCCCTGCGCTCCTGCCCTGCGCATCCCTGCGGTGTGTTGTGGACCTGTGTCCCTGTCCCAGGAGAGTGACACTCACACGCAGGCTCCCCCAGCCCCCGTCCCACCCTCAGGGCCCGCCCCGCCTCAGCTGCCTCTCTGCACTGCAGTCTGTTCTGTCGCCCCACCGGGACCCCAGGACGGCCTCCTTGCCCACCCGCCCGGCTCCATCCCTTGCGCCTCTTGCCCAGGAGACCGGGGCCTCTATGGCCCCCAGCCTCCGTCCGCAGCAGGTCACCTGGAGTGGGCACAGTGCGTCCTGGCTGCACACGTCTCGGCCTCCGTGCCGAGGGCTTCTGTGCTCTGTCCCCACCTGGGGACAGTGCCTGCCGGCTCACTGACCCTCCCTCCCCGGGAGACCTGTCCCAAGGCTGGGCCGCACGTGCAGGATTCAGCAGGGCACTGTCAGGAAGAGTGCATGCCGGCTGGGCCAAGCCCTGCCAGGCTGACCAGCCTCTCCTGTGCACGTGCCCATCCCTACCGATGAGGTCCTCTCCTGGGCGCCGCAGGCCTCCAGGCATGGGGACTGTGAAGGTGGCGGGCATCTGGTTCGAGATGACATCCCAGCTCCACACCTTGCTGTCCCTGCCTCCCCAGAGGGCACCGCCCCTCCGCCTGGGGTCGGGCCGCACAGCTGCTAGGCTGCGGTGAGAGGCAGGGCCCCAGCTGGACTCCATAGCCCCAGCCTGCAGCACCCCCCGCCCCGGCCCTTGGAGTTGGAGCCGGGAGTTGGGGATCACAGAGCCCTCCCAAGGGAGGGCCCGCTGGCTGCCTGTGGGCATGGCTAGTGCATCAGGGAAAGTCAGCAAGTCTGATAAGAAAGTGAATTAAAAAACAATTGAAAGTTGGCCGAAGTTTGCATTTCTTGGATGTGTCCCTCGGCCCTTGGGAAGGTCGCAGCTCCTGCCTGCCGGGGTGCACCTCGGGGTCTCGACATGCTCCAGCCACCCTGGGAGGGGCCTGTGGTGGCGGTGTCCCCAGGCACTTGTCTGTGTTCCTCTTCCACGTAGACACGGGGCCCTGGGCTTCCTGGCCAGGCCACGCTGAGCCAGCCTCGGTCCTTGTGGTCGCCTCCCTGCAGCCAGTCCCGGGAAGGCCGTGGTGGTTTCCCTCACGGCGTTGGGAGGGGAAGCACGCGATAGGAGCCGAGCGCGTTCTCGAGGTCGAACAACGCCTCTCCCTGCTCCCCGAGCGTTCGCACCCCAGACAGAGCCCCGTCCCCCAGGCCATCCCTCCTGGCCTCCCCCTGCGCCGGTCTGCTTCTTGCCTCTGGATTCGCCTTTGCCAGACATGCTTGTCAGCCTGGTGACACGCCGCGTGGCCGCACATCCGGCTGCTGTCACTGTCGGCTCTCGGGGTTACCTGTGCTGCGGCCTCAGAGCTTGGTCTTCCTGTGGCCAAGGACCGACCCCTGGCCCGTGTGATTAGCTGGCCCTCTGAAGGTGACATCTGGGCTGTTACTGATTTTTTTAAGAGTACTGAGAATTGAATCCAGGGCCTTTGTGCTGAGCTACATCCCCCCAGTCCTGTTTAATTTTTCATGGGACCCTCCTGATTCAGCTTCCCGAGTGCTAGGATGACAGGGGTGCTCTGTGGTGAGGGCTTGGCCATGCTGCACCTGTGTGGGAGAAGCACAGGCCCAGGGACGTTGGCGGCACCAGGCGCAGGGCCCCAGCTGTGCTGCAGCCCGGAGCCCCTTCTGGCCACCTGGCTGCATACCCGACGGGCACCCATGGCAGAAGTGGGGTGTGAGGAGGCGGTGTGGAGTGCTGGCCACCCGAGGTGTCTGCTGCGGAGAGCCTGGCAGTCCCCTCCCTGCCCTGCAGCAGCCTCACCCAGTGACAGCAGCCCTGGCTTCCTTTGGGTGGGCTGTGCTGTCCCCTGGGCCCTGCTGGGTGGCGAGTAGCAATGCCTGCCGGGTGCCGCACAGCCCACGCTGGCCTCTGCTGCCTGTGTGCTGTTGAGCGGCTGTGTGCGCCAGGGTCCCTGCCCATGCCCCTACGTGGAGCAGGGCCGGGCTCCGCAGGAGGCATTTGGAATCCAGACAGCCTGTCTGCAGCAAGCGGCCCATGTGCGCTTGGACAAGAAGTAAATCCGAGGCTTCTGGGTGCCTCCAGCACCCTGTGGCCGGAAGTCTGTACCCAGCGTCCACTCGAGCAGGTGGCCGCCTGGACCGAGGAGGCCAGAGCGTATGCCCTGTCCGCTCACGGGGCTCCGCCTCGCCTCTGTCCCCCATCCCGCTGTGTCCCTGGTCTTACCCTGGGCTGCAGTGTCACTCCGGGGCCCCTTCTGCTCTGGCCTGTTCCTTGGGGAGGGTCCCCGCGGAGAGCACCATGCGCCTGCCCCTCCTTGGGTGGCCACCGCGGGCCTGCGAGCTGGCTGGCTCCTGCCTGTTCGGAGGCTGAAGTCTGGGGCCTGGTGCGGGCAGGCCGAGCCTTCCCCGGACTCCGGCGGAGGGACCCGCCCGCCCTTCCCAGCCTCAGGCTCCTGGCCTCTGTCCCTGTCCTCCCTGGGCCTCTCCTGTGCTGCTGTCCTTGTCTCACAAGGACACTGGCCACTGGGTCAGGGCGGGACTGTGACGCGGCCCCCCGGAGCCGTCCTGTAAGGCGGGCGACGCAGCGCAGCGCCGGCGCAGCCTGTGTGAGGCCAGTCCCCTGGTGCCGCAGCCGGGCGAAGACCTCCGTCGGGTTCGGGTCTCGGCCCCCAGCACGGGCCTGCCTTCCACGCCAGCGCTCGTCCCTGCTGTCTTCGTCCCCGTGTCCCTGGGGTGATGGCTGGGGGTCCAGGCAGGTGAGGTTGCACGGGGCCCACCCCACCTGGGCCCGCACCTCGACTTGTCCCAACTCCGCTGTGGCCAGCGCGCCTTCCCGCCACGCGCCTGGGCGGCCTGGACGTGTGCACGGTTGTGTGGCTCTGGGGCACCCTCGGGGAGGGCTCCATGCCGCAGGCCAGAACCAGGCTGGGCTGCGGTGGGAAGGGGCTCTGAGGGCGCCGGGGCTTGTTGGCGGCCCGTGTCCCTCAGTCCTGGGCTGGGGAGTGCTGCGGCGGGAGACTGAGCAGGCGCTGGGCCAGCGTTGGGGGGGGCCCGCTCCTGCAAGCAGTGGGAGCGGTGTGGGTCACACCTCAGCCTGTTCTGTTGCCCTGACGCCGCCCCTGGACCCGGTCACTTAGGGGTCCCGGAGGCACGTGGAGGCGTCCTGGGGCTACAGGGCGGCGGGGCTCAGGTCCCTCCTCTTACAGAGCTGTTAATGCCACCGGGGCCACGGCCACGCCCTGGGCACGGCAGTGATCCTGAGCCCTGGGAATTTGGGCTATGATTGCTGCACAGAAGCTGCTGAGGGAGTGGGCTCAGGCACGCAGGTCGCACGCCCGTCTGTGCGCAGGGTGGGTGTGTGGCGGTGTGCGCATGGGTGTGGGGAATGTGCGGCGGCAGCAGGTGTAAGTGTGCAGATACGTGGGTGTGCACAGCTGCAGGGTTCTGTGAGCGCGTGGGAGTGCCTGGTGGGGGATGGGTGGTGGCCAGGGGGTTGCCCACGCTGGTGCCCACCCCAGGGTGCTCTGCTCGTGTGGGTCCAGGTGGGTGCTGGTGGCGGCCCTGTGATCCCTCATTGGGAGGGTGGTGACACGGTCCTGGCCCCGGGCCCGTGGTGCCCCTGGCTGTGGCAGAGGGCCCTCACCTCACACAACCCCAGCCCAGGGCTGCTGCTGCGGTCCGCGCTGGGGGCACGGGGGGTGCGGCCGGCTCAGGCCGAGGGTGTGGTCCCAGGGAAGCGGGCAGAGGGGGCCCAGCAGCGGGTGCAGAGGTGATGGGGAGCGGCAGGGCCCCCTTGTGGTGCCCTCACAGCTCGAGCTGTTTGCCGGGTAGAGTTCGCATCGTGCGGGAGCCGCCGTGCGCAGAGAACAGCGCAGTGCACTGCGCGCTGCCGCGTGGCACAGCCAGCGTCTGTCTCGTCCCAGGCATTCCCGTCCCCGCCAGAGGAGAGCCTGTCCCTTGGCAGCCGCTCCCCACCCTCCTCAGCCCTGGGTCCCTCTGTGTCTGCTCCTCACTCGGCGTCAGGGTCCAGAGGTGCCACCCTTGTGATGGAGTTTGTCAGCATGTCGCTTCTGTTCCTGGCTGAGTAATACTCCGTGCTGTGGACACATCACCATTAGGCACATTGATGGACACTTGCAGGCCCCTTTGACTTGTCACTCCTGCTGCCTCTAGCCTGCGTGCACGTGTGTGTGCGTGTGTGCGTGTGTGTGTGTGTGTGTGTGTGTGTGTGAGAGAGAGAGAGAGAGAGAGAGAGAGAGAGAGAGAGAGGGAGAGAGGGAGGGAGTTTTCCTTTCCTTGAGGCCTGTGGTAACTCGTTTAAACTTCTCAAATTGCCAAGCAGGTCGGGTTTTATTTTAAACAGCGTGGAAACCTACTGGCATGTTTAAAAAAGGAGAGCGACACCGTTTGAACTGAGTTAGTAAAGGAGAGGAGAGGAGCAAGCCTGCGGCAGCTGCGCACAGAGGCTTCTGCCCGGGACGAGGTGGCAGGCTGTGCGGGTGGCTGGGCCGAGAGGCCGGGCCGCGCTGCCGGGCAGAGGCCGAGCTCAGGACGGTCTCGCGGGGTGAGGGGAGGTGCGGCGGGGACCGCAGCCTGGCGCTGGCCTGGGGTGCAGTCTGAGGACCAACTCGGTGAGGCCTACCTGGAGCCTGGGCCCAGAGCGTGACTGAAGGGACCGTGCCCAGGGGTCCTGGGTGAGCCCTGGTGGCCCCTCCGGCCTTCTGGGTCGTGTGATGGCTCTGCGTGTTCTTATGCAACGTGCCACCAAGCTGTGCCTGAAAAATGGAGCATTACAGCTATTTTGGGCTCGTGGTAAGGAGGGCAGCGCACTTTTGTCTTACCTACCCACGCTGTCCTGCAGGGGGCGGTGCGCCGTGCTTCTGGGAGAGGTCTCTGCCAGCAGCAGGCAGACCCGTGACACTCCCAAAAAGTGTTTCTGAGCTAGGCACAACGGCGCAAGCCTGCAATCCCAACACTCTGGGAGGCTGAGGCAGGAGGGTGCCGAGTTCAAGCTCAGCCCGGGCAACTGAGGGAGACCAGCAACTTAGTCTCAACAAAAAAAGGTCTGGGAGGCAGCTCAGTGTGAAGGCCCTGGGTTCCTTCCCCACGTCCCGAGGGAGGGCCCTGTCCCGCAGCCGAGCGCGGTGTCTGGGAGCTGACAGGCGGGCAGTGCTGCCTCACTCGGGGATGGCCGGGCCCCCCACCGCGGCTGGGCTCCACTCCCTGAGGCTGGGTCAGGCACTTGTCAGAAACCAAGCTTGATGTTTTCAAGATGGCTTGTGGCCTTGGGAGCCCCAGGCTGTGGAGGGGCGTCCTCCGTGTGGGCTCCCTGCCGGGATGAGGGGCCGCTCTGGGGAGGCAACCCTCCCTGCTGGTGGTTTGCATTCTTCAGTGGGTACGGGGATTTAAAATTAAACTGCACAGGATCTGTTCCCCCAGCTACAAATAGAGCAGCGCCCGCATGTTCCGGGCCGCGTGTGCACCCAGGGCAGCAGTGGGACCCTCCTCTCCTTCCACGCCACACGCTTGCTTGTACGCAGGCTCCGCTCACCCTGCTGGCTGTGGCTTTGTGACAAGTTACCACGGTGCTGGAGGCCAGCACCCCGGGCTGGAGCGTTGGCAGGATGGGCTGGGATGGGACGCTGGGTCGCGCCCCTGGCCTCCCTGAATGGGTAGTGGTGCCTGCTCCTTACTCGGGTATGGCGGCCCAGGTCTCCCTCTCTCGCTGCTTGCCCCTGGCCCGTGGCCCGAACTGCAGGTGTTGTGGCCCTGCATAAGGAATTCATCCTGACCCTCAGCAGGGACGAGGAAACAGGCAGGTGTTTAGGAACCTGCCTGGGCCCTTGGCCAGGAAGGAGCAGACCGGGGCCCAGGTGCAGGTGGTGGGCACACTGGGTCCCCGCCCAGGCTCATGGCAGCAGTGCCATACGCCATGTCCCCAGGTGGCAACCCCGTACTGGCATGATTGGGACAGGGCTGTGGGTGGCGTGGGGCAAGGTGGGGGGCCCTAGATTTGGGGTGGCCTGAGTCCAGGGGTAGGACACCTTGTAAAAAGAGGCGGGCGACACAGCGACACCCAGCAGTGGGGTCACATGAGGACGGGGGCGGGGGGACCAGCATGGAGGCTGAAACTGGGCCACCAGGGTCCGCAGCGGTGGGGTCAGTGACTGTGCCTGCGGTGACGGCCATGGAGGCCGTGAGTGGTTTGGGGTCAGAGTGCCCTTTGGGGCCTTTACGGGGTCCTGCGGCCGTGACCACTTCCTGGTTCTAGAGCACCCCCACCTGCAACAGAGCACTGTCCCCGTGGGCGGTCCCCGCGTGGGCCTCCTGTCTCTGCAGCTGTGCCCACCGAGCCCCTCCACGTCAGCAGGGCCACAGTGAGGTGGCCGCCCCGGCCCTCGTTTTCAGGCTCATCTGCACCTCAGCAAGCACCCGCGCCGCACCCCTTCCCTGCTGCCTGCGCCGTGCCCACTGAGGGGCCGTCCTCCTGCGCAGCCATCCGCACACTCGGGCGCTTCGCTGTGGGAGCAGTCCGCCCTGCCTGTGACTCGGTGTCTGCCGGCCTCCAGTCTGCCCTGGACGCAGTGCTGCGCAAGGGCAGAGAGCAGAGCGTGCGGGGGGTGGGGCCGCAGCTGGGTCAGGGTCTGCTTGGCGGTGCAGACAGCTTTGTGGGGGCTCGCGGGGGGGGGGCACGGAGGGGGAAGGGGAGGTGCCAGCGTCCCTCCAAAGTCACGCCCATGGCCTCCGTCCTGCTAGGCCCCACCGCTTAAAGGGGCCACCTGTGCCTCCGCATTCCTAGAAGGGGGACCCACGGGTGAGAGTGACGTGGGGCTGCCGTGCTGTAGTAAAGCACCACCCCCAGTGACGAGCTGTCCCAGGACCGCACACCCCCAGGGCTCCGGGGAAGCCCCTTCTTGGCCACCTGCAGCTCCTGGGGGCGCGGGGCGTCCTTGTCCTGTGGCTGCATCCCCACCTGCCTGCCCTCATCTCAGCGCCATCTCCCCTGGCTCCAAGGACAGCAGCTTCCGGCGGAGGCTCCCCCTGGGTCCCCTGGGGGGGCTTCACCAGGCGGTACGCAGCCCCCCGCAGATGCACCTTGCCTGCCTGGCTCCCTGCTGCTGTGAAGGTTGGCACCAAGCATGCAGCTGGTGGCTGTGGGCTGCAGGTCAGGCACGTGATGCTGCTGACCCCTATGTCCTTGCCCTGACCTCCCTGAGACCCCCACCCTGTCCCCTCAGCACTCTGGCTCCATCTGGAATGCCCCTCCCTGTCCCCAGAGAACCTGCACACACCTCTGCGTGCCCCGCCCGGGGTACCCTGGTGTCCTTTCTTCAGGGCCTCTGAACAAATGCCCATGCGTCAGGGCCTCCCCACGCCTCCAGCCCCAGCCCTTCTCCAGCTCTGGCCCCAGCACCCTCCGGAGCCCTCATGGCTGGGGCACCCCGGTGTGTTTGGGGGTTTAGGGCTCAGGTCTGCATCTCTCCTGGAGAGAAAGATCTTGAGGAGTTTGAGCCCCTCCTGTAGCCCAGGTGGTCCGGTCACTTCCCAGAGGACAGGGTCCTCGGTCTGCAACCACAGAGGGCTGTCACGGGGTCCCCAGACTCTGGGGACGTGTTCAGCGCTCCTGTCCCGGTGTGGTTTGTGTTACTGTTCTGGGGTTTTTGCCTTTGGAGACAGGGTCTTGCTTGTATTCCAGGCTTGCCCTTGAACTCAATATGTAGCCCAGGTTGGCCTTGCGTTTGTGACAACCCTTCTGCCTCAGCCTCAGAGTGCTGGGGTGACAGGTGTGCACTGCCACGCCCAGCCACATGCCTGGCCCTGTAGGCCCTGCCCTGACCCTCCTGGGCGCTGACCTAAGGCCTGCCCTTGGCGGCTTCACAGTCCCCGGCCGCCTGCCCTCTGCAGCCCCACACCCACACCCACACCCACGTGTGCTGTGTGGAGATGTTCTAGAGGCCCCTCGCAGCCAGCCCGGCTCCTCCTGCCTCGGGGGCTGGTGTCTTCCCGCCGTCTGGGTGGAGCCATTCCCGAAAGATGGACTCTGCTCCTCGACCCTCCCAGGAGGACTCGTGTCTCTGCCGGCTTCTCAGAGAGGGGTCACTGGGTCAGGGCAGGAGGCCGCCGCTGCCCTTGTGGCCGCTGCCAGGTGGCCCTGCGATGCTGCCGGCCCCCTGCCCCCCAGCCCCCGTTTCCGCCCTGCTGCGTCGTCCCTGCCCCCGTCCCCTGACGGAAGGAAACCAAGTCCTGGGAAGGGAGGATGTGGCCCTCGGTGACAGCCTGCAGGGCGGGGCTTCGGCCTCCTCTACTGCCTCCCTGGGGTGGCTCTTTGCATGGGGATGGAGGTGCCAGGGGTGGACTGAACAGTGTTCCCCGAAAGTCTCGTCCACCAGAGCCTGAGAACGGCACCTTGTAGGGAAGTGGGGCCTTTGCAGACACAGCTGTGGATGCCATGTGGGTGGGGCCTACACCCGGAGCCACTGCCCTTCAACACAGAGAAGGAAGGGACTGGGCCCAGGGTGGCCTAGGTGGGCGATGCGGCCCACCCTAGAAGGACAAACGATGGCGGGGTGAGCAGCAGGGTGGGCGGGAACTTAAGATCCTCCTGCCTCAGCCTCCCAGTGTGCCGGGGTTGTAGGTGCACCATGCTGGGCTTCTGCTCTTTCCCCTCCCCCGGCCCCCTTCCTCCTCCTCCTCTTGCTGGTGCCCCCACTGAGCTGCTGGCCACTCCTCTGTCCTTTGCCTGAGGCTTCGCAGGCCTCTCCAGTTTGATGAGCTGCACAAAACGAGTTGTGTAGAAGCAAAACCTGGGACGAGCTCGCTTGTGTCTGGTCCTGAACCCCGGTGTCTTCGAGAAGCTGTCACCTAGCAGAGCCGTTCCCAGGGCCTTCAGGGGCCCTCTCCCACCCCAGGTTCTAGCCCGACCCGTGCCCTTGGCCTGGTCCCCACAGCGCCATCTGGAGGTCCTCGGCACGGCCGTATGTGTGTGCGCGCGCGCAGCAGGGACCCGGCCGTCCCTCATGGGCTGGGGAGGGGCCCTTAGTGCTGCTGTCCCCTGCCGTCTCTTCCTCACTGGCCCTGGGCTAATGACATCTAGACGTCAACGGGGAGCCGGCCCTTCCAGGGTGTGGTGCTCCCCAGCGCCCCGAGGCTGGCAACAGGTGCCCTGGGCAGACGTGGGCAGGCAGCGTACCCCTGGGACTGTGCCCGCGGCCTGCCAGGGTCAAAGCCTCAGCACTGTGTGTGGAGATGGGGCTTCCAGGCGGTCACTAGGGTCAAATGTGGTCATTACGCTGGGCACAGTGGTGCATGCCTGTCACCCTAGCACTCTGGGAGGCTGAGGCAGGAGGATCACAAGTTCCAACACAGCATGGGTTACTTAAAGTAAAAAACACAAGGGCTGGGGATGCAGCTTAGTTTGAAGGCCCTGAGTTCTAGCCTCAGGACTACAAAACAAAACACAAACAAAAGCCAGGCAGTGAGAGGAAGGTTCTGCACAAGGCACGTTGCGTACGAGGCCCAGCAGCAGAATGCATTGGCAACCTTGGGGACACAGTGAGAAGTCAGGGTGGGCTTGGTGCCAGGAGACACTGTGGAACCCAGCACCTCACTCTGAGCCGCATCCCCAGCCCATTTCATCTTTTATTCTGACACCGGGTTTCACTGGGCCACCAAGCAGCCGAGGCTGGGCTCGAACTTTCAGTCCTCCTGCCTCAGCCTCCCAGAGCGCTGATCTCTTTTAGATCAGCGACAGCGGGAAACAGCCTGATTGGAACATACACAACCCCCTGCAACCCTGCGTGCCTTGGTTCCCTGACTTGCAGAACGCGGCTGTGTGCCATCTCCTCCCTCCTGGGCGGCCACAGAGCCCCATTCAGAGCTGGCGCTGGGCCAGCTGGCAGCACAGGGTCGGTGGCGGGGGAGTGGTGGGCAACCAGCTGCGCTTCCCTCAGACCCCTGGGACCTCAGCTTCCCACCGACGCCCCCCCGCCGTGCCGGGACTGGGCCGGCTGGAAGTCTGGAGCGCGCCTGGTGGGAGGCGTCCGTGCTTGCTTGCCCAGCAGCGTGTGGTGTTGGGTCTGTGTTTACACTTGGGGCGCGGAGGGGAGCGTTTCTGAGGACTGTGCTGGCCAGGACCGTGACAGCCTGGGCTCCGCGTGCCAGCAGCGCCGTTGTCCCTTCCCCTCACACATTCATCCTCCCGTGTGCCAGGCCTGGGGCCCAGCAGCGCCACGGTGATCACATGGTGACCGGAGGCCTGGGAAACGGGGGTGGGCAGAGTGTCCTGGCCTTGGGACGGCCACGGAGCCTGAGGCGCCAGCACGGCACAGGCAACGGGAGAAATGTAAATACAGTTCGCGGCAGCTTGGGTTACGTGACGAGACCCTGTCTCCAAGCAAAACAAAGCTTGCCGTGCGCTGCCCACTCTCACCCATGATGGCGGTGCAGCTCGGCGGGGAGCGCTGGCCTAGCAGCAAGGCCCTGGGGTACGTGCCCCGAGCCGCGGGAAGATGAGGGGAAACCGGAAGCCTTGGTGTGTGACAGTAGGGCGGCAGCGGGAAGCAGGTTCCCCAGCAGGAAGCACACAGGACCTCCTGTGAGGCTCAGCAGTTCTGGCTTAGATCCAGGAGACCTGGAAGCAGGGATTCTGCAGGGTGTGGCAGTGCCCGCCTGTGGTGCCAGCTGCTTGGGAGGCTGAGGCAGGAGGATGGCAAATTGGAGCCCACCCTGGGCAAGTTAGCAAGACCTTGTCTCAGAATAAACTAAAAGGGGCTGGGGATGGAGCTCGATAGTAGAGAGTTTGCGAGGTCCTAGGTTCAAACCCCAGCAATGGAAAAAATAAAAAAAACAAAGCAGGCAGGAACCCAGATGCTCATCACTCCAGGTCCACAGCAGATTACTCGCAGGAGCCCAGCATGGAAAAATAACCCAGGTGTCTATCAACTGCTTCATAAATAAACAGAAACGTGGCGTCCGCACCAGCAAGTTTGCCGGGCTGCGGGACAGAGCGCAGCCACTGCCCGCCCGGAGAGGTGACCCTCGGGGTACGCGGAGTGAGAGAAGCCAGAGCCCGGCCACACACTGCCTGTCCGTGCCACGTGTGCAGAACATCCGGACACGAAGCCAGACACAGGAAGCGGGTCGGGCTGCCGGGTGGGGTGGCGTGGGGACGGGGCTCCTGCGGGGGCTGGGAGCCTTGGACCCAGATCCAACATGGCGGTTGCCCAGCGTGCGAACTGCCGAGAAAGGCGTGTTTGTACCTCATGGGACAGAGGTGAAGCGCGGGGAGCTGCACACCGGTCGCACACAGCAGCCGGGTGGCGCCCAGGCCCAGCATCCCCTGCATGGCCCCCGACGGTCCCCTCCCCCGTCCCTGGCCACCGGGCTGCCCTGCCCTCGGACTTGGCGTTACGCCCCCCCCTGCCCCCCGGCTGGCCCAGCGTCCTGTGCAGTGCGCGGTGGTGGGGACCCCTCATGGCGTGCAGGCGTGCATCCTCTTGCCTGTGGGACAGGGCAGCTAGGCATAAAAATCTTCACCCCCACTGGAACGGGGTGTTGGGTCTCAGAAAAGTGCTTGTTGGCTTTTTTCCCTTCGTTACCGGGGGTTGAACCCAGGGCGTTTACACTAAGCCGCATGCCAGCCCTTCCTATCTTCTTACTTTGAAACGAGGCTTCACTAGGAGCCCAAGCTGCTCCAACCTGGATCCTCCCGCCTCAGCCCCTGAGTGCTGCGCCGACAGCCTGTGCCCGGTGCCCCGCTCCATCTCGGCCCATGCGATGCCCTTTTTTTTGCTCTCAGAGCTTCAGAGAAGCTCGTGGCTCAAATGCCCAAAAGTGGGGAGCACGAGGCTTCACCCTCATCCATGGGGAGACTGGGAGGCACTGGGGCAGGTGCCTGCCTATCCGCTTCCTGGCCCGGCCCCTCCCGGAGGCAGAGGCGGCCCTGGCTGCGGGGGTGTGGTGCGTGGGTGGGGGTGCGGCTGCTGCACCTGCTCAGGGTGCATTGATCAGGCCTGGTGTGGAAGCCAAGGCCTTAGCTGCAGGGAGCAGATGGTGCCGGGGAGTATGAGGCGGGGCAGGGTGTCACTGCCCGGCTGCGGGAAGGGCCTTGCTGGCTGGGTTAGGGACGCTTTCATTCTCTCAGCTGCCCACGCAGTCCTCAGGCCCCGTGTGCCTGCAGCCCCAGGACCTTTGTACTTGCCATTCTTGCTGTCCTTTCCGTTGCCATCTCCTCGAGGCTGCCCCAGTGCTGGCTCCCTGTGCCAACTGGGCCACAGGCTCCTGAAGGCAGCACCTTGTCTGTCTGTCCTTCTGGGTGACCGTCACGTGTCCCACACTGGCAGTGCCTGGTGCCAGGCTGAGCCCCTGGAGTCTGGGGGAAGGCAGGATGCTGTCGTGTAGGCCAGACTGGCCCTGGTGGAGCCAGGCAGGTGCTGAGTCCGGCTTGGAATGTGGGCTCCGCCCCACCTGGGCTGAAGAGCTCTCAGGGCGTTGGAATCGAGTTCTGGCCATGGGCCAGGCATGCAAACCCCTCTGACCGTTGTGTACATGCCACACTCCCAGAAGGGGACTAGGAGTGACCCCTTCTGCCCTCTGCCATCTTTGGGCCCCAGTTTCCCCTCTTGATGGGGCTGTGCAGTACAGGGGGTGCAGTCCCCAGGCCTTGAGACTGTCTGCGAGCTGTTGCTGTGTTCAGCTGCACCCTGAGCTCTACCACGCCACACACAGGATGGCAGGAGGGGTACCCAGACCACAGGTGGGTCCCAGACCAGATAGGGAGGCCATGGGTCGCTGGGATGGATGATGGGAGGTGGCGGCTGTCTCTGGGCAGAGGTGGTGCCTGTGCAAAGGCCCTGGGGCAGGGGAACGGCTTGGCTGGTAGGGGCCATGCAGAGCCTACATGCTAGAATGCAGTGGGCAGGGGCATTAGGGGACCCCACAGGCCTTCTTGGTGAGGGAGCAGCCTGTGGAGAGCACCCCACGCCTCCATCCCCTCTGCAGCCTGGCCCAGCGCAGACAGAGCTCAGCAGCAGCTGGCCGCTCCCCTTAATCTCATTAGAAGGCCAGCCCATTGCTATGGCGACTGCCCACAGCCCTGGCCTGACCAAGGCCAGCTCTGTCTGCAGACAAGGCCTGGCGGGGCGGGTGGGGAGTCCCCTTGTTCTGTGCAGGGTTCCCCAGGAGACGGGGGCTGCGTACGTGTCTCCCCATGCTGGAGAAATGGCCACTCTGGTCACACTGGGCCTCCCGGGACTGCTCAGCCTCTGGTGCCCCTACGCTGAGCCCATCCTGTGAGTGTCATGGGGGTGCTCTGCGTAGGCCTGAGGCTGCCCTGTACACAGGCTTCCGTGGCAGCAGCGAAAGGACAGTTTGTGCAGGCCCCAGGATGCAAGCACAGGCTGTTTTGGAGGTGAGGTCGCTCCCAGAAAGAGGGGCTCCAGTTCCAAGTCCAGACAGGGACCCAGGCGCGTGGGCGGTCTGGTCCTTCCTCTGGGCCTGGTTTACCCATCTGCACCATGCAAACTGCTCTCCTCGAAGGACCCAGGTGGGTCTCTTGTGTTCCCTGACTTTGTGTCCATCCCTCACCTGCAAGGCCTGGCCGGGGGCTGTGTTTGCGCTCTCGCTAAGCCCGGGCAGCTGGGCTTTCTCTTTGTCCCGGGTGCTGCCAGGGTTCTCCTCAGATGCCCAAGTCCATGTGCACCCAGTCCCCCTGTGCAGTGGCCTGGTGTCCACGCAGGGCCGCGCTGCCACCTGGAGCCTTGGTCACTTCTTGCCGATGGCACCTGGCAAGTGTGAGTGTGTGCAGAGCTGCAGAGCTCTGAGCCGTGGCTGCAAAAGGCGAGGGAGAGAGACGAAGGCCATGTCGTGGCAGCGGAGAACAGAGTCAAGCGCCACAAGCCCGGAGACACCGGCGCCCCTAAGGCCCAGGAGGAAGCAGCCTGCAGCGCCTGGCGTTGTTTATGGTACCGTGGTGGCCACAGGATGCCTCCCGTCCCTCCCGACAGCCACCCCGGGCACAGGTGGCCAGAGATGGAGACGGGCTTCTCAGGGCACCGTGGCCGCATTGCCCTCCGTCGGCCCAGACGCAGGTGCCTGCGTGGGCCCTGTCCTCTCTTTCCAGCCCCTGTGACGCCTGAGGGGCTTGAGCTGCAGCGGCCTGGCATTCTAGGGGGACCCAAGGCCACAGCCCCTGGGCAGAGGCTGGGCAGGGCAGGGTGGGCCCAGGCCTCCTGCTGGCCATGTGGCCTTGCTGGCCTGCACCAGACGCAGCCACAAGCAGGCCGAGGCTCGACTCGAAAGGACAGCTCCGGAGCCGGGCTGTCTGCCGCTGTCGTCGTGACTGTGAGAGGCCGGCGTCCGCGCGGGGTGCCGCGGCCAGTGTCGTCTTGGAGCTGTTGCCATGACTTTGACAACCGAACCCAGAACCCAGGAGCTGAGCTTTCGGGGATGCGGGTGAGGGGCACACAGGAGCCCTCTCTGCGCCTTTGGCGTTTTCCTGTAAACCTACAACTGTCCAGAAGGCAGAGTTAAAACGTGGCGAAGCCAGGGGTGTAGGTCAGCGGCACAGAGCCTGCCTGGTACGCAGGGTCCTGAGTTCGATTCCCGGTACCAAAAGAAAAAAAAAAAGGAATATGGCAAAACCAGGGCCCGATGCAGGACTGATGGGGCTGCTCCCTGGTGGGCATCGCTGCCCACGGGCGGGGCTGTGGGCGAGAGCTGCGGGGCATGGGCGCTGCGGTTCTCCCCAGGCCCCTTCTCGCCTGCTGCCTGCTGAGCTGCTCGCACAGCTTCCTACCGGGGCTGTCACTGGCTCGTGCACAGACGTCCCAGGGGGCAGGGACAGTGCGCACTGCTCATCCGTCTGTCCGTCCTCCTGTCCACCCACCACCCAACTGTTGTCTGTCCACCCGTCCTGCGCCCCTCACCCACTGTGGTACGCGCTGCTGGCTGCAGCTGTGGCTTGGCCCCAGGGTTTGTGGGTTTTGCCCGCAAGGTCTCTGTGTGGGAGCAGGGTGACGGCCCCTGGTGGAGCGGGGAAGAACCTTGTACTGCTCCGGGTGCAGCGCTGTCCAGCTGCTCCTGTGGCCGGGGCGAGGGTCACAGGGTCAAAGCCAAGCTGGTCCCACCCCAGGCCTAGAGAGAGGAAGGACCTGCTGCTGCCGGCGGTGTCCCCAGACCCCCCTCTGGTCAGACAGCTGCCGGTGGGGACTGTTGATTCCAGTGATGCACCTGGGGCAGAGCCAGGAAAGGCCCGGCGGGACCCTCCGGGTGTCCCCTCCGGCCGAGCCATGCGGCTGCTGTTCGCTGTGACATCATGCGGAGTGTAGCCGACCAGGGCCGCTCCCTGTGCCCACACCTGGGCTGGTCTCCACTGGCCTATACTTCGTGGCCATGGCCTCCCCCAAGTTGCAGCTAGCACAGACCGTTTACTGTGGCCCAAGGACCAGGGACACAGTGACACTTCTTTCTGTAGTGACACTGGGCAGGCTCAGGGCTCTCCTGCACTTGGGCCTGGAAACTGGCGGTTTTGCTGTGAGAAGGGCGTGCAGCGTTCCCCGGGATCGCGCATGCCTGTTGTCCCTGCACTCAGGAGGCTGAAGCCGGCCTGAACTATGCAGCAAGACCCCGGCTCAAAAACAACCGGAGCATGTGCACTAGAAGCACTTCCCTTCCCGCCCCGCTTTGCCCTGGATTTGCCTCTGCCCCCGCCGCTAGAGAGGGGAAAACGAAGCACGAGGGGCTCCTGGCCACGTGGTCCACAAGAGGTGGCCACAGGGCAGGCTCCTGCACGAAGCTGGGATGCAAGGAGCATGTATGTGGACAGGCCTACAAGGGTCAGCAGGGACCGATGCGCAGGGAGGGGCAGTGCACCCCCACCTGGCCGAGTTTGGCAGGTCTGCTGGGAGGGAGGGTGTTCTCCCGGCCGCAGCCACCTGCTCAGGGCCGCCCGGCCTACAGTAAAAGCCGTCTGCCTGGGCTGTGAGGTGCTGCTCGAGCTCCTGACACCGGGGCTCTTCTGCCCCACAGCCATGGGCCAAGGAAACTGGGTTGGTGTGCGGGGCCGCATGTGGGGGAACGTAGTGCGGACCTAGTAACTATCCCTCGGCGATGCGGTGCTCCCTCATTCCCCGGGGCCACACGCAGCCCCTCAGGATCCCCACAGATCTGCAGGGGCCACTCCAGGGAGCAGGCGCGTGGGGAGCTGCAGGCCCAGCCTGAGCAGTGGTGTTGCCCAGCAGGAATGCCATGGGCCCAGCAGGCCCCAGGTTGCGTGAAGGGGACCTGGGGCTCGGGCAGGACCCCTGGAGTCCAGGCCACCTGGCCCTGTGTGGGCTGCACTGGGCATCCAGGTGCCATGTGCAGGGAACCAGCACTGCGCTTGTGGACACCACCCCTGGTCGCTGCTGCAGGAAAGGTGGCTTTTCCTGGGTCGTGTCCGCTAGAGCCGTCGGCTGAGATGAGACCCGGGCCTAGTGTCCTCTTGTGCAGTCCCCGGCCAGCCCACGTTCGGGGTGTCTCCCTGGGGTGTCTGCTGTGGCCCAGCCCCCTCACCGCAGCTGGCTGCCTCTCTTTTACAGCTGCAGCTTCAGAAGTCCCAGTACCTGCAGCTGGGCCCGAGCCGCGGCCAGTACTATGGCGGGTCCCTGCCCAACGTGAACCAGATTGGGAGCAGCACCGCAGACCTGCCCTTCCAGGTGAGCCGGCCCTGCAGCGGCCCCGCGACTCCGCCATCCCCGGCCCCACCCTAGGAAACAGCAGCCTAGGCTCTGTCTGGCCTCAGAATCCGCAAGCCCCTCAGTTCTCGGGAAGGCCCAGCCTCCTTACCCTGACATGATGGCAGGCAGAGCCCTCTGGACAGAGACCATGGTGTAGCCCTTCTCTACCGTGCGAGGGGGGCTGGGCCTCTCCCCGCCCTGGTCCCAGGGCTCTGCGTGGACCCGTCCCTGGTGGCCACATGGCTGGCCGCCCTGTAGGTGGACTTGGCCTGGCAACAGCGGAGGCCATGCGGGCCAGGGGACCAGGCCTCCCCGAAGAGCTTGGTGCCCCTCCTGCCCCTGAGTCGCACCGGCCCAGCACGGCTGTGGGGAGCGTGGGGTGCACCCCAGGGGTACAGACAGCGAGGCTCCACGTAGCCCTGGTTCCCCCCGAGCTCTCCATCCCCGCCTGGGCTCCCCTCCCTGCCTCCTGTCTCCCAGAGGGTCCTGTCCCCTCCAGAAGGGCTCACTCGGGTCCTTCTGCCTCGGCCCCGCTCCCAGGCTAAGGGGACGCAGGCCCTGCGGGCTTCTGCTGCCTGAGGTGCACAGCCCGGGGCCCACACCTCGGCCCGCCAGGCGTCTCAGAGTCTTGGTTCTTGCATTTTCAGCCCAGCGGATTTCTGGGGGAGGCCCTGGCAGCGGCTCCTGTCTCTCTGGTAATTGAGCCCCCAGGCTGAGGTCACGGCATCCCCGGTGCCAGTCCTCAAGACCCCAACACGTGTGTGGGCACTGGGTGTCCCCGAGTCCCCCCTTGGCTGCCCTGTGGCTCGCAGGGAAGCACCCCGCCCCCTGCCCCCCGCCTCAGGGAGCGCGTTGGTCGCATCGGGACCCCAGACTCCTGGGGTCTGGCTGAGCGATGCTGCACCCACATCTCCCAGTCTGGGGTGCTCCCGAGTGGGGTCCGAGCATGTGCCCTGCGCTGCATGGTCCCCTCTGAACACGCGTGCACACACGTGTGCACGGAGCCCAGAGCAGGCCGGCAGGCCGGGTGCGTCCTCCTCCCTCTGCCCTGGCTTCTGCCCCTTGGTGTCCCCCGTGGCCTCAGCGCTTCTCAGCCGGGTGGGTTCCCCGCCCTTGCTCAGTCAGCACCGCCTCCTGGGCTCGCAGCCTTCTGGGGGCGCAAGTGCAGGAAGACCCAGGGTGCTGGTCCTTCCTGGGTCCAGTTGGACCCTGGGGCAAGTGGGCCGCCTGGGATCCCAGCCGTGGAAGCCTCTGAGAGGGAGGCTCCTCTCACGTCAGCCTCGCCCTGTGCCCAGCTGCCTGCAGAATATGGGGCCCAGGGACCAGATGGCCAGGCAGGCGCCCCGCCACGCCCAGAGCTGGCGAAGACAGCCAGTCTCGCCCGGTCAGATGGCAGGGGGGCAGCGCAGGGCCAGGGCAGGCAGCGCGCAGGCTCCAGGCGGCTCAGGTGCCGGAAGGAAGTCCTGTCCAGCCAGGGCCTGCCTTGGCTCTGGTGGGTCCTGGATGAGCGTGGGGAAGGGCAGCCCAGGACGGTGTCTGGAGCCCAGAGTGCACGCCTGGCCTGGCAGGCCCTGCAGGCAGCTGGCTGTGCCGGAAGCCTGCCCCGTTTTGGCAGCCTCCCGGGGGACGGGTGTGGGGGAGGCCTGTGTGCACCTGGCGATAGGCTACTCAGCGGTTGCACCCTGGCACCCAGCCGGTGCTGGGCCCCGAGCTTGTGCTGCTCTGCCTGGCCGTGCATGCCAGCTGCACTGCTCGCCTGCGTCCCCAGCCTGGGACACCCTGCTGGCTCGTGCACCCCGCCCCAGTGCTCAGGGCTGGGGGCTGGGGCTGCAGGAGGAGGCCGTCTTGGCCGCAGCGTGGCATCTAGGGTGTTGGAGCAGGGTCCCCGAGATGCGACCCTGGGGACTAGGGCGGTGCCAGGCCGCAGTCAGTAACCTCTGCCTCGGTCTCTTTCTCTCCCTTTGTCCCTCCCTCTCTCTCTTTCTGTGTCTCTGTCCCTTCGTTGTCCTCAGACGCCTTTCCAGTCCTCGGGCCTGGACACCAGCCGGACCACCCGACACCACGGGCTGGTGGACAGAGTGTACCGTGAGCGCGGCCGCCTTGGGTCCCCGCACCGCCGGCCCCTGTCGGTGGACAAGCACGGACGGCAGATATCCTTTCCCAGGATGGGTCCTTGGGGAGGGCCCAGGCCCTGGCAGCAGCTGTGCCCTGAGTGTGCCTAGTAGGCTCTGGGGTAGCCGCCCACTGCCAGCTCCTGCCAGCTGCTGGGCTGGAATCAGGCTAACCTGGGGGGACTTCCTGGAGGAGGCCGTGCCCTCTGACAGCCCTCTGACAGCACAGGATTAAGGGGCAAGGCCAGGCTTTGAACCCCGTTGCTGCTGCACCTGGGCACGTGTGTGCGAGGGGCGGGCTCAGGGCACCCTGGACCGGCAGGAGAGCAGGCAGGAAGCCCTGCCTCAGCTCCCGCAGCACAGCCGGGGGCCTGTGGGCTTCCTGCCCCGGTCAGGAGCCAGGTGCAGGCAGGGCCTGAGCAGGTCTGAGGTGACAGCTGCGTCCCCTTAACTCCTCGCACGCCGACAGCTGCCCGTACGGCACTGTGTACCTCTCGCCGCCCGCAGACAGCAGCTGGAGGAGGTCAGTGTCAGGCGCCGCTGCGTCCTCCAGGGTGCACGTGCAGAGCCAGGTGCCATCACCTCAGCGCGGCACACGGCGCAACCCGCGGTGGCTAGAAATGGGCCCCCTGCCTTGCTGAGGTCACAGCCCGGGGAGTCTTCGAAGCCTCCTCGTTCGTGACTAATTTTTTCTGCTGTTTTTTACTCAACCAAAATTGGGTATTCTGTGTTGTCATTGTTACTTATTTTACTCTTTTAAATTGTATTTGTTTTTCTGTGAGATGGGTTCTTAAAGTCCTGGACTCAGGTGATTCCCCTGCCTCAGCCTCCTGAGTAGCTGGGACCAGAGACTGGCGTCATCATGCCCAGCTTCTCATTTCCAACATAGTGAATGCGTTATTGTGAGTGTTTTCTGTGTTGCTAAATAGTCACTGAAAAGTTATAAAACTACTCTATGTTTATGATGGAAAATTAGGAAAATGCACAACTGTACCTGTAAGAGGGAAAAGTAACAGTCATCACTGCTGTCATCAAGAAAGATCTAAAAGGTTGGGTGTGCTGGTGCACACCCGTGACCCCAGCACTCTGGAGGCTGAGGCAGGAGGATCCCAAGTTCCAGCCCAGCCTGGGCAGCTTGGTGACTCCTGGAGACCCTGTCTCAGAATGAAAGCGGGTTGGGGTGTAGCTCCGAGTACAGGCTGTGGGGTCACACCCCCACACTTGGGGAAGGAGGGGAGGAGCTGAGCATGGAGCCGCGCCCTGGCTCAGGACACAAGGACATGGGGGGCACAGGCCTGGGGCCCAGGACATGGGCCTGGTGGCCTTTTGTCCTTGCATCTGGTTCCTTCTGGTCACCTCAGGCCCCATCAGGTATCCACGGCCCCTCCTGTCCTTGAACTCGCGGCTGTGCCCCGCACGCAGACCGTCCTGGCCAGGGGAGCCGTTTGGGGCCGGACGGGGTCCCTCTGTCTTCGTTGTCCCCGGTGCCCATCGCGGGGCCTGGGTGGAGCGGCCTCCCAGCTCCTTCTGTGGCGGGGCTGGTGGGAGTGGCCGCCCGCCCGGGCTGCCCAGCTCTGCCTCCCCGAGCCCTGTGTGGGGCTCCTGTGGACCAGCAGCCTCCCTGGCTTCCAGTGCCAGGCCCGGCCTCCCCTCACCCTGCATCAGTGCCCGTGGAGGGCCGGGTGGCTGTGTGCCACGGGGTGGTGGTGGCTGCTCCCAGAGGCGTACGGTCGTGTGGTGTTCTCTGGGGCTGGAGGGCCCAGGTTTTGGCCCAGGCTAGGGTACTTGCAGAGGGACCCCAGCTGTGGGGACTCCTGCCCCTCCCCCCGGGCTCATGAGTCTGCCTCTCTCCCCAGGACCAACTCTGACTCCGCCCTGCACCAGAGCACAATGGCGCCCACCCAGCTGGAGTCCTTCACGGGAGGGTCGCAGGACACACACCACAAGAGAGGTGCGGCGGGGTACTCAGGGTCTCCAGTGGGGTCAGGCTGGGCCAGCAGATGGCCCCTGTTCCCCAAGAGGCCACCAGCCATGGGCTGACAGCCGTCAAAGGGTCGGCCTGTGACGTGGGACAGGAGGGGCTCAGGGGCGTTGTCAAAGGCGAGGCTACGTGAGCAGGGTTTGGAAGGGTGCATAGGAGTTCTCTGGGCAGAGAGTGCTCCTGTGAATGGACACCATCTCCTGGAATTCACAGGTTTGGGCCGTGGTCGTGGCAGCTGGGGGCATGCAGACGGCACTTGCAGCTACAGGCATCAAGCCTGTGCTGGAGGGGCCTTGTCTGGCCGGGCTGGGCCTTTAGCTTCAGGCACAGCTTGGCCAGGAGTCCACGTAAGGGGTGGAGGTCGAGGACCTGCCTGGCAGGGACAGGGCGTTTCCACCCCCACTGCACACGTGTCCCAGGGTGGTGGTGCCCGAGGGGCATCCCAGGGTGGCCCCGCCCAGGGTGCTAGAGTGACGGAGCAGGGGCGTGGTCTGAGTCTCCCCTGCTGGTACCCCCCAGCACAGGGCCCTGAAGCTGCACACAAGGATGTGGTGGTCCCCGACCTCCCAAGACCGGAAGGAAGCCCGGCCCAGACCCTTGGCAGCTGAGTCCCGGGGGACACGGCCCAGGCAGCAACAGGGTTGGGGTTCGCCCTGGGTGCCCCGATGCACCCCTCGGCAAGAGTGGGGAGCCAGGGAGGGTAGCACATGCCTGTCGTCCCCGCACTCTGGGACGCTGAGGCAGAAGGATCACAAGTTTGACCCCAGCCTGGACAAGTTGGTGAGGCCCTGTCTGAAAATGTTTAAAAAGTAAAAATGTAAATAAAGGTCTGAGGATGTGGCTGGGACCAGGTTCAGTGCCAGTGCTGGGGCAAAAGCAGAAAAATGTGGGTGAGTCGGGGGTGGCGCTCGCCTGGCAGGTTCAAGACCCCGGGAAACAGCTGGGACCGGCTTCTGCTGGGGCCCGACAGGTCCGCGGGTGTCACCTCCAGGCCTGGCCCCTTCCCAAGTGTGAGCAGTGCTGTCTGTCAAATGTAGCGTCACCGCTGGCTTCCAGGGCCAGGCTCCCAGCCCTGAGCATGGGGCCGAGCAGGAGCTGAGGGCGCGTGGGCCGGGCCGTGGCTGCCGCCCAGGGCCCAGGATTGTTGGCACGGGAGGCAGAAGAGATGCGGCCTTGAGCGCCGAGCCTGTGTTCTTGTTTTTTGCAAGACGCTGAGTCTGCTGATTTGTAAAGGGTTTTCAGTGGCGCCTTCCCATAGCCTCCCCGCGGCCTGGAGCTCCCGCCAGAACTTGGCCTCGCGCGGTCCTAGCGGGTCAGGATGTGTCCTGCGCGCTGTGTGGCTGCGGGGCTTCGTCCTGACAGTCCCTGTCCCCACCCCAGTCTTGCTGTTGACGGTCCCAGGGATGGACGAGGCCACATCGGAGGCAGACAAGACCTTGTCCAAGCCGGCCTGGGATGCCAAGAAGGTAAGGGCTGCCCGGTTCGCCTCATTCTTCCTGAGCCCAGCCTGGGCAGATGCCACAGCGCCACGCTGCCACCGCTCCCTTGTCCCCGAGGAGCGGCCTTGCTCAGATTTGCCCGTGCCCAGGTCAGAATGTCTTCAGATCGGTGCCGCAGTAGCACTAGACCTGTCCTCCTGGCAAGAGGCGCACCCAGCCCTGAACCTGTTGCTTGTCAGTCGCAGTTACAAGGACAGTGGCACAGGTCTTCATCCCAGCTAGGCGCCATGGCGCAAGCCTGTAATCCTAGCTGCTTGGGAGGCTGAAGCAGGAGGATCTTGAGTTTGAGCCCAGCTTGGGCAACTAAGCAAGACCCTGTCTCAAAATGAAAAATCAAAAAGGGCTGGGGCTATAGCTAAATGTAAAGGCCCTGAGTTCCATGCCCAGTCCTGCAAAACGAGTGAAGAAATAAAGGGACCCTGAAGAAACGAAGACGTGTGGTACCGCTGCCCCGTGGGCAGAGCAGCAGAGCTGCGTGGGTGTCACGTGGGCAGGGCGCTGTCCTAGCGCACCCTAACCCCCAACCAAAGCCGTGTCAGCCCTCCACACTGGACCGGAAGCCGCTTCAGACGCGCAGTAGCAGGAAGGCGGGCCCATGGGTCCGTGTACTGCATGCTTGGTGGTGCTCTGCCGCTGACGGGGTGCCGCCTCCCTCTCCAGCGGGGCAGGACCCCTCCCCGGCCCACGGGCCGAGCTACCTTGGGTATGTTTTCGTCATTCTGTTCCCAAATCCCGTTCTGTCTCCCAGGCGGTTGGCGGAGTGCTCGAGCTTCCAAGTCTTCGGAAAATCAGCGGCAGGGGCTTTGTAGAAATCCCGTAATGCAGCCAGTGTTTACTTGGGGTTTGGAGCGCCCCGCTCGGAGGCTTGGGGGTCCCCTCTCCTCACCTAATCCCCACAGAGCCCAGGCGCTGGGGTCTGGGTGTTGTCTGCCAGCCTGGCGGGCTCTGCCTGCCCGCGCCTCCAAGATCAGGAGCTCAGGATGTGGGGGCCGGAGGCTACCTGGGACCAGCCCGCCGGCAGCGGGCCCTGGGACTCCGCCCAGAAAGTGTGTCTTGCCCCCACGTCGATGCTGGTTCTGCTTCCCACTGCGGAAAGTCCAAACCTCTTGGACAGGGCGGGGCTTCCGGGCCGCCATCATGGAGGGCACAGCAGAGGGGTGCCCTGGGGCTCCAGGGGGCATGAGGGCCCCACATAAGCGCCACACATCCCCCTGTCACCGGGACCATGTTGGGGCACCTGCTTCAGGCCGCGTGGGGCGTCCCCACCTCTGTGCCCTCCCCACCTCTGGAGACTGGCGGCTGCTCGTGGGCTCCCTGTGGCAGGACCAGGGCTGGCGGCCGGGCTTTGGCTGTTCCAGCTCTGGGCCTGGCCTTGGGTCCCCGGGGACTGCTTGGTCTTCCCCCGTACCCGCCCTGACGACTCCGTGGCGCCTGGGTTGTGCCCATCCATCCAGGGCCACCGAGGGCAGAATGACCCTGGGGCAGTGCCCCCAAGCCCTGAGGATACTGCTGTCCATCCAAGGGACTCTCAGGTCCCTGGCAGGCTGGGTTCTGTTGGGAGGGCAGGTCGGGCTGGCCCTGCTGGGCGCTGCTCAGCCTCTGCTGTCTTTCCTTTCAGACGGGGTCCAGGCCCAAGTCCTGTGAGGTCCCTGGCATCAAGTAAGTCCCTGCAGCGCCCCTGGCCCCCCAGCCTGTACATCTGCTGCGTCCCCGCCCCTCTGATGACCAGGCCCTGGCCAGGACCCCCGCCCACCCCTCATGCCACCTGTGACCTGACGGTTGGCACTGACGTCCTTTCCTGGTCATAGCAGTCCCGGCCTCCTGCGCCTGCTCACCCCCTCCCCAGTTTTCTGGGCAGCCCCGTACCCCTGAGCTCACCCTGCCCGTCTGGCCTCTCCCCAGCATCTTCCCATCTACTGACCAGGAGAGCACGACGGCCCTGATCCCCGCCACCCACAACACGGGGGGCTCCCTGCCTGACCTGACCAACATCCACTTCCCATCCCCGCTGCCAACCCCGCTGGACCCCGAGGAGCCCCCGTTCCCCGCACTCAGCGGCTCCAGCAGCACCGGCAACCTGGCGGGCAACCTGACCCATCTGGGCCTCGGCGGCGCTGGCCAGGGTGAGGCCTCTGGGCCGCAGCATCTTGCCCTCAGTGGGCCTGGGTGGGCAGAAACGCACCTGGGGGCTTGTGGAGCGTGGGGCCTCCAGGTGGCTCCCAGGGGAAGCTGGGGAGCCCTGGAGGGTGCCAGGGCCAGGCAGGCTGCCCTGCTCACCTCCTCTCTTGTGGGGACAGGCCTAGCCGCTCACTGCCCCTTCGGGCACGCGGCCGGCCTGTGACGTGGCCTGGCGTCTCCTGAGCTTCAGACTCACCTCCCTCGCCTGGTCTGCAGGGTTGGCCCAGGGCCCTCGCCCTGTCCTCCTGGGGACTTCGCTTGTGGCTCCACTGAGGATGATGGCAGGGGTTCCCCTGACTCCTCCATCTCCCCCACGTGTGAGGCAGGACCTTCTAGCCCGCCCTCAGTCCCAACATAGCCCGGCTCACCTGTTCTCCCTCTGCCTGTGACTTCACATGGCCCCCTGCCCCCTCTCCATGAAAGCCCAAACCTGCTGACCACGTCCCCACCCTCAAGTGCCATAGCTGGACGCAGGGGCTCGGGGCCTTTGCCCGTGCTGCCCAGACCCGCGGTTCTGCTAGCATTCGGCTCTCCCTGCCTCTCACACCGCCACTTCCCCGTGTTCACCTGAGGCCGCCATTGCTCCTTCGCTCTCACCTGTCTCCTGGGCTGGGCCTGTTTCCCCGCTCATGCTGTGTACCTGCACCCCAGTGTGCTCCTTTGTGGGGTGTGGGTTTGCACCCTGGGAGTGGCAGACAGGATGCAGTGGCCCAGCTGGCCCCCGGGGACGGGCAAGGCCAGGGTTGGGGTGGCGCAGGCGCCCCTGTGTGCTCGTCCCGACTGGCCCCAGGACTGCCCGCCACCGCCGTGTCCCCGCCTGTGCTCAGGGCCCCAGCGGCGGGCTTTCGCGAGAGCACCAGCCCAGGCTCCTGCGGGGTCACCGGCCCCCTGGGGCAGGGCCCCGAGCTGCTGTGCGTGCTCTGCAGAGACACCAGGGCGGAGCAGACCGAGGCCCCGTCACCCTCAGGTGCCAGCAGGGCGGGCGGCGGGTGTGGGGTTGAAGCGGAGGTGCCCGGTGTGCGGAGCCGGAGGTGGAGCCAGTCTCCTGCGCGCCGGGCTCACGCTCAGCGCGGAGCCGCACCGGTGCCTGCCCTGGGCTGGCAGCTGAGGGGGTGAGGCCGGAACTGGGAAGGGGGCGGGGCTGGCCCCAGGGTACCAGCGGTGTCCTTTCACCCCAGCCACACGCCTGCCAAGGCTCTGCTGCCAGGCAGAGGGCGCGGAGGAGGCCTGAGAGCAGAGGTGCAGGTTCAGGGCAGCCCCAGGAGCAGCCCCCGCCTGGCCAGGCGGACCCCTCCGTCCGCACAGGGTGGGCCCAAGAAACCACGGTCAGCTGCCCCCTGGGCTGAGCAGAGGCGCCTCGGGCAGCTGTGTGGGAGCATCTCCAGGGTCCCCTCTGTGCAGACCTTCGGCCCGTGGGGTCTGAACAAGCGCGGGGACACACACCGCGTGGGGGCATGCAGCAGCGCGGCGAGGAGTCCAGCAGCAAGGCCTGCGCATGCGGCCCTGTGAACCTGCAATCCCCGGTAGCCGCCTTGCTTTTGGGTGCCTGTTAAGCTGGCTGAGCCATGGTCCCCCTCAGCGCCCCTCTGCCACCCCAGGAGGAGGAGGGCCCTGGAGACTTTGTCCCATTGCCTCCTTCGCATTCGCCCATGCACAGGAGCTGGGCAGGCCCGGTGTCCTGCCTGGCACAGCTCCGAGGCCAGCCGGCCCCACCAGCAGGCTTGCCTGCCATGGGGCGGGCCCCTGCCACCTGGCCTGCCTGCCCTCCCCTCCTGGCAGCTGTCCCTGCCCGCCCGCCCCAGACTTCCCTTCCAGCTGGCCGGGCTCCTGTTCCAAAGGTGACCCAGGCTGCCAAAAGCGCTCAGCAGTAGGGTGTCCCTTCCGCCCGGCTGGCCTCTCCCAGGGTGCTGTGGCTGCGCGCTTGCCTGTAAGCTCAGCACCGGCTCAGAGCACCCCTGACGGAGGGCGGATGTTGGAGGCTGGCAGACCGCGGGCCGGGCCTGCTGCTGGTGTATTCGTGTGGCGCGTGAGCGTGTCTGTGTGTACGCGCAGGCATGTGTGACACTTCAAGTTGACATTTAAAATTTGGGAAAATCCACATAGAACCCTAAAGAATCAGAAGGGAGCCAGGCATCATGGTGTACACCTGTGATCCCAGCCACTGGGGAAGCCGAGGCCGGAGGATCACCAAAAGTTCAAGGCCAGCCTGGGCTACGTAGTGAGATCGTATCTCAAAATAACCATAAAGAAAGAGAACTTTTTTTCAAGGGCTGGAGGTGTAGCGCAGTGTAGAGCATTTGCCTAGCATATGTGAGGCCCTGGGTTCCACCCCCGGCACCCATGGGGCGGGAGATAACATCGGCAGGCCCAGCAGCCTCGGGTCAGTGCCCCGCACCCAAGGATGGGCCACCGAGCTTGTCTGCCCCTGGGGCCCCCTCCACATGCTCTCAGCTTTTGCTTCTGCCCTGCAGAGGTCTGGCACCTGCCCCAGACCTGGCACTGGGCGTCCTGTGGCCACACAAAGCACCTGATGCCTGGAGACCATGGCCCAGGTCTTGACCCTGGGGTGTTGAGCAGAGCTTCTGTTGCTTCCTCCCTTGACGTGGGTTCTGAGGCCCGGGGCCCACCGACTGCAGCCCGTGGGGCTCTGCCCAGGAACACCAGTGTGGCTCGGGGTACCCCACGTAGCCCTGCCCCGGCTCCGGGGGAGGGAAGTGCAGGCGTGACTGGGCTCGCTGGGTGTGTTCCCACAGGCTGTAACCCCGCCGTGCCATCTGCCGGAACAGGGTTGGTCTGGTGCCCACGGCAAGATGGGCCCCGATCTCCTGGGTGAGTCAGACGGCTGCACCCAGCTTTGGCTGCGGACCAAGCCCTCTGTAGAGCCTGTTCGTGACCTCACAGGCCACCCGGTGAACCCCACGGGGCGGTGTCATCATCGGCAAAGCTGAGGCTCGGGGTTGGGTGGGGGTCACACTGGGCCTCGGGGCTCCCCCTGTCATCGCGGGGCCCTGCTGCCCGGCTGGCACGGCACCCCAGGGCCCCCCAGCAGGCCCCAACTGCTACCCTGAGCCTGATCTCACCAGCCTCCCTCACCACCCTGGATCCGGGCATCAGATTGCTCAGGGTGAGGGAAGGGGCAGCCAGGGCCCGGGCAGAGCCAGTGTGTGGAGGGGAGAGTGAAGGAGCGGGCACCCCAGGCGTGTGAGGCGGGCCTGGACGTGGGGCGTCAGGGCGCTGAGGGGGACAGGTGGGGACTCCATCCGGAAAAGGGTCAGGCTGGCCCCGAAGCTGCTGGAATCGCGTCGATGCCAGGACGGATTTGCCTGACGCTAAGGGCAATATAAGCCCAGTTAAGCAACAAAGGGGATGCATAACTTCCCGAAGCCAGAAGTGCCAGTGTGGCTGGGCGGGGGCTCCCCGGCCCACGCTGGCCTCTCGTGGGGTCCCCCACACTCTTGCAGTCAGCCCTTGCCGGAATTCCCTCCAAAGTGCTGAGGCAGGCTCTCGTTGGCCCAGCCTGGTCACGTGAAGGGGAGGGGCAGTTGCAAGTCCTGAAATGACAAATGCTGATTGGCTGGGCCAGTGGGCACGCTCCTCTGCGGGACCCTGGGGTCTGGGGGAGGAGCAGTGCACGCCAAGCCAGAGCTGTCGGGGCTGGGGCTTGGAAGGTTGCCTGGGACCAGTCTCGGGGCGGGCTATCCCTGCAGTGTCACCCCGAGCGTGACAGTGACCTTTCCTTAGCCTCCCTTCTTCCTCTCCAGGGATGAGCACACCAGGCTCCTCTCCGCAGCACCGGCCCGCCGGCGTCAGCCCCCTGGCCCTGGGCACAGAGGCGAGGCGGCAGCAGAGCCAGCAGGTGTCTCCCACCTTGTCCCCACTATCACCCATCACACAGGTGCGAGGGCAGGGGGTGGGAAGGTGGGGCACGGGTGCTGAGAACGTCCCTCCTGTCTGCTTCCCACCGTCAGCGTTTCAGTCTCCTACAGAATGCCCAACTCAGTGGCCTGGGGAGGCCAATTCCAGGCAGGCCCCGTGGCCTTAGCGGAGGCCCTGTCTGACGGGGTGTTTTTCATTAAGCCACTTTTGCTTTTGGTCTGGTAATTCAGAGTTCCCATAATAAAATGCCAGAGAGTTTGGTTTTTATTTATTTTCTATTTTTTGGCCTTTTGAGGCAGGAGGTTTGTGTAGTTCAGGCTGGCCTCAAACTTACAGCAGTCCCCCTGCTTCAGCCTCCTGAGTGCTAGACTGTGTTTTTTATTATTGTTTTTAACTTAGTTTGGGTGGTTTGTGTGCATTTGCCCCTGTGATGTCGGCGCCCAGCCCCCTGGCGCAGGGCAGCTTGCCGCAGGTCGTGCTGCCTTCTCCGTCCCCTCACGCTGCGGAGTGGAGCAGAAAGCTCCCGCTTCCAGGTCTGACTCCAGCGGTGTGAGGGCCCTCGTTTGGGCTGGGTCACCCCCGTCACAGACCGAGTTTGGAATTGGTTTCTTTCCTGCTGTTTGGAAAAGTGTAAACAGCATTTCAGTTGCTTTTTGAAATCCTGCATAAAATTTACCAGTGAAATCGCCCAATCTTTGTCGGGAGGTTTTTATGACCGATTTCATCTCACTTCTAAGGCTGTTGCTATTTTCTGTTTCTTTGCTGTTGAGTTTTTGTAGTTTAGGTGTCCTCCTCTCCCCCCTCTCCCTCTCTCCCCCTCCCTCCCTCCTCCCCTCCCCCTCCCT
>NW_004955524.1:2879300-2895646 GCF_000276665.1 Chinchilla lanigera | reverse complement strand
CTCCCCTCCTCCCCTCCTGTCCTCCCCCTACTTTCCTTTCCCCTTCCCTTCTCTCCTCCCCCTCCCTCCTCCCCTGTCTCTGTCTCTCTCTATCTCTCCCTGTCTTTTTTCTAATCCAGGATGGAACCCAGGTCCTCACCCATGCTAGACCAGGGCTCTGCCAGGGAACCACACCCCAGCCCCTGTTTATCTTTAAATATCCCTAATAGGGAGCTTGCATTGTTTTATTCTTTAACCTGACTGCAAGGCATGGTCTACCTGCAACAACAGCAACACTAACTCCTCCATCCCTCCCATGCCTGGCCTGGCCCCCACCCGCCCTCGTTCCTGTATCGCTTACCCCTTACAAGGCTCTGGAGCCAGTGGCAAGGTGTGGAGGCTCCTGCAGCTGTCTCTGGTCTGCGTGGGCTGCCTGCTCTCCACCCATGCCTCCTGCCTCTTTGCTTTCTGGAAACTCCATTAAAAAAAGAAGTATTTCAACCAGTGGCCTCACAACGTTATAGCAAGTGCTGTACCCCTGCACTACAGCCATCCCTGTTCATGTTGCAGACAAGGTCTCACTGTGTCACTGAGTTACCCAGGCTGGCCTTAAATTTTTCATCCTCCTGCCTCAGCCTCCTGAGTGGCTGGGATGACTGGCATGTGGCCCTACTCCTGGCTGGATATCCTTTTTATTTCCAAACTCCTCTGCTCCTTGGAGGCCGGGTATCCTGCACCCAGCCTCACTCAGAGGGAGGGATCCCCGCCTGCCCCCAGACTCAGTCCCCACATAGGGGCCCCAGCTCTGCCTTCCTGTAGACTGCAGAAGCCCCTGGCTTTCCTCTGCTTAGCTGTCCCTGCCTGCATCTGGCAAGATCCATGCCGCCTCCCTGAGGCTGTCCGTGTCACCACCACCACTTCAGGGGAGCCCCAAGCACAGCACGCCTGGGTCTGAGCCACTCGGGTGCCCCAGTGAAGAGTGCTGTGGGAGCCCTGTGGCCCTGGGCTTGTCCACCTGTCCTGCCCAGCACTCCCGGGGACAGCATGTCCCACCTGACACCTTCTCCCTCCACAGGCGGTGGCCATGGACGCCCTGTCGCTGGAGCAGCAGCTGCCCTACGCCTTCTTCACCCAGGCGGGCTCCCAGCAGCCCCCGCCTCCCCAGCCCCAGCCACCGCCGCCGCCACCGCCCGCCTCCCAGCAGCAGCCACCCCCACCACCCCCGCAGGTGCCCATCGGCCTCCCCCCTGGCGGCCCTCTGATGCCCAGTGCCAGCCTGACTCGGGGGCCACAGCTGCCCCCGCTTGCGGTCACGGTACCGTCCTCTCTCCCCCAGTCCCCCCCAGAGAATCCGGGCCAGCCATCAATGGGGATCGACATCACCTCGGTAAGCCTGGGACAGGGTCCTGCAGGGCCTGGCCGGGGGGCTTGCTGAGGAGGAGCCTGGGGGTCAGAGTGGAAGCCAGTGCTGTCGCAGGCCCGCCCCGACCTCAGGTGGTCACTCCGCGTGTAGATGGGGAAGCTGAGGCAGGGCAGGGTCACTGGCCCAGAGGCCCCCAGTGGGTCGCTTTGTGTTTGGTGGCCCTGCGCTCCCTCTTGGCCCCCGCTGCTCCCAGGCTGGAGGAAAGAATTCCAGAAGTTGGGGGCTGAGCAGAAGGAGGGGCGGGGCCTGTGTGGGAGGCTGTGTGGCGCAAGTGGCTTGGTGCCTGGCTCGCACTCTGGGACCCAGCTGCACAGGGGCTTTTTTGCCTTTAGCTCCTGGGCCCCAAGACTTCCTGATAACAGGGCCCTCATGGGTCACGCCAGAGCATGGCAAGGTCTCCCTTAACCTAGGTGCCAGTCCCAGGGTTCACGTTGCCAGGTGCTCTGCAAAGAACAGGCCCCTTTGGTGCCTGCCCCGGGGACTCGGACCCTCCCAGGTCCCCAGACTGGAAGACTGCTGGTGCCAGGGCGACTCTGGAGGGGGGGCCTGGCCTGGCAGTGGGTGACACTGCAGACAGTGGCCACCAGCATTGCCCTCGTAGGAAGCGGGTTCTCTTTTCTGGGACTGCAGCTTCCCAGGGAACAAGCCGGTGCACCCGCTGCCATTCTGCAGGACCCCTGCCTCCAGTACAAATTCTCCTGTCGCCAACCCTGAGGGACACAAGCCGGTCACTCCCAAGGGACTGTGCTGGCCCCTCCACCCACACCACCCCCACCCCCAGCCTGCTCAGGAAGGCCCCTGAGGACGCGGAGATGGATGTTACGGGGCAGCAGGGCCAGAGCACTCTGGTGGCTCTCCTGGGGGCACAGGACAGGGTCAGGCCAGACCCAGCAAGGGGGTTCCTGGTCCCAACCTGGCCTCGCTGCCTCCCCGGGCTCAAGCCGGGGCGCCCCTCCCACGTCTCAGCTGGTCCACTGTGCCGGCAGTGGTGACTCCCTGGTGACCACCCGTGAGGAGGGCTGGCCTTGCCCACTGCAGTCGGCTCAGGGGCCGAGCTCAGCCAGGCGCCAAGCGAGGGGGAGTCGGGAGGAGGCTGCGGCCGGCTGTGTGCACGTGCGGGCGTGGTGGGAGTACGTGTGTTGTTCACATGTATGTCTGTGTGCGTGCGTGCATGCATTTGCACATGTGCATGTCTGAGTGCACACGTGGGCATATGCACACATGAAGCTGTGTGTGCGCATATATTTGTGTAGGTGTGCGTACGTATACACGAGTGTACGTGAGTGACGCGCACATGGGCTGTGGATGTGGACGCATGGGTCTGCACGCATGTGTGTGCGTGGGTGTGGGTGTGCGCGTATGTACGTTGTGTGTCTGGGTGGCTGTGCATCGGTGGGGGGTGTACACGGTGCTGCCGGTCTCCAGGCTCTGCTGAGTCAGAGTGCGCCCCACTTCTCAGCTCGGTGACGTCCGCACAGCCCCTGTTTGCCGAGCTCCGGCTCACATGGCTCAGGGGTGCCAGGTTCTCTGGCCACCTGCGAGCTACACTGGCATCCGGGCATCCCAGATAGGAATGCCTGCTGGGGCCGTTGGTCAAGCCACCCCAGGACGCCAGGATGGAGGGAGCAGCGGGGGTCAGGGGGCCTCCCTGCCTGACCTGTCTGTCGTCGCAGGCCCCAGCGCTGCAGCAGTACCGCGCTAGTGCCGGCTCGCCTGCCAACCAGTCCCCCACCTCGCCAGTCTCCAATCAAGGCTTCTCGCCCGGGAGCTCCCCACAAGTAAGAGCAGTGTTTCATGCACCCCAAGCCCACCGCCTGCCCCGTGCAGCTTCTGGCCCGCCCCAGCCCGCCCCCTGCGCATCCCCGTCTGCCCCGCCCCCTGCGTTGCGCAGTGTCTGCGCTGCCCACCGCAGCCCAGCCGGCTCGGTCATCCTCGTGCCATCACCGTCCTCCACCGGTCCAGCCAGTGTGCACCCACCAGGTTGCTGGCGCTGGGACCTGGTGACCGCAGCCCGGGCTTGGGGAAGAGCGTGTTCCTCCTCTGGTTCTCAGGCCCCTTTTCCGGGAGCTGCCACCTTCCCGTCGTGCCTTTGTGGTCTCTGGGCAGCGCTGCCAGCCAGGGTGGCAGGGGCTTCCCCCAGATCAGTGACGCAGGAGGTGGATGTAAGCGACCACCCCTGGGCATCCTGCTCAGCGGCTCGTCCTCAGGGACGACCGCTCTGCCCTCAGGACTCACGCAGTGTCAGCACCCGCTCCCAAAGGAGGGCTGGGGTCCCCTTACTTTGGGTCACAGTTGCGGTGACAGCAGCTAGCAGGGGCAGGCTGGCCCCCGGCTGCCTGCCTTTCCTCCCCTGGGAGGGCATGTCCCTCACTCCAGGGCCCTCACCCAGGAAGCCTGTGTGAGCAGGTCTGCGGGCCCTGGGGCCTTGTCCTCACCCACTGAGGAGGGGACTGAGGCTGCCAAAGCCGGGCGCCTTGGTGGTTCTGTCTGTGGGTCTCCAGGGTCTGGGGACCGCATGCCGCCTTCAGCCCTATGGTGAGGCGGGGAGGGCTCCTGGGGTCTTCTGGGTCTGCACACCTGGGCCCCTCCGGAGCTCTGAGTGATGCATCTGCCTCTGCATGTGGCGCCACTGGGGGGAGGGATGGAGGTGCTGGGTGGCCGGTGGGGGCCTCGCCTGGGTGTGTGCCGCGCCTCCTGCGTGGCAGGCAGGGCGGTAGGGGGCAGGGTGTGGGGTCCTCTCTGGAGTGACCCATCGCACCTGGCTGGTTGCCTGGTGGGCAGAGGGTGTGTTGCTGTCTTGTCAGCCCCTGTGTGTGCCTGCTGTCCGTTGTGAGGGCAAGGCCAGCCAGAGACAAGGGACAGGGGCCCTCAGGCGCAGGCACCAGGCAGGACCTGGCTTGGCTTCTGGCCGGGCTCAGTCTCCCAGGATCGCTGGCTTAAGCCCAGGCCCGGGCCCCACGCCGGCTCCACCTGCCGTGTGCACCCTCAGCGGGCTGTCACATCGGTCCAGCCAGGCCCTGGCTTCAGGCCCTGGGGTTCAGTCCCCTATGGGCCTGCCCCTCCGTATGGAGCTGGTGTCCTGGCTCGAGCTGGGGGCTCTTTGTCCGGATTTTGCAGGGTTGGGGTGGGACCCAGGGCCTGGTGCGTGCCAGGCAAGCGCCCTGCCGCTGAGCTGCGCCCCACCCTGGAGCAGCAGGATTTTAGGGAGACGAGGTTTTTCTGCCATTTTGCCGTTCCTCCCTCAAGTCTGCCTTAGCTTTCCTTTCATGTCAGATCCGGTCATCTGCCCTCCCATAGCCTCTGCCAGCGTGCGGGCGGCTGGTGGGTTTGCGGTCCACCTCGCCTGGGACTAGGGCCTTGGCATCCAAGCTCTGGGTAGCCCAGGCACAGGGGATCTTTCTAGGACAAAGCCCGGCTGGGTGCTCAGGGGAGGAGATCCTGGGCCTGTCTCATCACCAGCAGCAGCTGGGGCTGGCCGAGGACTAGCGGTTTCCACAGGGCCTTCCTGTGCCTGCCCGAGCTGGGCTGTCCCCTCTGAGGTCTTATTTCTTGGGGGCCCAGACACCCCTCTGAGCTAGGCACTACCCCCACGCAGGCTCTAAGAGTCCCTGTTCCAGCATCTCCCCCACCCCGTGAGGTCCTCTTCATCCCGCAGCCCGGCCTTCCCTGCCCTGTCCAGCTGGTGGCCAGCTCTGTGCCTTGTCCTGTCCCTATGTGCATGGCCTGTGCCCTGTCCTCTCTCTCCCTGGGGGGTTGGTCTGGGTTCTCCCAGCACAGACCCCATTCCGGACATCCCACGGGGGTCTTCAGCCCCACCGCAGGCTCTCCCGTAGGGCTGTGAGGCACCTGGTGCCTGCTGTCCCCACCCTCCCTACGGTAGAGGTGGAGTCTCCCACACTCGGGCGCAAGGAGAGGGGGTGGGGGACAGCGCTTTAGGGAGTGTAGGGTGCAGAGGCCCTCAGGAGCAGCCGGTGGGAAGCAGCAGTCATCTAGGATTAGGGTACACCCCAGGGCCCCAAGATAGACATGGACCTCAGCATGCCGAGTGCAGGCAGCGTCCGGCAGGGTCCCAGCCCCGCGGGCCTTGGGCGGGGACCACACGGCTCTCTTCTGTCCGCAGCACTCTCCCGCCTTGGGCAGCGTGTTTGGGGACGTGTTCTATGAGCAGCAGATGGCGGCCAGGCAGGCTAACGCTCTGTCCCACCAGGTGAGCGGGGGCCGGGCCGCCGGCTGGCGCCCACAGCAGACGCTCGCCAGGACCCAGCCTCGCGCACCCAGGTCACCTGCCCGGCGCTCTGCTTGCCCCCTTGGTCCCCATCTTGCCCTGGGCTGCAGAGGCCAAGGCACGGTGTGGGTGGCTGGCCACGGCCCCCTGGCCTCTGTGCCTGGCCGGCAGAGAGGAGCCGGGCAGGGGAGGCAGGGCGGGCGCGAGCGGGGCGGGCGCGCCGCAGGCGGCGGCTGTCGGAGCGGCGCGGCGGCGTGACCGCGGGGCTGTGCTGGCTTTGTGTGGCAGCCGGCTCTGGGCATCCGGGCGCAGGGTCTGCTCCCGTCACCCATCACCCACAAGTGTCGGGAGAGGGGTGCCAGCCGCGGGGGCGGGCGGCGACCGCCGGGGGACAGTGCTCACCACCTGGCGCCCTCTGTCCCCAGCTGGAACAGTTCAACATGGTGGAGAGCGCCCTCAGCCCCGGCGGCCTGTACAGCCCAAGCTCCACACTGAACTACTCACAGGTGGCCATGATGGGGCTGGCGGGCAGCCCTGGGAGCCCGCAGGACGCGCAGCCGCTGGGCTACGCCGGCCACAGCGCCATCCCCAACATCATCCTCACAGGTGAGGCCCGGGGCCCGGCCCTCCCGCCCGCCGGGGCGAGGCTCGCTGCGGGCTGCGGGGCAGGTCCAGGACGCCCTCCGGGGCGGCGGCCAGCCCTGTCCTCACAGCGATGGGGAGAAGGGGAGCCCACACTGCCCAGTGGCTGCCCCTCCTCTCCGTCCTGCCCCTTGACTCTCCCGATGGTCCCCAGGGGCATCTCCAGGGAAGAGGGGCACCCTTAGAGACCCCATGGCCCGGCCCTGCGGTGAGGGTGCGGGCGGCCGGAGATGCCACGGAATGGAGACGGTAGCCACAGCTCAGAAAGTCAGGGACTCTCAGACCACTTCCCGGATGGGGAAACAGCCCAGTATTCCCGGAAGGAGCCAGGCTAGAATCAGGGCCCCTGTCGGGCAAGCTGGGGCCCCCACCCCGAACGCCGGCGGGGTCCTCTGGGCACCCACACTCGGCCCCAGCTGCTTCTCGGCAGACTGGGTGGCAGCGCCTGGCAGAGCAGGAGAGTCCCCGCTTCTGCTGGGTCGCGTGATGGAGTTGGTGACACCGCCCTCGCTTTGGGTTGGCCCTCGGTGCCGCTGACAGCTACTCCGTCACTCTGAGGCACCGAGCAGCCTCTCCGGCTGCCGCCCGCCCCCCCAGTGGTGACAGCCAGGACATCCCGGGCCTGGCCACACCTCCTGGAGGACAGCCACCGGCGTGAGCATCGCTGGGCCCTGGAGGCCCACGTCCAGTGTGGTGAAGCCCAGGCTAAGCTGTACCCTTTGTCCCCTACCCAGTGACAGGAGAGTCACCCCCAAGTCTCTCCAAAGACCTGACCAGCACTCTGGCCGGGGTCAGCGACGTCAGCTTCGACCCCGACAGCCAGTTCCCCCTGGATGAACTCAAGATTGACCCCCTGACCCTCGACGGACTGCACATGCTCAACGACCCCGACATGGTCCTGGCTGACCCGGCCACTGAGGACACCTTCCGGATGGATCGGCTGTGAGCGGCCACACCCGGCAGCCTGCCACCGCCACCACTGGCATCTCCCGGAGCCCGGGGACAGCCGCCTGTACCCCTCGCCAACGGCCGAGCTTGTGATTCTGAGCTTGCAATGCCGCCGAGCGCCCCCACCAGCCCGCCCCGCGGTTGTCCACCTCCTGCTGCTGCCCGGTGCCTGAGCCAGGTTGGGACGGTCCCTGCGCTCAAGCCCCAGGTGCCCCTTGTAAGATGCCAACCATGTCGTTCCCAGCGTGGGGGGCCGGGCAGGCTGGGATGGGGGCGTCCGTGGGCAGAGGTGCATTTTCCGACTGTTGTTCAGCTCTCACTGCCTTTCGTGGTCCCCGGTTCCCACACCCTCGCGCCGTCCGTCCCCAGCCCTGGCCAGGTATCCAGCGGGGAGCAGGGCTGGGCGGGGGGATGAAATAAACACTACCTTGATGGCCGAGTCCTTCCGTGGCAGAGCGTGAAGTTTAGAAGGATCTGCTCGGCAGCGATGCCCCCAACCTGTCTCCACCCTGTCCCCCAGCCGGGTCTTCCGGGGGGCCAGCTCCTTCCGAGATGCCTGGCCGGGCCCAGGCCCTGAGGGGGTCTCGGGCCCCCGTGAGGCGGGGGGCATCTGTGGCTCTGACTGCCGGGCCAGCCCCGCCCCTCCCTCGGCGCAGCGCTGGATGAGCGCAGGTCATCTGCGGGGTGGGGCGGGGAGGGACAGCTGGAAACGGTCTGGGCTTTTCTTCGTCTCAGTTCGTATTTCGTGTTGGTTGTAGACAAGTAGCTGAACCCTCCCAGCCGACACTTGCCTGAGAGCATGTTTTTATACTCCCGGGCCCACCGCCTGTCTCTCAAGCTAACTGGAAATGCGGGTGCGGCCGCCCGGCGCCCCCGCCGCATCCCTGTACTTTTTAGTTCCGCTCCCAAGTTCCTTAAAGACAAAAGCGCCGCTTCTTCCAGGCTGGTGAGCACAGTGGGGACTTTGTAGAAGCTCTTGGGGGCCCAAGCCCTTCATTAACAAGGCCATGGCAGACTTCTGGGGCACAGCCTCGGCTTTATTGAGCACCCCCCACCCCCCAGGTGCCCGCCAGACCACGGGTCGGGTGCCTTAAACTTCCTTGACCACCAGCAGCAGCCAGGGCCCCTGCGCCAGGCGTCGGGGCTGGCGGGAAGAGAACCCCAAGGACCAGGGCGGAGCTGCACTTCCTCCCTGCACCCGTTGCTCACGCCCAAGCCGCGGGCAGCTGTCCCAGGCCTCCCCCTCTGCGCTGCGCCAGGATGAGGCAGAGGTGGGCGTTGAGAGGCCTGTGTTTCTGAGACAGGTGCGGGGCCTCCTCACAGAGGCTGGGGTGGTAGTGGGGTGGCGGCAGGACGGGCATGGTCTCCACCAGCCACTTGGGGCGAGGAGCTCCGGTTTTCTGCTAAGTTGGTCTCCCATGCTCCCGCGGCCGCTGCCCACCAGGCGGGCCTCCTGCTTGGTGTATTTCTTCGTGATGTCGAAGCCCGCTGCACAGGGCCTTGGGACCCGCGCACTTGTCCTGGCGCTTTGAGCACCTGCCTGGTGGCTGCTGGCCTGAGAAGGCTGCCCCTCCTCCGCCACTGCATTGTGGCCACTGTCGCTCTGAGCCCCGCCTCCCCGCCCAGGTCTCAGGCCCAGTCTCTGACTGCAGGTTAAGCTGGGAGCAGAGTAGGGACTTTTTTTTTTTAAAGAAAAACTACATGTACATAGCGTTTGATTACCATTAGACCTGTATGTAGAACTTTTTAAAAATGGCCTTAATAAAATGACATGCAACCCACCTGGATGCAATTTTCAAACAAGCATGGGTGGGGGACCCCCCAAGGGAGCCTTGTGGCCCCCACTTCCCGTCTGCCCGGCCACCACCCTCTGCTTTTCTGGGTTCTTGGTGCAGATAGGCAGGCAAGAGGGGACATCACCCACAGCAGGGGCACGGGTGACAGTGTACCAGGGCGATGGGCTGAGGTGGGGGCATCCCCGCATTCTGAGCGGTCTCACCCTCCTGGGCCTGCACAGGCGGTTTGTGGTATTTTTTTTCTGACTTCTCGATATCATTTCTCTACTGCTTACTCCTGAATTGCCAAGACTTTCAGAAATGAGACGACCTCGGGGAGCCTGCCCTTCGTGATGTGAAAATACCGTGATCTCAGCCAAGCTCGCCATGTGGGTGGGTGGCCACAGCGTCGTGTATGGAGACCCGTCACACGTCCTGGCTGGCTCGGACAGGCCGGACCCTACTCCGCCCTCGTGCCGTGCGCTGGCTTCCACCAGGCTCCCGGCCACACGGGCCTCTTCCCTGGGACAGAAGCAAGAGGATGCTGTCCCCCACCTGCCTCAGTTTACTTTCCGTCCTCCAGTTCCCAAAGGGGGGAGTTTGTTCCCCCACAAGGCTCATCAGCTGAGGCTGGAGGTGGGGCAGCCCCTCTCAGTGCTGAGGAGAATTTGTGCCCCCCTCCCTGGCACCGTCTCCTGGGTTTTGGGTGACGTGGGGGCAGGGTCTGACAGTGCGTGTGGCCCTGGAGGGGGCTCAGCTAGGAGGGCCTCCCTGTGTCAGCACGTGTCACCCGGCGTCAGGCCAGGGCAGCTCGTGGTCTTCTGCTGGGGCTGGGGTGTCAGAGTGCGGGGTCGTTTGGAGATGCTCACTGTGGCTCCGTCTTGGGGGACAGGAGCAGGCTAGAGGCCTGCCGGGAGCCAGCAGGGCTTGGGCACAGGGCAGCCACCCTGTGTCGCTGCCCGTCTCTAGGGGGAACCTGGAGCCCCTCTCAGTCCTCACGACCTCTGTGGGCCTCAGGCTGGCTCCAGACCAAATGTCCTTCCAGAGTTGCGCCCTGGACACAGGCTGTACACAGGGAGACCCTGCACCCCCCTCTGGTCCTTAGGGGGTGCTGGCCATAGGCTATGGGGCTAGTGGTACCCAGGTACCCCAGTGGGCCTGTGGTCCCTGTAGGGGAGCATCTGGGCCCCTTGGCCCTGGTCCTGCACTCCCTGCAGGGGTCTCCTGCAGTGTGACTTGGCCCTCCCCTGTTGTTGAAGCCTGAGCCAACCGGGCTGTCAGCTTCCCTGTGGCCCGCGGGGGTCCTGGGCAGGCAGGAGTGGCATCCCCTGTGAGCCTGCAGTACCACGCTGTCACAGACACCGTCTCCCTCCAGGGCCAGGAGATGAGCTGACCTGCACCCAAGCCTGGGTGCTGGGTGTTTCCAAGGGCAGGAGCGTGCCCGCAGGCCCTGCGCCTGGGTTTCCTCCTGCCATTTTCTTAGGCCTGAAGGACTCAGGGCCCTGGCTGCCTCCTGGGCAGGGTGGGGGCAGGGCTGGGCCTCAGGGTGCTGGCTGCAGAGCTGTCGCCCTTCCCCCACTTCCTTCTGACCTCCACATCGGCACCCCAAGCCTGGGATGTGCGGCCCAGGTGAGGGTGGGCTCTGAAGCCGAGGCAGTCCACGATGGGCCTTGGACAGTGCCCGCCAGGTCCCGGGACCTAGTGAGGCCTGGCAGCAGCCTGGAGTAGGGGCCCGGGCCCACGGGCCCCGGAGGAGGCTGCCCGGCGCTGGTGCCACTGATATATGCAAACTGCCTGTCTGCCAGCCCTGCCCCGCGCCCTGCGCCGCTGGCTGTGTCCTCCGCATGCACGCACCGCCGCGGTGTGCCAGCTCCGTGGCAGGCTGAGGTGGGTGCTCAGGGCACTCTCGGCCGCCCCTGCCTGTCCTCTGGCGTGGACGCTTTGTCTTTGTACCTTTGCATCCTTTGTAATGAAATGTAATAAAAATCCAATGTTTTCGTCTCTGCCTCTTCCCTCCCTTCCTCCAGGTCCAAGCAGTAGGCGCGCGAGGTTGCTCTCTGACGCCACACGCAGGCACTGGCGCAGGCTCGACCCTCCTTGCAGCCTGATGCTGGCCGGGAGAGGGCCGTTTACACTTGGGGTGACCACAGACCAGCCACCACCCCCCGAATCTTGCAGCAGACGCTGCAGTGGGAGTTGGCAGGGGAAGTTACCAGTTTCGTTGGACGCAGAGGGCCTGGGGCGATGGCAGGTGTAGCGGGGTCCCCAAGCCAGGGCTGGACAGTCCCCAGCAGGCTGCGGGGCCCCTGGTGCATGCGCACTCCCTCCGCAGCAGAGACGCAGCCAGGGTCCCGCACATGCGCACTTTATTGCCTCCCAGCCCCTCCCTGCCCCCCCCAGGCCGGCCGCAGTGACGGTGCCCATGGTCCCATGGCAGGTCCCCAGCGCGGCCCCTAGGCCCGCTGCAGCCGCTGGGCCTCGTAGTCTTCGGGGATGGTGTCTGTGGAGGGAGGGAGGGTGGCCGGATGAGGGTCCGCTTGGGCCCGGGGACCCCCGCTGGACCCCCACCCGCCCCCCGCGCTGCTCACCGTTGCAGCGGTAGCGCAGGTTGGCCCAGATGATGTTCTCCTGCGAGAAGCAGAAGACGCCCAGGCGCCCGCCCCTCATGGTTGTGTCCAGGACCACGTTGCTGTCGGCCACCAGCTCGGGGCCCTCGTAGAACCGCACCCTGTGGGTGGGGCACAGTGAGGCGGGGTCCTCCCTGGCCCTTCCCTCTCAGAGCCTCAGCAGACAGCCAGGCGGAGGGTGCCCACTCAGGCCTCGGAGCAGGGGGAGCCCTGGCCTGGGCCTCAGCTTCCCTGTGAGAAAGGATGCAAAGGGCCCTGCCCGCGGTAGGTGCTGAGCCGCAGGCTGAGACGCCCTAGCAGCGTGGATGAGGGATCAAGTTCTAACTGAAGGACCACTGGGTGCTGGGTCTTCCTCCTCAGCACAGTGGGGTGTGCCCAGGGCCACACGAGTTCTGTTTTTATTTGGTTTTTGGTGTTGAGGACTGGACCCCGGGCTGCCACATGCAGCTACAGCCTCAGTGCCCCCCCACCATACACTCTAGACAAGGTCTAAGTCACTAAGTTCCCCAGGCTGCATGTGAACTTGGGATCCTCCTGCCTCAGCCTCCCAGAGTGCTAGGATCACAGGTGTGCACCAGCACCCTGCTTCAGAGTATTTCCATTTTACAAATAAAGGGCTCCGAACCCCTGTTCCCCTGGAGCTAGGGTGGAGCAGGGACAACCCCGGCCACAGGGTTCCCAGCCCCACCTGATGTAGCCCACTTGAGGCCGGTGCTGCAGGAACCAGCGGTAGGAGGTCTTGTCCTTCCAGCCCACATTGCGTGGGTCCTTCCAGAGCAGTCGGACCTGTGACGCTGTGTCCCCCGTGTGCCACAGTGCATTCCGCAGCTGCTCCCCGGGGCCGGTGGAGGACTTCACGGCCTGCCATTGTGCAGGGAGCGGGCATCAGAGCACGGAACCCTGCGGGGCCCTCGGACGGAGGCGGGTGGCTGTGGGGTGGGAGACCCTCGAGAAGCTTCCTGGGCCCAGGGCGGGTCTATGTGTGCGCGGACAGAGCAGCAGGTGGGGGTACTGGGAGTCTGCGGGTGGTCTGGAGCCCCAGGAAGACTGTGAGACGCTTTAGGGGCCCAAAGCAAGGCAGGGGGCCTTTGGGGTATTTGAAGGCTTTCGGAGGAGCAGGGAGATTTGGAGCCGGGCATCCCGCGGCGGTAACAGAGCTTTGAGGTCAGTACAGCGATGCTGGGGCTGGGGGCTATAAAGACTTCAGGGGCCGCGGGAGGGACCTTGAGCTGGATGCCAGGCTCAGCCACGGCGCGGAAGGGGTTGGCCTGCCAGTACGTCTGCTCCATCTGCTTCCACATGACCACGTAGAAGCTTGAGCTGTCCTGGTAGCCAAAGATGAAGCCTGCGTAGTCATCGTCTGTGGCCGTGTTCACGTGGAACGTACCCTCGAAGTCCACCCCGTTGAAGGCCGTGTAGCCTGTGCGCAGGGAGAGCAATGGCCTGGGCCCCGCCCCCTAGCGTCTGATCCCGCCCCTGCACCCAGACCCCACCCAAGGCAGCCACGCCCACCAGCCACCAACCACGCCCACCGAGTGCACCAGCACCAGGCCAAGCCCAGCCTCCACCAGCCCCGCCCTGCCTGGAACCCCGCCCCTCCCGGGCCGCGCCCCTTGAGCTCACCCACAGCCAGACCCGGATCACTGTTCATGGTCTGCACGATCTCCATCCCCTGATGAGGAGAAGGGGCTCAGGTCCGCAATGGTGCCCTACTCCTGTCCCCAGCTGAGGCCCGCAGTGGGGGTCCTGTGCAGCCCCAACCCCCCACCTGGGCCTGGCCCCCACCTGATTGAGCACCACCCAATTGGGATCAATCTGCGCGTCACCCTCGGGGTCCAGCACCACCGTCTGGAAGGCCCGGAAGTCGGTGAGAGTGACCTCGGCGTTCTCCGGACACACGTCTATCTGGTCTACCACCTTGTCAGCATCGAAGTCACCCTGGCACTTGTCGCCCACGCCGTCCCCTGAGAGGAAGAGACAACTCCCCCGGTGGGCTCAGCTGTAGGTCCCACCTCGGGCCACACCACGCCCACCCAGGCCCACCCACCCATCCCTGCACATGCCACGCCCGCCCAGCACTGCCCACCCACACCTGGCACTGGCCCCGCGCAGCCCGCGCCCTGCCCTTGTCATACTGTCTGTGTCCTTCTGGTCTGGGTTGGGCACCACGCGGCAGTTGTCCCGACTATCAGGGACACCGTCATTGTCGTCATCATCATCACAGGCATCGCCCTGCCCATCACGGTCTGAGTCCTCCTGGGCACTGTTGGGCACCGTGGGGCAGTTGTCCCGAGAGTCCTGGTGCCCGTCCCCATCTCTAGAGGGGGTTGGGGACAGAGCGACAATGAGATACCCGGAAGACTCACCGGGGCTGCCCAGACACCTACCCGTGGGCACTTCCTTACTGGTCCTGGTCGCTGTCACAAGCATCTCCCACGAAGTCGTGGTCCACATCCCCCTGGGGTGGGGACAGGGGCAGGGGCCGCAGTCAGATCAGGGCAGAGGGGCTCAGATGACACCCACCCCCCAGCTCCACAGCAAGGTCCTCCTGGCCCCAAGGACCCCGCAGGCATCTTGGACTGGGAAGCCCTGGGTCCGAGGGGTGGGCGGGTGCTCCGTACTGGGGTGGGGTCCCCCTAACCCAGCTGGGGCTCAGCCAGGGTCAGGGACTGGCCTACTCTCACCTGGTCGGGGTTGTCCTTCTGGGGACAGTTGTCACAGGCGTCCCCTACACCATCACCGTCACTGTCCTTCTGGTCTGAGTTGGGAACCCTGGGACAGTTATCCACCACGTTGCGGATCCCTGCAGGAACCAGGGGGATGAGGCAGGGACCCAGGACCGCGGCTGGGCCAGGCCTGAGGCCAGCCTGAGACACAGCCAGCCCCTGGGACCCTTAATGAATGGAGCCAGGGGACGGCCCTTCCTCCCTGTGCGCCCAAACTGGAAACCCGGTGACGGCCTCCTGAGCCTCGCCGGGTAAAAGGGGCACGTGCCTGGCCTGCAGCCTCTTACGTAGGGGCCGCCTCCCGCTCCTCCAACGGCCTGCCCCTCCCCTGCCCCTCCGCACAGACCCGCCGGGCCCAGGACCCGGAGAGCCCCAGGTGGGCTCATCCACCGGGCTTCCAAGACGGCTAAGCCCCAGCCCAGCCGCGCTCACGGTCGCCGTCGATGTCGTCATCACAGGCGTCTCCCCGGCCATCTCGGTCTGTGTCCTTCTGGTCATCGTTCTTCTGGGACCGGCAGTTGTCGCACGCATCGCCCCACTTGTCCTTGTCCGTGTTCCGCTGGTCTGGGTTGCGCACCAAGGGGCAGTTGTCCTGGGGTCGGGGCCGGTTAGCGGAAGAGGTCACGTCGCGGGCCCGGGCCTCGGGGGGTCTGGGCTCCAGCGCAGGGAACTCCCCGCTGCGCGGAACGGACGCTCCCGCCAGCCACGCCCCTCTCGCCTAGAACCCGCACACGGCCTCACCCCCTCGTTGGGGACCCCGTCCCCATCTGCATCTGGGTCGCAGGCGTCTCCGATGCCATCGCGGTCCACGTCCTCCTGCCCTGAGTTGGGCACTGTAACGCAGTTGTCCTGGGAACGGGGGTGGAACGGGTGGCATAAGGGCGTGACCTGCAGCCCCGCCCACGCGCCACCAAACCCGGCCCCCCTCTCCCAGGCCGCGCCCCCACCCACCCCGCTCACCTTACGGCACTGGCGCTCCGGGCAGCGCAGCTTCTCGTCCGGGAAGCCATCCAGGTCGGTGTCGCGCCCGCAGAGGAGCCCGTTGCCGGCCCAGCCAACCGCGCACTACGGGGAGGGTCAGTGGGTGCCGGTGGCCGCGCCCTCGGCCCCTCCCAGCGCCCCACGCCTGCACTCACCACGCACGCCCGAGAGCCGTCGCGCTCCAGGACGCAGTGCGCCTTCTCGTGGCACGGGCTGGGCGTCCCGTCGGGGCAGAAGCGCTGCGCGCGTCGCTGGCAGCCGGACGCCTGGTCGCCCACGAAGCCCGGCTGGCATGGGCCACACTGGAAGGAGCCCTGCGCCCAGCGGCAGTCAGCGCGCTGCCGCCCCAGGGCCCCTCTGCACCACCCCGCGCCCCTTCCCAGCTTACCCGGGTGTTGATGCACACGGAGTTGGGAACGCAATTGTGCTGCCCGGTCTCACACTCGTCAATGTCGGTGCAGACCTAGAGGAGGGGACGCAGGGGCCACACCCCACCTGCCACCTCATCCACGCCTCCTGCGCGTGGGTCTCCCTCTACCCTGCTCCCAGCCCTAACCGTCCCGTCGCTGCGGCCCTTCCTGTCCCCAGTCCTCCCACAGGAGCGAAGCTGGACCAAAATGCCCCTCACTTCCCACCTCTGCAAAGAGGGGCCCGCACCCCTCACCTGCTTGCTGGCCTTGGCGAAGGCCAGGCCGACGCCCTCGTGAGCGGGCCCGCTGAACCCGGGCGGGCAGGGGTCACAGCGGAACCCGGGGCTGGTGTTGACGCAGCGGACGCGGGGGAAACAGGGGTGGGCGTTGCACTGGGGACGGGTCCTGGGGTCAGAGCGCACGAGGCTGCACCCCGAGAGCCCTCCCTCCGGGTTTCCGGGACTGGGAGAGTTCAAGAGCCTCACTCAGCCCTCGAGCGGCCCCAGGTGGGACGGAGGCGACCAGCCTTGAGCGTGCAGGGGGCGGGCGCCCCGCGGACTGTTCCTTCAGGGGCGGGGTGCGGAGTTTGAGGGGCGGGCATCCCCGGCGG
>NW_004955524.1:2855544-2878627 GCF_000276665.1 Chinchilla lanigera | reverse complement strand
GCGACCGGCCCTCCAGTCCCCGCGCGCACGCCGCCTCCTCGTTCCCTCGGCTCCCCGCTTCCCCACGGCCTCCGTCTGGCCTCCGCGCCCGCCGCTCCGTCTCTCACCCTCTCCCTCCCTCCCCGCCGGGCCCGCTCCCCGTCTCGGGCCCCCATTGCCCTCCCCGCCTGCCCCGTCGCTGCTGTCGCCGCTCCCAGCCGCGCTCACCGCACGCGTCGCACTCCATCACCGTGTTCTTCAGGAACGTGATCTCCTTGACCTGCGCAAGGACGGGTCAGCGGGCCGCCCCCGCCCCGTGTCTGCCCCGCCCCGCCCCGCCCCGCTTCCTTCCCGGGGCGCCCCCCGCGCCTCGCCCCACGCACCCCCTCGGGCCCGCGCCCGGCACCCCGACCCCGCAGCCCGACCCGCACCTGCTGCCTGAGCAGCTCGCGCACGTCCCGCAGCGCCGCGTTGGTGTCCTGCAGCTCGCGCAGCATCTGCGGGCCCAGGTCTCCGCCTGCGGGCAGGGCGCAGCGGCGTCGGTCGGGGTCCCCACCCCCCCGCACCTGGCCACCGTGAGGGGCCCGACGCCCAGCCCGGCCCTACCCCCGCTCTCTGCACCCCACAGCCCGCGATCGCCCCGCAGCGAGCCCCTCGGAGCTGGCACCCTGGTCTCCCCAGCGTCCACAGTGCCCCCTGCCCCTTACCAAGCAGGACCTGGCCCTGGCCCGTCGCGCGCAGGGCTCCCAGAGCTAGCAGCAAGACACAGGCGGCGGCGTGGGCCATGGCGGGACGCGGCACGAGGGGCACTGCAGCTTCTGCGCCAGGGCTGCGGCGCATATTTATGCCCAGGATGCCCGGCCCTGCCCAGCCCGCCTCAAGGGTAAACAGACGGCGCTGCTGCGCACTGCAGGCCGCGCCCCCCGCGTGGAGGGAACACTGCGGGGCTGGGGGCTCATGACAGGAACCACGTGCAGGGTCGGCTGGGGCCCCCTCTCCACATTCCTGCTCGAGGTCCATGCGCAACCTGAGGTGTCCCGGGGTTCCCCGCGGAGCTCCCCTCAGGGAAACAGCCAGCCTGGCTCGCCTGCTACACGCTCAAACCCAGGCAAATAGCCAAGCGTGGGGGCCCACGCCTGTCATCCCAGCATCCGGGAGGCTGAGGCAGGAGGACGGTAAATTCTAGCCCAGCCTGGGAAACTTAGCAACTTAGTGAGACCCTGTCTCAAAATTAAAAAAATACAAAAGGACTGAGAATGTAGCTCAGTGCGGAAGTCCCCGATGCTTCCCTAGTTAATCCTGGCCTTACGGGACGCCTCAGCTAGAAGGGCTGCAGTGTGGCTCGTGGCCGAGCTCTCGCCCACTCAGGGGCAGAGTGTTGGCACTTAAGAGGTCCTGGGCCAGCTCTAGTGTGGTGGTGAGGGATTCTGAGGCAAGTGATGGGGCTCCGTGCCTCAGTTTCCCCCTGGCGCAGAGGAAGTGAGAGCATCGTGTGGATGACTGTCATTACCGGAGAGTGGGGGAGGGGCAGGTGAGCACAGAGCCCCTCGGCCCCCTGCACCACCCAAAGGTGTGCCCCCCACCAGGACAGCTTCCGGGTGGACCCTGGCACGGAAGTGTCCTCCTCCCTGGGGTTCTTTGTCAGTGGCTGAGGCCTCAGGACTGCCCGTGGCCCCCTGAAGTTTACACAGAGGGGCGCATGCGTGGTTGGGGCTGTTAGCCCCCCGCAGGCCGGCTCCAGCGGGCAGAGGTCCCTGAGCAGCCTCATACCTTCCCAGCAGCTCGCAGCCGCAAAGTGGGAACGGCTAGCAATAAAAATAAAAAATCACTGCTAATCAGGAAAATCTCCCCTGCTCTCAGCTGTGTTCCCCAGCTATAAAACACCTTGGCTCCAGAGCCTGTTAACCCTCTCCGCTCTGGCCTGCCAGCCCTCAGGACAGCCTACATTCTCCAGGCAGGGAAACTGAGGCCTGGGGAAGGGAAGGGACTGGCCTGAGGCCGCCCGGCACAGCAGAAGGGAACCCAGAGTCGGCCAGATCCGTGCTCTCTGGAGAATGCACTGCTGCGGGGAAATCTCAGTGGGCTTCCTGGAGGAGGTGGGGAGGGGGCGGAATGGAAAAGGGGCCTCAGAGCAGCAGAGGGGAAAGGGGTGGGGGTGCTATGATGGGAGATGTACAAGAAATGGTTGGGGCCCCCGAGGGGGTGGTGGGTGGGGGGAGGGAGGGGTCCAGAGGGTGAGATGCGATCTTAGGGCTCGGAGGGAAGCAGGAGACAGGGCACGGAAAGGGGGTGCCACAGCGCCGGCTCACGCTGTCCTCAGAGGGCAACAGGGAGCCATGGAGGGTGGGAGGAAGGCGTGGACGGGGGGCGGCCACCCTGCCCGGGGTTTTTCGTGAGCCCCAAGGCGCCCGCCCTGCCGCTGCGCCACAGCCGTGAGCTCACCTCCTGTTTTCCTTGGCCAGCACCTGGGGCCAGCACCAGGCCTCAGGAAAACCGCAAGCAGCCAGGCCCTGTGCCCTGTGTGTGCCTGCTGCAGCCGGGACAGGCACACATGGAAGCCAGGCCCTGCCGCAGGCCAGGAGCGGGGCTGGGGCTCCGCACATGTGACCTGCGCTGTGGCCGGCTGCAGGATGCACGGGGCGGCAATCCAGGAGGGGCCGAGGTCTTAGGGATGTCACAGTGCGCAGCCTGAGCAGCAGGGCTCCAGAGGGCCAGGGTAGGTCTGGATTCTGGATCTCACCCGACCTGCAATCCGCTTTCCAGGTGCAGTCCCGTCCTGCAAAGGCCACACCGCACTGGCGTCTTCCTGGACTCTGTGTCCACTATTCCCGCACCTGTGTGGCTTTCTTCATCCTCCAAGGGGCAACTCTGATGCCCCCTCCTCCAGGAAGCCCTCCCAAGCCCCGGGTTCTGACAGAAAGATGTGGCCAGGATGCCCCTGCAGCCCAACCCTGACACCGGAGCTCAGCCTCGCTGTGGTTTTTTCCATCCCTTCCAGCCTGCTGGGGCTTCCAGGGGCCTGGTCCAGCACAGAAGAGACAGGCTGAGAAGTTTGGGCAGCCGGAAGAGTACCCCTAGGAGTAGCATAACCCTGTCACTATTCCTTGTAATTAGGGTCCCCACTACTACTCATAATAATAACCCCAACACCCTATACTTGGAAGTCCGGCTCCAAATATCAGGTGAACACGGCCAAACTGTGCGACCATGGGCAAGTTGCTCACCCTCTCTGTGCTCCCCTTTCCTCACCTATGAAAAGGGTGATTGTGGCCAGGACTGAATTCCTTATGGAAGTCACAGGCCCAGTGCCCGGCTCCCCATCCATCGGGCCTCCCAGCCCCTCCGGCCCTGGTGGCAGGAGCCAGACTGCACACGCTGGCCGCCGCACCAGCTGCCCCCTTCCCACCCCACCAGGTTCAGTGGTTCTGGGAGCCCGGCCAGGCCGGGGCCCAGGGCCCTTCCTGGCAGCTGCCTTGGGCCAGGAGACGCGTGGCGCCCGGCTCTGCCCCCTGCCAGCGCCTCCCCGTGAAACCCCGGGAAAGCGGGCCGGCCCAGCAGCCGGGCTGTGGAATCCATCAAGTGGGAGCCCGGCAGCAGGACCCAGCCGCAGTGCCTGCCTGGGCTGGGCGCTGAGCTCCGCTTCGCTGGGGGCTCCATAGCCCCGTCCTCTTCCATCTCAGCCCATCTTGGGGTGACCATAAAGGGAGATGATAACAATAACTATAAGGGCTACAATTTTATTGAGCAAGCACCAAATGCCCCAAGCTTTGCCACCAGGCTTTGGCGAATCTTCCCTCTTGTCCTCCCTGGAGTCCCAGAGCCCAAGGATTTGAGATTACGGGAGGCCGCAGGGATAGCAAGGAAGGCGATCATTTCTGGCATCCTGGACTTGAGTCTCCATCTGGGCACTGCTGTGTGACCTAAGGCACGTCACTCAACCTTTCTGTGCCTCAGTGTCTCCCCTTTTTTCCCTATCTTTTTGTTCTGTTGTTACCTCCTGAAGTTTATTCAAACCTGAAGTTTTCCTTCTCCAGGTTAAGCCTACTGAAGAGCAGATAAAGAACTGCACATGGAAAGCAGGCTGGCAGGGGATGGGGCGCTCTCGGTGGGCACACGATCCGAGGGTGGCACTGCATGGCCCCGCCCCTCCTGGCTCCAGGGACAACCGCGGGGCTCGTGGACACCTCTCCCCTGCTCCCCCACCTACTGACTACAGAACAGAGGGGCATCTGTCCTGAGAGGGGAGGAGGAACTGCGGAGCCTTATTCCCCAGGCCCTGCTCGGCTGAGGAGGTAAAGCCAGAGCCGCCACAGCCCGAGGGAAAAGCTGAGGAGTGCTAAAGGCTTGCCTAGCAGGCCCGAGGCCGTGGGCTCCAGGCACACGGCGAAAGCCCAAGACCACGGGGAAGCCCCAGGGCCACGTCCTGAAAGAGGACAATCCCAGTTCGCTGAGATTGACATCGAACCCCATCCCCTGCCAGACCCACCCTGCGCCACTCAGCCGTGGTGCCGGGAGAAGGTGCACGCGGCCTTCGCAGGGCTCCTGGCGGGGAAGCGGCACGAGACTGGGGGGGGCACCAAAGCGACACCGCCCCGAGCAGGTGCCAGCAGGGAGGGCCCCAGCTGGGTGGGGGGAGCAGACCGGAGGAGCTCAGGCGGCCGCGGCGGCGGGAGCCCACAGGCAGAGCTGGAAGCCACGTTTGGGCTCTGCAGGCCTCTGTGGTTGCCTTTTCACACTCCACCGCCACCGGGCCCGGGACCGCAGCCCCGCACCGTCCCCAGCCCACGGGTGGCCTCCACCTCAGCTGCGCTGTCAGGTTCTGGACACACTGTGCGGGCACTGCTGGGCCATGACGCACGTGGCCACCTCCTCCAGGAGACTGGGGTGCGCCATGCGGTCCCCCTCTGTGGCTCCGGCGTGCTGCCCATGTCCTGGGTGAGGGCAGGGGTGGACCGAAGGTGGCGGGGTGAGCGGACGACTGAGGGACAGTCACGGGGTGCGTGGGTGCGTGATGGGCGGGTGGGTGGATGGGTGGGACGGTGGATGCGCCGATGGGACGATGGGTGGGTAGACCCACCTGCAAGCTTTGCGGTGCGGTGCTGCCATGCAGAGGCCTCTACACTGAGTTCCTGAGAATGACAGTGAGCGCACAGTAGGCGCGTTCTGCGCCCTGTCAGTGCTGCGCGCCCTCTGGGGCTCAGGGCTGCACCTCCTCCCGCCTCTGCCGCTCCTGCCCGCTGCCCCTCCCTCCCGGGGGCCTGCTCCGCCTGCTTCCCACCTGGCCGCCCCGCTTCCCTCAGCCCGCAGGCCCCTCGCCACCCTCCCGGGAGCCAGGGACATTCGACCCCCCCTGGGCGAGCAGCCCAGCTCAGCCCTGGGGAGTGCAGAGGGGACTGTGCTGCTGTGACCCTCGCAGGCGATGGCCTCGCCGCTGTCGGACCACAGGTGCTGGGCGGTCCCCGGGGACCCCAGACGTACTCACCGTGAGGGTGAGTGAATGTCCTCTCCTAGGGCCCATGGACCCCCGAGCACGTGGCACAGCACAGAGGGTGGTGCACTCGTGACCTTGGGCGCTGAGAGAGCCCAGAGCCCAAGGGCACGGGCGGGGCACCCGAGCAGGCCCGGGGCAGCGCTGTGGCCACATGTCCCCTCTGGCCGCGGGAGGCCTCCTCCCCACCCTGCGAGCCACTCCGCCCGGCCCCGTGCCAGGCCCAGCGCGGCCGCCCGCCCGAGTGCTGGGACGCAAGGCCTTGGCCAGGCGGCCGGGACGCCAAGTGCCGGGCAACAAGTGGAAAAAGAATGAATGAGCTGCTTCTGCACGGCGCCCTGCCCACCGCCAAGAACAACAGGGCGTGGAGCCGCCGCCGGCCCAGACTCCTGCAGGCGCTGAGCGGCTGACCCCATCCTGATGCCCACAGCCCCAGCCCGTCTCAGGGAGGGAAACTGAGGCTCAGGCCGGAGCCAGGCTGCCCCGGAGTACAGTGGCCAGGGCCGAGCCGCCTAGAACGCAGGCCTGCTGCGGGCTAGGTGGGAGCCCTCCACGGGGCCCCCGAGCCCCTCTCCTCCTGGAGCTCCAGATGTTGGCTTCCAGATGTGTCCAGATGTGACAGACCAGGGAAGCCAGGCTCACAGGGCTGCATCCGCGGGCGCCCCCGACCGTGGCCTGAAAACAGCAGCAATAGTGCCGCCTGCCGAACGCGCATGCTGCCTTTCTGACGTCTCTCCCTCCACAGCACGGTGAGGGGAACTCAGCCACCGTAGCCTGGCCGCAGAAAGACAGCTGTGTCCCTGGAGCCAGGCGTCTCACCATGCTTGCCCTCCTCCCCTGCTGGAAACAGGAAGGCAGAGTGCGGCTCGCCTCTGCCACGCCATAGGGACACGAGCTGACTCTGTGCAGAGCCCTGCGAGGGAAGGTACTGCCTCGGGGTCCAGAGAGACCAGCAGCAGTGTGGCCTTCAGGCACAGTTGGATCCAGCTGCTCTCCTTGCGTTGTGCTTTCAGCTATGACAAAACACACTGACACGGACTGCTCACCTCAACAACGCGGACGTGCGCACTTCAGTGGCATTTAGTGTGTGTCTGGTGCCCGGAGCTCTAGTTCCAGGATATTTTCATCTCCCTGACAACAGTCACTGGCCCACAGTGGTTGGCCCTGTGCCCCGTGCCCTGTGCCAGGCAGCCTCTCATCTGTGGTCCCTGTGGATCTGCACTGAGGTTTCCTTCAGCACAGGCCCACACCCCGGGGCCTTCCGTGTCTGTGAGAGGCCTTCAAGTTCTTCCATGACATGCATGCCTGAGTTGAGGCTGCCTTTGTAAAATTTTTTTTTTTTTTATCTTTTTTGAGACAGGGTCTCACTATGCAGTTCAGGCTGGCCTTGAGCTCACTTTGTAGCCCAGGCTGGTCTTGGACTCACAACGATCCTCCTGCCTCAGCCTCCTAGTGCTGGGATTACAGGCGTATGACACCATGCCCGGCTTGCCTTTGTAAAATTTGAAAAAGAATTTTCCTGCAAGACTAAGGATTGAACCCAGAGTCTTTTTTTCTTTTCTTTTTGTTTTTTTTAGATAAAGTCTCACTGTATAGTTCACGCTGGCCTTGAAATCACAGTGATATCCTCCTGCCTTAGCCTCCCAAGTGCTAGGATGATAGGTATGTGCCTCCATGTCCAGCTCATTTTTTATTTTGAGGCAGGATCTTGCTAAATCATTAGGTTGCCCAGGCTGGGCTTGAACTTGAAACCTTCCTGCCTCAGCTTCCTAAGTAGCTGGCATTACAGTCCTCGGCCACCATGCCTGGCTCTGAGGTGGTATCCTGCAGAGACTCAGATTTTTGGGGCACATTTTTTTTTGGTTTTGTTTTTTTTTTGTTTTTTTTTTCCAGTACCGGGAATCGAACTCACGACCTCGTGCTTGCCAGGCAAGCGCTGTGCCGCTGAACTAAATCCCCAGCTGCTTTGGGCACATTTTAGGTTTATATCATGGTCACATTAATCATAGGGAGTTTGTACCTGTACAGATGTATCTTGCTTCTTTTTTGCCAATGCTTCTTCCCCTCCTTATTTATAAAAATTTTCTTTTCATTTATTCCTTCTATTCTTTTTTTCCCTTATCTTTTCCTTCCTTTTCCCCTCCCTTGTTCCCTTTCCCTTTTGAACATTTTCTTCCCATTTCCCAATATCAATTATACATTCTGGTCCTTATTTACACTTTCAGTTTCTTGCACCAGATAAACAATGTGGTTCTTACACATGTGTCTGATTTATTTCATTTAAGAAAATGGTCTCAAGGTGCGTGTGTTTTCCTAGAAATGTCTCAAATTTATCCTTCTTTATGGCTGAGTAGTACTCCATTGTACAGAAAATCACATCTTCTTTATCCATTTATCAGTTGATGTGCATTTTGCTTGTTTCCAAGATTTAGCTATGACAAGTGGTGCTGCTATAAACCTGAATGCACATATATCACTGTGGTATGATGTTTTTAATTCTTCTGGGAAGATACCTAGAAGGGGAATAGCTGGGTCAGGTGAGACCTCTAATCCTAGTTTTTTGAGGAATCTCCACACTGATTTCCACCGTGGTTGCACCAGTGTGCACTCCTACCAGCAGTGGAGAAGGGTTCCTTTCTCCCCACAGCCTCTCCAGCATTTGTGACTGGTTGATTTCTTGATGATAGCCATTCTTTCTGGGGTGAGATGGAATCTCAGTGTTGTTTCAATTTGCATTTCTCAAATGATCAGTGATGTTGGACATTTTTCATATATTTGCCATAGTATTTCTTTATCTGAGAAGTGTGTATTCATCTCAGATACCCATTTTTGGATTGGGTCTTTGTATTTTGGGGGCCTGATTTTTTAAAAATTCTTTATCTATTCTAGATAGAAGTCCTTTTTCTGAGGGACAGTTGGCTAAAATTTTTTCCCAATTCGTGCATTTCCTTTTCACTCTTTTGGAGATTTCTTTTGATGTGCAAAACTTTTCAAAAGATGAAAAAAAAAAAAAAGATGAGGTCCCAGTTGTTGATTTTTTGAAGTATTTTTCTTGCAGTTTGGTTTTTGTTCATGAACTCTCTACCTACCCCTACGTCTTCAAGATTTCTACCTACTTTCTCTGCCAGTAGATTTAGTGTTTCTGTTTTGATATTTAGACCTTCGATCCATTTTGACTTTAGTTTAGTGCATGGTGATAGACATGGGTCTAGTTTTAGTCTTCAGCATGTGGAGAGCCAGCTTTTCCAGCACTATTTATTAAGGAGGCTATCTTCCTTACGGTGAACATGTTTGGCCCCTTTGCCAAAGATAAGGTGGCTGAGTGTGTTTGTAGCTCTGTCTGCATCTTCTGATCTGTTCCATTAATCCTTGGGTCTGTTTTTTTTGCCAATACCATGCTGATTTTATCGCAGTAGCTTTGTACTATAATTTCTAGTCAGGGATTGTGATGCCTCCTGCCTTTTCTTTGTTGCCCAGGGTTGCTTTTGCCATTCTGGGTCTCTTCTGGTTCCAGATGAATTTTAGGAACATTTTCTCTAGATCTGTGAGGTATGCTAATGGTATTTTGATTGGAATTGCATTAAATCTGCATAGCAATTTTGGAAGTATGGCCGCTTTTACTATATATCTTTACTATATATCTTTCCCTTTTCTGATATCCAGAGGCTCCTTGGTCTGCTGTCTGCTTGTCCCTTGGGATGGGACAGACGCCCCAGCGGTTCTGTGTTTGACAGCTCCAGTCCCCTGTGCCCTGGGAGCATCTTTGCCCTCATTGGCCCAGCAAAGATCTCAGGGCTGGTTCTCATTGGCCCAACTCAGGTCCCATAGACATCCCCGAACCAATCACAGTGGTTAATGAGTAGAGGGTTTGGATTGGCCAGTCCAGGATTCTGCCATGTCCTTCGGAGGCTGCAGTGGGCGGGGCCAGTGCCAAGGCCACACCTTCCAGAGACTGGGGCCCAAGCGGGCTCCTGCCTCAGTGGACTTCCAGGACTGTGGAGGCAGGGCCCCAGCAGCTCTCAGAGGGAGACCCGGGCTGCAGCCAGAACTCTGTCCACTGCCTCCCACCTGCACCTGCTACATTGGAGGCCATCTCACTGCCCTGGGCAGTGCCCGGTGGCTCCACGGCTGGCCCGCGCCTCCCCAGCTTCACTGGCCTCTCGACCTCCCGGGTACCAGGCAACCCCGAGCATCACAAGGAAACAGTCTTGCTGGCCCGGTGCCGCCGCTGCTCTGTTCTTTCCAACTGGCAGCGGTGGGCGGAGGTGCCAGGCGCTGGCGAGGTCGCTGGCTGGGACACTGCTCCAGGGACGTTCTCCCCTGCATCTTGTCCAATGCCCCCAGCCCCCTGGAGGATGGCAAGGGGCTCAGGAAGAATCCCAGGGAATGACTTCGAGGTTAGGGCAGGACGACCCAGAGCCAGGAGCCCAGAGACAGCAGGGCGCTGGCTCAGGGTCACACAGCACGCGCGGGCGGTTCTGACTCCCTCCCCCGCCGTCCTGGTTTTGTTTCCTGTTTTCTTTCCCTTCCTCCCTGCACCCTGCCCTGGTCCTGGGGTTCGAACTCCAGTCCTGAGCACTGAGCTACATCCCCAGCCCTTGTGTTGTTTATTTGGGGCGTGATTCTGGTGCAGCGCCCTGCCCGGAGAAACTGAGTACCCTCCCCGGCCTCCGGACCCGGGTCTGCTCCTGCCCGGCACCGAGGCCTCGGCTGTGGGCTGCGGGCTGCGGGCTGCGGAACGTGTCTGCTGCTTGCTACCGTGACTCAGTCCTTGCTCCCTGCAGCTGCTGTTTCTTTAACCTTTGCAGTCTCGGCCAGGCCGAAGCTGACCTGTCCCCGCCCGGCTCGGCTGCGGCCACCCCAAGTCACACCTGGCTGGCTCAGCTTTGTCCTGCGTCCAGCTGGGACCGGGGAGGTCCGGGAGAGGAAGACGGGCCCCTCCCTGTTGGCACAAAGGTTGGGGCTCTACTCCCTCAGCATCGCCTCTCCAAGTCACCTGTCTTAGTCAACAGCCCCACTGTCCCTCCGGTGCTGCTCCTGGACCCGAGAGCCCTGGCGCCTCCTCCCTGCTCCTTGGCACACCAGGCCCCCCTGCCTCCAAAATGCACGGCTCCGACCACTTCTCCCTCCCCGTGACCACCCTGCTCCCACAAAATAGTACATGGGACCATGTTCCTCCCCTGCTCGCAAACCGGCCAGGGCTTCTTATGGCTGTCGGAACAGCTCAGCTCCTCCCTGCTACCTGCACGGCCTCATGTGATCTGACCTCAGCCCGATCTCCCCTCCCCTCCCTCCTCCCTGTACTGTCTCAGCCACATTGGCCCCTCACTCTCCCTCAACAACCACACCCTTTCCTACCCCAGGACCTTTGCATGAGCCCCCTTTCTGGAATCCTGCTCCTATGGACACAGCTCCTTCTTTTTTTTTTTTTTTTTTTTTTGGTACCGGGAATTGAACTCAGGACCTTGTGCTTGCCAGGCAGGCGCTTGTGCCACTGAGATATATCCCCAGCCCAGACATGGCGCCTCCTCAGGGCCTCCTCCTTCTGTGTCTCAGGTCTTGGTTTAGACGTCGCCACCACAGCAGGCCCCACCCAGCCTAGGGCAGACACAGCTTCACCCAAACACTACCTCGTTTCATCCCAGACTTTCACTCTGAGACATTATCTCCTCTGCTGCGTCTTCATGAGACTGGGACTGACGCCCACCCCAGCGAGGGCAACGTGGGCGGGCGGTGTCCTCTGGGACAGAGGGGCTCACAGCCCCAAGGTGAGGTCAGAGATGCATCCGTACCTGCAAGTCCCCGAGCAGCAACCCGGGATTTGTGCCTGGAAGAGCGCCAGGGTCCGTCTGGGGTGCGGTTCAGCGGTGAGAGCTGGGGGCCTGGGTTCCACCCCCGCACACGGAGAGCGGCTGCAGACGTGAAGGGGGTGTGCAGGCCGCTGCAGGGGTTGTGAGGAGCCCCCCCCCGCGTGTGATTGAGGCTCGGCCACGCTCAGCGTGGGGCGCCGTGCAGACTGAGGCTGGGAGGGGGCAGAGGAGCCGGCAGTGTTCCTGGAACTGGCTGTGGCGTGGCCCGGGTCACACAGGAGAGGGGAGACGGGGTGGCGGAGCTGGACAGGCCAGCAGGGTCTGGAACAGCAGGAACTGGACTCCGTCCCAGGGCACTGGGGAGCCACGGGCGGTGCGTGAGCAGACGCCCCTCCGGGAGCGGCCTGACGCAGTTGTATGCGAATTCCTGTGGACGCCTGTCCCCAGATGGCCAGGCCACCCGCTGTCCTGCCACCGCCGGGCTCCGGGAGGTCCCTGTCCGCAGGAACCGCTAGGCCCGCCAGCCCCGGCCCCACGAGGGCCAGGCCCCGGCTCGGCGCCCCGCCCTCGCTCTCATCAGCCTGGAATGTCCCCCTCACGCCAGCGCCTTCAGGAACACATTAAGGACAAGGTTTCTGTCTGAGCCGGGCTGTTTTACGGCCGTCGGGCCGGGCGGGCGGCAGGCGGACCGCAGAGTGGAAAGGCCGCGTCACCCACACTCCTGCCCGGCGGCTGGGCCCAGGCCGCCCTCCGCTCAGGCCTGGTGCCTCCTGCCGAGCCCCGGCCCCGGCCCCGGCCCCAGCCCAGGCAGCAGTCCGCTCGACAGCCAAGCTCGGAGCTAAAGCTCGCAGGGCATGCATTTTCAGTCACTTCCGGTGCGTGAGCGGCTGTGTGCTGGGGCTTAGGTTGTTGGGGATAAGCGGGGGCGGGGGGGTGACCTGGGCTCCAGGGCAGCCAGGAGGCTGGACGGTGGCCTCTGAGTGACCCTCCTGTCACAGGGCTGAAGACAGGGCTGGGGAGGGGAACTACTTGTCCAAAATGTACAAGAGAGTCAGCGAGGGGCCACCCCTGTCCCCGATGTGGGGTTCTAGAGTATGTCCGTCCCCACAAAAGCGCCCCTGTCCCCATGAGCCATCGGCCTTCCCACCCCTTCTCTGACTGGAAGCCACGGATCTGCTTCCTGTCTCTGGGTTCCCCTGTGCTGAACGTCTCAAGTCAGCACGGTCACACGCTGTGTCACTTAGCAGCAGGTTGTGGATGTGGCGGCACTCCGTTCCTTTTTCATGGCCAAGTAATATTCTGCTGGCGAGTGACTCACACCGCCTGCTCCTGTCATTGCCTCACAGGTGCCTGGCTGGCTTCCACCTTCTGGCTGCTGGGACGAGCCCTGCTGTGAACACTGACGCGCAGGGATCTATTCGAGCCTGGCTCCAGCTCCTTGGGTCTGTACCCAAGAGCAGAATTGCTGGGTCACACCGCGACCCGCAGTTTAATCTTCTGAGGAACTTTCCACTTTTGAAAATTGCATAAAGCAGGTGCGGCAATGCATGTGACCGAGCCCAGCCACCGTGCATGCTGAGGCGGGCAGACGGCAAGTACGAACCCAGCTTGGGCAACTGAATGACTTAACGAGACCCAGTCTCACAAGAAATAGATAATAAATAAACGGACTGGGGGTGCAGCTCAGCAGTGAGCACCTGCGTGAGGCCTGGGTTCCACCCTGGCATGGAAAAGAGAGGTGACATTTGGAGACTGACGCCTACCCACAGGGAGGCAGCCTTTGCCAAGCAGAGGGGAGGCTCGGAGATTGTCACGGCCCATGGGGCACTGCGGCTGCCCCGGGCTTGGCCATCCTCCTCCAGGGCGGGGAGAGAATGAATGCCTGCTGTTTTAGCCACCTGGTTCGAGGTAACTCACACCTCCCCAGCTAAACCTCCCCTCCCTTCCCCATGGCCCATCTCTCTTTTTGGAATTAGGGATAGAACCGAGGGTCTTCACACTAAGTACCATCCCCAGCCCTTTGTTATCTTTTATTCAGAGGCAGGGTCTTGCTAAGTTCTTAAGTTGCCCAGGCTGGCCTCGAACTTGTGATCTTCCTGCCTCAGCCTCCCAGAGTGCGGGATGACAGGCAGCTAAATTTGATTTCTAGCAGCCCCCTCTGGAGGGACCTGACCCACCCGGGAGAGACCCAACCCAGTCTCTTGAGAAAGACTTTAATGCATTCCTGGGGGTGGAGCTATGACCTAGCCACCTCCCATTAGGCCCCACCTCTTAAAGGATCCTCCACCTCTCAATCGCAGTTACACTGAGGACTAAATTCCCAGAACAGGGCCTTTAGAGGTACAAACCTGGCACAAATGACAGCTGGGTGTGCGTTTTCAACTTGAGTAGGAGGAGCTGACCTGATTTGGATGTGGCTGCCGTAGTCCACACCCGGCTATGTCTGCAACTCTGCCTACAGTCACAGAGGAACTGGTGCCAATGCCTGGGGGCAACGTGGTGTCTCCCCAAGGTGCCTGGGTGATTCCAAAGCAATTTTAAAAACGGAGATAAAATTCACATAATATAAAAGCCATCACAAGGCCAGGCATGGTGGCGCACAGCTGTAATCCCAGCACTCAGGAGGCTGAGGCAGGAGGATTCTTGCCAGTTCGAGGCCAGCCTGGGCTATACGGTGAGTTCAAGGCCAGCCTGAACTGAATAACAGAACCCTGTCTCAAAAAGACAAAAGAAAGAAAGCCATCGCATCAAGCATTTTGAAGTGCCTGGCTCAGTGGCATCTAGCACATTCACAGCCCCGTGCCACTGTCACCTCTGTCTGAAAGCAGGACAGTTCCACCCCGCAAAAGGAGCCTCATCCCAGGGAGCCGCGCTCCCCAGCCCCTGGCAGCCACCGGTCTGCTTCCTGTCTCTGCATCCTCCTGCTCCGGGCTCGCTCATCAGCGTCACGGTGACCACTGTGGAGAACTGGCGCGTGTGTGTCTTCATTCTCCCCACTTCCCCTCTCCTTCAGCATTGTTTTCAAGGTTCATTTTCACTGTGGTGAGTTAGGGTGCTTGCTCCTTTTCAGGGGTGAGTAATGCTCCACCGCATACATCAAATTCTTGTATCCATTTGTCTCTGGGTGGGCATTTGGGTTGCTTCCACTTTCTGCCTGTGAACGGGGCTGCTATGAATATCTGTGAAGGGGCGTGGTCGGGTTCCTTGGCTCTATAGGCAGCAGTGGAATTGCCTGCTCTTGTTCACCGCTGCAGTTACAGCCAGACTGTCTTCCACGGCCGCCGCACCGTTTCACAGACCCACGAGCCCTGCCCCGGGTCCCACGCTCCCACGCCTGACGCTCGTCACTCCGCGCCTCTCCAGTGGCCGTGGCGGTCGGCGTGAGGTGGTCCCGCTTCCCTCTGATCACGTGTCACCTTCCCGCGCTCTACGCCGGTGACATATCTCTGATGACGTCGCTCCGCGCCCACCTCCCGCAGAAACGTCAGCTGCGAGCGGCCGCTCGGCCAGCGCCTTGTGATCGGGGACCTGGCGCCCCTCCTCGGGGGAGGCTGAAGGGGCGGGCAGGCAGGGGCCCGGGAGGTGCTATTGAGACTCCTTCTCTCCCTCTGTCTGCAGTGAAATCCACCAAAGCAGATCCCAGCCGCAGCCCGGCTCACGAGGCCTTTCAAGGGGTCCCCGGGCGCCGCCCCCGCCCGGGACACACGGGGCGAGTGTTGCTGCCTTCAATGGAGCCTTGAGTGCCCGCAGGGAAGAGGTTTGAGGTCAGGCTCCGCCCCACCTCCCAACACCCCCAGCTCCCGAAAAAGCAGCCTGCGGTTTCAGAATCAAGGTGGCCGCCAGCTGTCCCCACCCGAGTCTGTGGTCGCCATCAAAGGGCCGGCGCCCGGGGAGGTGAGGCCTGCGGGGCCCTGGAGCCCACAGGCGCCCCTTGTTCCTGGAGGCCAGGGAGGGGCCAGGGGCCAGCCCGGCTGTCCACGGCTCAGCGAGGGTGGCACAGGCAGGGCCACACCAGGGGACACCGGGAGCTGACGGCGCGGCTTCGCAGGGCCAGGGCCGAGCCGGGCGGCAGCCCAGACCCCAGGTGTCCTCTCCCGGGCCTCGGAATTTCCCTGCTGCAGCCAGCTTGCCGCTGTCACTCTCGGGGGACCTCTTTTGGTACAAGAGAAAAATTCCGGTGATCTGGGCCTCAGAGGCGGCCAAGGACCTGGGCGGTGTGGGGGGGCACTTCAAGAGGGGCCAGGACTAGGGGCCAGGCAGTGAGTCCGGGCTCGAGCCTGTGCTGGGCTGAGACAGGCTGCGCTGGGTCCCGCCCGGGGGCAGCGTCCTCCTGTGTGGAATCCAGCCCGGGCTGGAAGTCAGTGCGGTTGGAAATGTTTTCTTATTTCCATAACAAATTGTTAAAACAGAGACAAAACCAGGATGCCCAGACACTTAAAACAGTGGAGCAGCCAGGCATGGTGGCGCACGCCTGTCATCCCAGCACTCGGGAGGCTGAGGCAGGAGGATCATTGTGAGTTCGAGGCCAGCCTGAGCTACATAGTGAGTTTAAGGCCAACTACAGAGTGAGACCCTGTCTCAAAAATAAAATAAAATAAGCTTTACAGTTTATTTGTTGCACTCTGAGCTAATTTTCGTGGATGGCCTGAGGTAGAAGTCCAAATTCTTTCCTTCTTCCTCTTCTTTTTTTTTTTTTTTTTTTTTTTTTTGAGATAGGGTCTTGCTTTATAGTGCAGGCTGGCCTTGAGCTCACTCTGTAGCCCAGGTTGGCCGTGAACTGGTGCTGATCCTCCTGCCTCAGCCTCCCTAGTGCTAGAATTACAGGCGTGCACCACCACCTTTGGCCAGACCCCTGTTCTTTTTTTTTTGTTTCTGTCTTTTTGAGACAGGATCTCCCTATGCAGTTCAGGCTGGCCTTGAGCTCACTTTGTAGCCCAGGCTGTCTCAAACTCATAATGATCCTCCTGCCTCAGCCTCCTGAGTGTTGGGATTACAGGCATGCACCGCAATGCCATATCTTGTTCTTTAGGTGTCACGGTTGACATAGGAGATATGACTCCCAACCTGACGTATGGAGTTCATGTTCCCTGAAATTGAAGAATGAATTCCAAGGAACAGTGGTGGTGAGGAGTGGGAAGTTACGGAGAGAGAGAGGGCGCTCTCAGAGCGGGGCGTGCGAGCTCTAAGGAGCAGGTGCACACCGTTGGGAGCTAGGGAGGGAAACTAGGAACAGCTCCTGAGGGACAGGATGGGTCCAGAGTGAGTCACCGCCAGGTCGTCTGTCCAATCGCGGTCTACAGCGCAACGTCGCGAGGTGGGTACGACGCGGGACAAACTATAACCTGCCAGCCAGATCACAAGTCCAGCCGCTGAGCTGGCACCGATCCAGCGGCAACAGCCTAGCCTAGGCTGGTGACCCACGGCCGTGGGCAGAGTGGGTGAGGACGGCCCAGCGAGAGAACGGCTGTTTCTAAAGGAAATCCCACAGGCATGGCACCAAGGGCAGCACGACCTCAGGCTCCCGTGGCCCCCGAGGGAGGGGTGTAAATGTGGCCAGGAGGCCTCGATCTCCATCCAGGTCTTGCCTCCCTCAGAGGCGCCCGCCGTCCTGTCTGACTGCGCACCGCCCCTCGCCCAGCTGCCTGCGCTAAGGTGGCCGAACCTTCCCTCCCAGTGCGTCTGAGCAGCTTCCGGCAGCTCCTCTCCGCCCGTTGGTGTGTGCCGGCCGTGGTGGCGCTGAGATGTCCAGCCCGGCCTCCTGTACGCCAGCGGTCTCCCCGCTCCCATCTTGCCGCAGCCACAGCCCACGACCCCTGGTAATGGGGTTCGGTCCCCCTAACCCCGAGTCACCCTTCTTTGCCTCCGCACGATCGTCCTGGCTTCTCGGACAGGGCGCGTCCCCGCCTGCGGAGCCACGGGCACAGCTGGTGGGCAGAGGGGCGTGGGTCGGGGGTGCACCTTCCGCTGGGGGTCACCAGGGCCACAGACAAGTCTCGCCGGACGCTGACCCAGACCCGACAGGGCTCGCCGAGGGCCTTGCCCGTCCCGCAGGGTAGGTGGCCTGGCGGCCGTCCCGGGAAATCTCCCCGCCTGTTCTCCAAGACAGCTGCTCCAGGAAGGTGGGAATCGGGCTCCGGTGAACCCCACAAGCCGGGACCACCGCCCGGGCTTAGGCCGTGGGGTGCGTGTCTGTCACCCGCACGTGTGCAAATGCCGTGCCAGCGGGCGTGGCGCTGTGAGGCCGAGGGTGGAGTCGGAGGACACACACACCGACCCGGGGTGTCTTTCTGGTTCGGTCAGATGACGCCCCGGAGAAGCGAGGCCCAGGCCACGGCCGGTCCGCCCTGGACGGAATCTTGGGGCCTCGGGGCCGCTCCTGGCTCGGGGCTCCCTGTGGCAGCCTCGGCTGGGCGGCCTGCCTCCCCGGCCGCTCTGCTCTGAGCCCACCGGCGGCGGCGGGGGCAGCTTTGCGGCCGGGTGGCATCGCAGCCCGGGTCCTCCCTCCGGGACAGTTAACGTCTTCGGTGGAAGTCGCCCCGAGGTCCGCACTCGTGCGGGACACTGGTCTGTTCCCGTTCCCCTCCTTCAGAGAGTTCTGTCCACATTTCCCTTCCCAAAATTTCCGGTCACTGACTCTCCAGCTTCCTTCCGAGCCGCGGCGCCCTGGCCAAAAGCGATGGCCGTGGCCCATGAGTCCGGATCCAGTTACGGCCGAGCCCGGGCGGCCAGGTGCGAGGCTCCAGCTGTGCACCGGGAGGACCCTCTGGGGCGTCGCCATGGCGACGCGGAGCCTGTGTGCACGGCCACGCCCTCTCCGCGGTGGGCTGGTGCGGATCCGGGAGGCCACGCTCCATGGGAGGAGACAGGGGAGCAGGGAGGGAAGGGGGGAGCACGGAGGGAAGGCACTAGGCGTTCGGGCCTCGTCTTCCTGTGACTTGTGATTTCTTAAAAAAATTTTGAGACAATGTCTCACTGTGTACCCCAGGCTGGCCTCGAACTTGAGGCGATCCTCCTGCCTCAGCCTCGCGAGTGCTGGGATCACAGGCGTGCGCCACCACGCCCAGCCCCGTGAGAGGCATTTCTCACAGGAGAGCGGCGGCGCGGGGCGCAGAACCTTGCCGTGCGTGCCCGAGTGATGCCCTGACGAGAGCTGTGAGGTGCCGCGCAGCACCCCTCTCTGCCACCTGCCCCGGGGCACCTTTGTGTCTTCTGGAGGTGTGGCCCTCGGCCAGGAAAGCTGGCAGAGTCCCAGGCTGCCACAGCGCCTTCAGAACCCATCTTGGTTGTGGGAGGGACCAGGCGCAGCCACTTATTCTTTGCCTGAGTCAGGGAACCCCCATCCCCAAGGCCGAAGACTGGCACCACTCTGCCAGCCCAGCTCCCGCCCAATTCGACCACTGCCTTAGATTCACCCCCACACTGTGAACTGCGCATGCGCAGGATGGAGGTCGGCACTCCTTTGAATTTTGCCAAAGCTTCCGCCCCAGTCAATGGAAAAACTGTGTTCCACAAAGCCAGCTCCTTCTACCAGCCAAAAAGATTGGGAACTAGAAGCCGAGCGTGGTGGCGCACACCTGTAATCCCAGCGCTCAGGAAGCTGAGGCAGGAGGGTAGTTGCGCGGTTGAGGCCAGCCTGGGCTACACAGTGAGCTCAAGGCTGGCTTGAACTGCGTAGGGAGACCCTGTCTCAAAAAGACAAAAAAAGAGAGCGCAGAGCCTTGTGGATGAAAGGACCAGGCAGGTTCCACCGCGAAGGCATGCTGCCGGCTGTGCCGGACGAAAGCCAGCTGCACCAGTTGTCTTTCGGAAGAAGGTCAGCGGAAACACATCCGCCAGGTCCTCCCTGCGCAGCGGCTCCAGGCAGCGTGTCACTTTGCTTAAGCCGTGAAACCGCGTTTGGTAGAGCAGCTCCACAGGAGGCACCACTGGGTAACCTGCTCTTCCCCATCGGTCTCCCCCTCCTCCTCCCTCTGTTTCTCCTTTCCCTTTTCCCCTCCTCCCCCGTGGTACTTGGGGTGGAACCCAGGCAGGTGCTTTACCGCTGAGCTACATCCCCAACCCTTTTCATTTCTTAGTTTGAGACTAAGTTGCCAAGGCTGGTTTCAAACACGCGATCTTCCTGCCTCAGCCTCCTAAGTAGCTGGGATCACAGGCATGTACTAAGGCTCCCGGCTTATCCATCTGTCTTCACCGTCCACAGAAGGGAGGTGATGAGGCTGTGACAGAAATCATATCCCCGGACTGTGGATGCGTCACGGTCGCAATAATCTCTGCAGCCCCTCCAGCAAGGCAGGGTCGCTCTGCTTTACGCTTTTCCCAGGCAGAGCCAGTGCTGATGGCCCGACATGGCCTTCCCACTGTTATGGTCCTCTCCGGACAGGTCAGAGAACAACTGTGGAGGTTCTGGTAGCTGCTGAGTACAGCTATTCCTTTACTTTTTTTTCTTTTTGAGACAGGATCTCGCTATGCGGTTCAGGCTAGCCTTGAGCTCACTTTGTAGCCCAGGCTGGCCTTGAACTTGCAATGATCCTCCTGCCTCAGCCTCCCTAGTGCTGGGATTACAAGCGTGCGCCACCACGCCGGTTTGATGATCCTTGTTTAATGACCGAGCTGTGGGGGTTGTAAAATAAATTGGTTGCTAAATGAGGAGTTGTAGCTGGTAAGTACGTTACAATATTCAAAACAAAGAAGCGGTCAAAGGAAACTCCACCTTGGTGACTTTACTTTCATTTATGTAACTCTCACATGCAGTACGGTAAGGGATAACAGAACCCGAAACTACGGCACTGTACAGTACAGTCAGCAAAAATTGCAGTGCTGTAAAAACAAGACATCGAGGCTGTATAAACACAACACATAGAGCTCCACACCCAAAACAAGACGCGTTGTGAATCCGAACAGTCTCTAAGCAGGTGGGTCATTAAGGAGGAATAGGGCTGGGGATTTAGCTCAGTGGCATAGCGCCGGCCTGGCAAGCGCAAGGTCGTGAGTTCAGTTCCCGGTAACGGAGAAAAACCAAAAAAAAAAAAAGGAGGAATAGCTACACCTACTCTGACCACGAGTGCTGGGACATAACCCTGCCCCGCTGCACACGGGAAGTGTTCAACTTTCTTTTTCATTTGCACAGGGCTCACACCAGCAGTTTGCCTTGAGCCTCAGAGGAGACTTTGGACTTGGACTTTTCAGTAATGCTGGGACTGTTAGGACTTTAGCAACTCTAATTACTTTTTTTTTTTTTTTTTTTTTTTTTGTCTTTTTGAGACAGGATTTTGCTCTGCAGTTCAGGCTGGCTTCAAACTTGCAGCAGTCCTCCTGCCTCAGCCTCCCAAGTGCTGGGATTACAGGCGTGCGCCACCACGCCCAGCTGGCGACTCTTAGAGATGGACTAAATGGATTTTGTATAATGAGATGGACATGAGCCTTTTGGGGGTCAGGAGTGGAATGTCATGGTTTAGATTGCAGGTGCTCCCCCAAAATCAAGCCAGTGGGTTTGGTGGTACACTGGGCCGGTGCAACAGACCAAGCCAAAGCCCTGCTGATCACCAGACCTCTGCAAAGGACCCTTAGAGAGGAACAGCATAGCAGTGTGGTGTGTTCCAGGGACTCAATATTATTTCAGGGCCGGTGTCCGGGTGTCCCTCAGAGGACTGACCTTCCTTTCCTCGAGGTGCAGTTTTCCTGGAAACGAGGGCTGGGAGAAAGGTGAATGGCACACAGTCTCAGCAGTGACCCTGGGTCTTCTTTGAGGGCATCTGACCTCCCCTTCATGCCAGAAGATCTGGCGCCTTAAACCAGCTCGTGTCTGCGAATCAGCTGAGGGCCCACGACTGTATTCTTACTTTTTAAAAATTTTAAATAGATGGGACTTGCTGTGTGGTCCAGGCTGGCAATGAAGTCACTACATAGCACAGGCTGGCCTCAAGCTCACAGCGATTCTCCTTCCTCAGCCTCCTGGAGTGCTGGGAGGATAGATATACACCACCATACCCGGCTTCCTTAAACTTTGAGGCCCTTCCTTTGCATCACCCCCGAGCTGCAGGATTAAATGTAAGGCCCCCACAGAGTGAGCCATTTTAATACATTCTGCCGGACCCAAATTTAGGTTCCTTCCACCAACATCCCACCCTCAGTATCCCTTCGTGCGTGTGATCCTAGAATCATCTGTGTGTCTGCACTGGGAAAATCATCTAGTCGTTTCGGAGTGCAGCAGAATGAGGTTCTGGGGCTGCTTTTTGGCGGTCTCAGCTCTGCAGCTGCAGAGCGCAGGCTCGGGCAGGCCATGGCGCTGCCGGCTTGATTGTGTAGCGTTTGACCTGGGAGCTGGGAGCGCCTCGGCACAGCCGTTTCCGCCCCGACTCGAGGGACGTTAGGAGCGACTGTATCTTTACCTCACCACTGGACAGAAATGTCTAAAAGTACCGTGTCGTGTGCGCAGCCACCCAGATCTTTGCCTCCCGATTGACTGGCCGATCGATTTTGTCGTACTGGGGATTGAGCCAAGGAGCCTGATCTCTATTCCCAGCCTTTTTGTCTTTGTGAGACAAGGTCTCACTAAGTTGTCCAGATTGAGCTCAAACTGGACAGCCCCCTGCCTCGGCCTGCTGAGTAATGGGAATCTCAGGTGTTCCCCTCCGCGCCTCGCTGGAACCTTGCTGCTTGCAGGTATTTCATCAGGAGTGTCTAGGGGTGGGGTTTTGCATATCTTTATTGCCAGACGATGCCACAGACCATCAGTGCTTTCTGTGTGTGTATGTTTGAGACAGGGTCTAGCTATGTAGTTCAAGCTGGCCTTGAACTCACTATGTAGCCCAGGCTGTGTCACATCTGTGGCAGTCCTCCTGCCTCAGCCTCCTGAGTGCTGGGATCACAGGCATGTGCCATTGTGCCCAGCCTTCTATTGATTTAAATGTAATTTTTTTGTTTTGGGTACTGGGAATCAAACTCAGGGCCTCGCACTTGCCAGGCACACGCTGTGCCACTGAGCTACATCCCCAGCCCTAAATGTCATTTTAAAAAGTAACTCAAAGAGCCGGGCATGGTGGCACACTCCTGTAATCCCAGCACTCGGGAGGCTGAGGCAGGAGGATTGTGATGAACTCAAGGTCAGCCTGAACTGCATAGCTGGACCCTGTCTCAAAAAAGAGACAAAAACATTGGCGGGGAATTTAGCTCAGTGGCACAGCACCTGCCTGGCAAGCACGAGGTTGTGAGTTTGATTCCTGGTACTGGGGAAAAAAAGAACATCCCCCCCTTCCCCAAAAAAGAGAGAGACATAAAACAGACAAACAAATATAAATAAAAGGTAACTAAAAGAACTACCTGGAATGATGGTTGGCCCAGTCTTTGAGTACGTGGGCTAGCCTAATTGACGCATAAACACAACCATCGACGTGGGCTCCACACCTTTGTCAGAGGTCAATTATGCGCTACTGTAAGGTTTTTCTTTTTTCTTTTTTTTATTTTAAAGAGTAAAAGAAGGATAACATAATAATGGGGGGGGCTTAACAAATTACAGACAAAGTGGTAGGAAATTATCAATGGTTATTGTTTTACATGTTGTTATCTACAAGATAGTTTCTCAAGAAAACAGACAAATAATAGTGAGTTAGAGACAAAAGAGGTAGGAGATTATCAATAGTTGTCGTACTATACTTTGGTATCTTCAAAGTGATTTCTAAAGAAAATAAATAGAGCTATACATGAGTGACCTATTGAATAATCATTAACTGTTCTCAGTGGTTGTTGTAGGAAACACATAATAATAAACATACATCCATTTATGAAATAGGATAGGAACAATACAAAC
>NW_004955524.1:2852668-2854538 GCF_000276665.1 Chinchilla lanigera | reverse complement strand
CTGACTCTGGACCTTTCTGGTTCTCAACAGCAGAGGCAAGAGTGACCCGTTGTGTGGCATGTATTCCCAGGGGTTTCTCCATGTTTGAATGAAGCACACATGTCTGTGGAGGGGCCTCTGCAGCTGGTGCATGGTGGGCCAGTTGTGTCATTGTTTCTCTGTGTCATGTTAGTTCTCAGTTGAACAGAGGTGGCCGGCCTAAGGGCCGGCGTGTAACAGCACGTGCCGCTGGGTGGCTTCCCAGGTGCCAGGGGTCCTCCTTCTGGGTACCTTCGAGGCAGGGATCCGGCCCGAAGACTGGCGCTCCTCGCCGCACAGCTTCCCCGCAGCATGGCACCAGAGCCCCTCCTTCCAGGCTCTTGCAAGGCTGGGGGCCGGCCCGAGGGCCAGTGCTCCCCACCCTGCAGCTTCCCGGGCGCCGGGGGGCCCTCCTTCATACTGTAAGGTTTTATTTATGGACCTTTGGCCTGCTCCATGGTCTGGGTCTGTCCTTACCCTGGGACCACACTGTTTTGACTACTATAGCTTTGTGATGGGTGACAAAATTAAGAAGTGTAGATCTTCTTTGTTTTTTGTGGGGGTTTTTTATGAGACAAGGTCTTGCTGTATAGTTCAGGATGCCCCTGAAGTCACTATGCAGCCCAAGCTCATCTCAAACTTGAGGCAATCCTCCTGCCTCAGCCTTCTAAGTGCTGGGATTACAGGTGTGTGCAACAGCTCCCAGCTATCTTCTTTTTGGGGGGGCTGGTGAACAGGGTCTCACTATATAGTTGAGGCTGGCCTTGAACTCATGGTGATCCTCAGGCCTTGACCTCCCAAGTGCTGGCATTGCAGGCATGCACCACCATGCTCTGCTTGGATTTTCTAATTTGTTCTTCCTCTTTTTTTTTAAGGCTATTGGGTTTTCAGGGTCTTTTCTGCCAAAAACAAAAAAAGGGAAGAGAAAAAGAGGATGGGACAAACAGAGAAGAAAAAACAGTTTAAAAAAAGGAGTTGGGCATGGTGATGCACACCTGCAATCCCAGTACTCAGGAGGCTGAGGCAGGAGGATCACAGTGAGTTCAAGGCTGTCTGGAACTACAGACTACGTAGCAAGACCGTGTCTCAAAAAAAAAAAAAAAGAAAAAAGAAAAAAAAGACTGTTGCCTGAATGATGCACAAATATCCTTGATTTTATTTTATTTTATTTATTTTATTTTATTTTTTTAGTGGGACCTCTGCATCTTGGAAACAACCCAAATTCTCATCAATTGATAAGTGAATAAAGAAGGTTTCATTTTTACACAATGGAGTACTACTCTGCCATAAAGAAGAATAAACGAGACATCTCTAGGTAAATGGATGCACCTTGAGACTGTACTCTTAAGTAAAATAAACAGGACACACATTCAAATATTGAATGGTTTCTCTAGTATGAGAAATGGAAGGTGTAAATAAAACCCCAAATATATAGAAGATATTGTGAAATAGCAAGAAAATATTTGAATGGGAAAGGGAATTAGGGAGGGAGGAGAGGGAAAGGAAGGAAGTGAAAAGAAAAGAAAAAGAAAAACTAGAAACAAAGCTCGTGTGAAGAAGGAGGGGAAGAGGGGCTGAAGGGAGGGGAGGAGAATGAAAAAAGAAGAAGATTCAAGACATTCTGTACAGGTACAAATCCCTTACAATGAATGTGATCATTTTGCATGTTTAACATGTACCAATAACATTAATTAAATTTTAAAGAGGACGTAGGCATCTGAGGCAAGGGTGAAAGATAAAGTCTGACAACTACAGAAGGAGAGGAGGGAAGGCAGTGCCCTGCTCCAAGGTCTTGCGAGGGGCCCTGCACGACTGCGGGCCCCACAGCCAGTAGCTTTTTTTTTTTTTTTTT
>NW_004955524.1:2834704-2852518 GCF_000276665.1 Chinchilla lanigera | reverse complement strand
TTTTTGTCTTTTTGAGACAGGGTCTCACCATGCAGTTCAGGCTGGCCTTGAGCTCACTTTGTAGCCCAGGCTGGTCTCGAACTCACAACAATCCTCCTGCCTCAGCATCCTGAGTACTGGGATTACAGGCGTGTGCCACCACACCAGGCCAACTATCATACCTCAGTGATGTTATGATAGCACAATTTGTTTTTTTGTGGTTTGTTTGTTTGTTTGTTTGTTTTTCCTTCGGTACCGGCAATTGAACTCACGACTTCGCGCTTGCCAGGCAGGTGCTGTGCCGCTCAGCTAAATCCCCAGCCCCACAGCCGGTAGCTTCCGTCTGAGGAAAGGGTGAGGAAAGGGTCAGATGACGGAGGACAGAGGCTGGCCCTTCAGGCCGGCGGGCAGTGACAGCGTCCGGCCCTGAGCAGCAGATGAGGCCTTTCAGCCCTGGGGCCCAGCACAGCCCTAACTGGCTTGGAGCTGAATTCGCTGCAGCAGGAGCTCCTCCCCGGCCTCAGGGGGCACTTGGCCGGATGCCGCGGGACTCGGGGGCGGGGACAGAGGCGCCCCAAGCCCCCACCACACTAGCAAGCTGCGACTCCCTCAGACGGCGGGGCCTTCACCCAGATCCCCGCCGCCTTTCAGCACCTTATTTTATTTTAAAGAGAATGAAAATTTAAAAATTAGAAACCATACAGATGGCCGGGCGTGGTGGCACATGCCTGCAATCCCAGCACTCCGGAGGCTGAGGCAGGAGGATCACTGTGAGTTCGAGGACCATCTGAGCTACAAAATGAGCTCAAGGCCAGCCTGAGCTGCATAGTGAAACCCTGTCTCAAAAAGGCAAAAAAAAAAAAAAAAAAAAAAAAAGGAAACAATATAGAACTTCACAAAACAAGATAGGAATTCAACAATGTTGTTATATTGCATATTGTTATCTTCAAATTAGTTGTTCAGATCACCAGACATAAGCATGCAAAATTGGTCAAAAAATGTTTAAGCATTAATTGTTCCTTTCAATAAACTAATACAAATTAGTAGTACAATTATCTTAGCTATCCTGTATATATATATATTTTTTTTTTCCCCCTTCCTTCTTTCTTTCTTTTCTCCATTCCCTCATCCCAGTTGTTCTTTTCTTTTGAGCATTTTCTTCCCCTTTCACAATGTCTATTGTACCTTTCAGGTTTTATTTACTCTTTCAGGTTCTAACACTAGGGAGACAATATGATGTTTACACATGTGGGTCTGATTTATTTCACTTATAAGTACGGTCTCTACAGGGGTGCACCACCATGCCTGGCTCCTTCTCCTTCTCCTCCCTCTTCCTCTTCCTCTTCCTCTTCTTCTCCTTCTTCTTCGACACAGGATTTCACTAGTTACTCCAGGCTGCCCTTGAACTTGTGGTGACCCTCCTGCCTCAGCCTCCTGAGTGCCAGGATTACAGGTGTGAGCCACCACACCCAGAGTTCAAGGCCAGCCTTGGCTACTTAGTGACTACAAAAACAGCCTAAACTACATCATGAGACCTTATCTCAAAAAACCAACATAGCCAGGTGTGGCAATGCACATCTGTAATCCCAGCACTTGGGAGGCTGAGGCAAGAGGATCACTGTGAGTTTGAGGCCAGCCTAGGCTACACAATGAGTTCAGGGCCAGCCTAAACTATATAGCATTTGTCTCAAAAAAAAACCCAAGATGGGGGCTGGGGATTTAGCTCAGCGGCAAAACGCCTGCCTTGCAAGCGCAAGGTCGTGAGTTCGGTTCCCGGTACCAGAGAAAAACAAAACAAAACAAAAAAAAACCAAAATGTAATTAATAACAATAACAATAATTTGAGTCTTTTCTCTCTTTTCCTTGGTCAGTATAAAAAAGTTTTGTCATTTTTCTTCTTTTAGAATTTTTTTTAATTTAAGGAGGAAAAAAAATAAAATTTCAAAACAAGATAATAGGAGGGTAACAATGGTTAATACACTGTGTATTGTTATCTTTAAATTAGTTACTCGGAGTACAAGATATAGGTATTTAATTGTCCAAACAATATTAACACAAATCTTTCTTTTCAATGAATTAAGAGAAATTAATTAGTAGTATAACTATCTTAACTATCTTTTATATATATATAGCCCGGGGATATAGCTCAGTGTGCACAAGCGCCTGCCTGGCAAGCACAAGGTCCTGAGTTTGATTCCTGGTGCAAAAAATACAAAAATACAAGTTACTTTGGGGCAGGGGATATAGCTTAGTGGTAGAAATGGTTTTCCCTCTCTTTTCCCCTTTCATCCTAGTTTCTCTTTCATTTTGAACAGTGTCTTCCCATTTTACAATATCTATTGTATATACTGGATCTTATTTGTTCTTTCAGCTTTTCACACTAGGGAGGCAATATGATGTTTACACACGTGAGTCTGGTTTATTTCACTTATGAGTATGGTCTCTAGTTGTGACCATTTACCTATAAAAGCCTCGAGTTGATCCTTCTTTATGGCTGAGTAGTACTTCATTGTATAAAAAGACCGTATCTTTTTTATTTATTCCTTGGTTGATGGACTTTTGGGTTGTTTCCAAGATTTAGCTATTGCAAATTGTGCTACTATAAACATGGGTGCGCATATATGTTCTTAATTCTCCTGGGAAGATAACAGGAAGGGGAATAGCTGTGTCAAATGGACCTCTACTCCTAGTGTTTGGAGGAATCTCCACACTGATTTCCACAGTGGTGGCACCAGTCTATACTCCCACCCGCAGTGGAGCAGGGTTCCTTTTTCCCCACAGCCTCTTCAGCACTTGTTATTGGTTGATTTCTCGATAATAGCCATTCTTTCTGGGGTGAGATGGAAGCTCAGTGTTGTTTTAATTTGCATTTTTCAAATGACCAGTGGAGGGCTGAGGATGTAGCTCAGTGGCACAAGCACTTGTCTGGCAAGCATAAGGTCCTGAGTTCGATTCCCAGTATCAAAAAAATAAAATGACCAAAGATGTTGACCATTTTTTCATATATTTATTTGTTCGTATTTCTTCATCTGAGAAGTGTGTATTCAACAGATGCCCACTTTTGGAGTGGGTCTTTATATTTGGAAGGTCTGATTCTTGACAGTAATCCTTTGTCTGAAGAACAGCTGGCAAACATTTTTTTCCACTTTGTGGGTTGTCTCTTCACTCGGTTGGTGGTTTTTTTTGCTGTGCAAAAGCTTTTTAATAAGATGAGATCCCAGTTATTGATTCTTTGGTATAATTCCTGTGCGATCAGGTTTTATTCATTAAGTCTTTGCCTATACCAATGTCTTCAAGAGTTTTATCTATTCTATTTTCTAGCAGACTTAATGTTTCTGTTTTTTTTTTTAATTTTTATTTTTCTGTGGTTTTTTTTGTTTGTTTGTTTGTTTGTTTTTTTTTGAGGCAGGGTCTCACTATGCAGTTCAGGCTGGCCTTGAGCTCATCTTGTAGCCCAGGCTGGTCTCGAACTCGCAATGATCCTCCTGCCTCAGCCTCTCAAGTGCTGAATGTTTCTGTTTTAATATTTAGATCTTTTTTTCCATTTTGAATTTAGTTTAGTGCATGGTAAAAGATATGGGTCCAATTTTAATCTTTGGCATGTGCAGAGCCAGTTTTTCCAGCACCATTGTTCTGAGGCTATCTTTCTTCCCGTGAATCTGTTTCATACCTTTGTCAAAGATAAGGTGGCTTGGGGGCTGGGGATTTAGCTCAGCGGCAAAGCGCCTGCCTGGCAAGCGCAAGGTCATGAGTTCGGTTCCCGGTACCAGAGAAAAACCAAAAAAAAAAAAAAAAAGATAAGGTGGCTGAGTGTGTCTGGAGTTGTTTCTGCATCTTTTAATCTGTTCCATTGATCTTTGGGTCTGCTTTCTGTTTGTTTTTGTTTTTGTCAGCACCACGCTGTTAATCACAATAGCTTAGCCGGGAGTGGTAGCACATGTCTGTAATCCCAGCACTCAGAAGGCTGAGGCAGGAGGATCGCTGCGAGTTCGAGACCAGCCTGGGTTACAAAGTGAGCTCAAGGCCAGTCTTAACCGCATAGCAAGACCCTGTCTCAAAAAGATTTTTAAAAAATCACAATAGCTTTATTTTTTTGGGTGGTACCGGGAACGAACTCAGGACCTTGCACTTGCCAGGCAGGCTCTGTGCGGCTGAGTTATATCCCCGGCCTACACAATAGTTTTATAGTATAATTTCAGATCAGGGATTGTGATGCTCCCTCCCCTGCCTTTGTTGCCCAGAATTGCCCTTGCTATTCTAGGTCTATTCTGGTTCTAAATAAATTTTAGGATTATTTTCACTAATTCTGTGGATATGCTGTTGGAATTTTGATCAGAATTGCATTAAGCCTATTTAGCAGTTTTGGAAGTACAGCCATTTTCACTGTATTGGTTCTCCTACCTAAGAGCAAGGAATGTCCGTCCATTTTCTGATGTCCTCTTCAATCTCCTTTTTCAACCCGGGTGGCGCATGCCTATAATCCCAGCTCTTGGGAGGCTGAGACAGGAGGATCACTGGGAGTTCAAGACCAGCCTGGGCTACAAAGTGAGCTCAAGACGAGCCTGAACTGCAGAGTGAAACTTTGTCTCAAAAAGACCAAAAAATAAATAAATAAAAAATCTCCTTTTTCAGAGTACCATAGTTTTCCTCTTCTTTCTTTCTTTCTTTTATTTTTGAGGCAGGGTTTCACTACCAAGTTCAGGCTAGCCTTGAATTCACCTTGTAGCCCAGGCTGGCCTCAAACTCACAATGATTCTCCTGCCTCAGCCTCCTGAGTGCTGAGATGACAGGCGTGTACCGCCAGGCCCAGCCATAGTTTTCAATGTAGAGATCTTTTACATCCTTTATTAGGTTGAGTCCTAGGTATTTCATTTTTGGGGATGCTATTGTGCAATATTCTTTTTTTTTTTTTTTTTTTTGGTACCGGGAATCGAACTCAGGACCTTGCACTTGGCAGGCAGGCACTTATGCCACTGAGCTATATCCCTGGCCCTGGGGATGCTTCTGTGAAAGCTGTTGTTTCCCTAATCTCTCTCTCAGCGAGTTTGTTATTCGTGTGTAGGAAGGCTATTGATTTTTGAGTGACTTTGTGTCCGGCTACACCACTGAATTTGCTTATTAAATCTAGCAGTTTTGGCCTGTTGTGGCGGCGCATGCCTATAATCCCAGGACTCAGGAGGCTGAGGCAGGGGGATTGTTGTGAGTTTGAGACCAGCCTTGGCTACAAAGTGAGCTCAAGGCCAGCCTGAACTGCATAGCGAGACCCTGTCTCAAAAATACAAAAAAAAAAAAAAAATCTAGCAGTGTTTTTTAGTGGAGTTTTTGCGGTCTTCTACGTATAATATCATGTATTTGCAAATAATGATACTTTATCTTCTTCCTTTCCTATCATTATTTCTTTTATTTCTTATTCTTGTCTAATTGGCTAAAGTTTCCAGGACTATGGGTTTTTTTTTTTTTTTTTTTTTTTTTTTTTGGTACTGGGGATTGAACTCAGGACCTTGTGCTTGCCAGGCAGGTGCTTGTGCCACTGAACTATATCCCCAGCCCCAATTTTTTTATTCACTTCAGCAAAGCTGTAATTTCTTTCTTTTTTTTTTGGTACCAGGAATTGAACTCACAACCTTGCACTTGCCAGGCAGGCACTTGTGCTGCTGAGCTATAACCCTGGCCCTTTTTTGTCTTTTTGAGACAGGGTCTCGCTATGCAGTTCAGGCTGGTCTTGAACTCACTTTGTAGCCCAGGCTGATTTCAAACTCGCAATGATCCTCCTGCCTCAGCCTCCTAAGTGCTGGGATTAGAGGCATGTACCACCATGCCTGCACTTTTTTTTTTTTTTTGGTACCTCAGGACCTTGTGTTTGCCAGGCAGGCACTTATGCTGCTGAGCTATATCCCCAGGACTGTGCCACAGTATTTTCTATGATCCTTTGTTAATTTCACTCTTGGCATACCAGGAAGAACAGCTGTTGGGGGACCAGGGATATAGCTCAGTGGTACAGCACCTTCCTGGAAAGTGCAAGGTCCTGAGTTCAATTCCCAGTACCAAAACAAAATAAAACAACAACAAAAAAACCAGCTGTTGACAACAATTATATCACTTTTAGCTGAAGTGGTATCATCAGCAATAACAGGAACAACAATCACAGCCTAGAAAATGACAAACTGAGGTAACCATTAATTTGCCACCTTTAACTATAGGAATTAGATTTGTAGTTCTATAAAAAATTTTAAGGCAGGTGTGGTGGCACACGCCTGTAATCCCAGCACTCAGGAGGCTGAGGCAGGAGGATCGCTGCGAGTTCGAGGCCAGCCTGGGCTACAGAGTGAGTTCCAGGCCAGCCTGAGCTGCACAGCGAGACCCTGTCTCAAAAAAAAGTAAGGCTGGAAGACAAAGGGGATCACACGAACTTTGGGAAACTGGTACAGAAGACTGGAGGGAAAGAGAGAAGGAAGAGAGGAAGAGAAGAACAGAACAGAACGACAATCACAAAGAGGCTAGAAACCATGCTCATACTCATGTAAAAACAAGATCAAACAACGAAGGGGAAAAAACCCACCACCACAACAAAAAACAAACGAGAGAGAGAAAAAAAGAAAGAAAATAGTCCACATCCAGGTTTGTCTCTGCTGTCACTGGGGGACAACCTGTGGACACAGAGGCCTATCGGTGCCGATCTACCCCAGCAAGCCGGCAGTGCGTTTTTGAGGGTAGTGGATAATCTCACCTGCACCTTCCGGTGGGGCCCAGACTCATGCCGCCTGCAGCTGTCAGCGCACCTTCCTCAGCCTGGAAGCCGCAGGTGGACGCGACAGCTGCTCTGAGCTCAGAGCTCAGCCGGCCCCTCTCCGAGATGGCTCCCTGTTATGGTTTGGGGGATATTTTGCAAAGGGAGCACAATATAATACAGGACACATATTTTATAAGATTATTTATAATAGTCACCCAACGAATTATATATAAGAGAGTTCAGGAGATCTGTCCACACAACATAGACCAAGAATCCAGCTGAGGGCCTGGATCCCGTGATAATGTCCTGCATGAGTCCAGCTTAAGGCCTAGAGCTCATAACTGTGCCTCCCACGAGTCCACCTGGAGGCCCAGAGCCCCTAACCATATCTCACGCAGGCCTGATTCACAGGTCTGCGCTGGGAAGGCCCCATGGTCAGTGGTGGAATCTAGGAAGTCTGTGCCAGCGGGATGAAGGATCTGTGCTAGCAGGCTGAGGGATCTGCACTGGAGCCAGGAAGCCATGCTCAGAAGAACCAGAGCTCCCCTGAAAGGTACCACAGCCATCCTCAGCCACAGTGAGGGCCCGAGTCCCTCCAATGATCAAGATGGCCGAGTTCCCATCAGGGAAGCCAATGCAGCAGGCTTCTCAGGAGACCAGCAGTGCACCATCTTCCCCTCTGGAGCTTCGATGCTCAAAGTGAGGACCAGAGCTCCCCCAAAGTGAACCAAAGCCAATCTCAGTGCCAACGAGGTCCCGAGCTCCTCACAGGGTGAAAACAGCCAAGGTCATCAGGAAAGCCAGCATGACGAGCTCCTCCAAAACAACCAACAGCTCCCAACAGCCTCTCTCAGCTCCCAACAGCCTCCATCTCCATCTCCAGGTCTGCCTCTTATGCTGCTGGCAACAGTCCCCAGGTGGGCCTCCCACACGCAGCACCAGCTTACTCAGTTCCGCTGGGGATTATAAACCGACCACCAGTTATCAACCCACCACACTCCCAGCCAAGCACTCTCTCATGCGGAAAGACTGAGCCCTCAGCACTCACTGCCAGTGAGTGCAGTCCTTCACGTCCACTGCTCCCCTCCCCTGCTGCGCTTCTCCCCGGGGCCTTTCGGGTGGCCAGCGGTCACCGTGTGTCTGCAGGTTTGAACCGCTCCTCTCGCACAGTGCAATTTCTCTCTTCACTCTCTCCGTGGGCTTCAACTGGCACCTCAGATCCTCCCTGGGCCCAGGAAACACTCTTCCCTCCCCTTGTCTTCCCCCATTGCTGTATCCCAGCATCTGGACGGAAACACGCAGATAGACTTTTTTTTTTCTGTCTTTTTGAGACAGGGTCTCGCTATGCAGTTCAGGCTGGCCTTGAGCTCACTTTGTAGCCCAGGCTGGCCTCGAACTCACAACGATCCTCCTGCCTCAGCCTCCCTAGCGCTGGGATTACAGGCGTGCGCCACCATGCCTGGCCAGATAGGCTCTTTCTCTGCTGCTCACCAATATGCCTCCCCCGTCACTTTTCTTGAAATTTTCAAAGATCCAATTTCTAGTTTTGTTGATTTTCTCTGTTCTATATTTCACTCTTTCCACCCTCATCAGTATTATATCCTTCTTTCTTACTCTGGGTTTTATTTGCTCTTTTCCCAGTATTTTATTTTTTTTATTTTTCTTTTTTTTTTCCCCAGTATTTTAATACATGAAGTTTGTTCATTCAAGATCTTCTTTCTGTTCCAGTGTAGACATTTGCAGCTGTACACTTCTCTGTCGCCCCTGGTTATGCTGAATGCCACCAGTTTTGGTGTATTGTGTTTTTATTTTCATTCATTTCAAAGGACTTTCTAATTTCCTTTGGAGGTTTTTTTTTTTTTTTTTTTTTTTACTTCTTTGGGTATTTAGAAGCATATTATTTAATCTGCATATTTATGAATTTTCTAGGGCTCCTTTTGTTATAAATTTCTAATTTCATTGTGCTCAGGCAATATATTTAGTATAACTTCATTTCACTTTATTTTATTTTTTGTCTTTTTGAGGCAGGGTCTTACCATGCAGTTCAGGCTGGCCTTGAACTCACTTTGTAGCACAGGCTGATCTTGAACTCACAGTGATCCTCCTGCCTCAGCCTCCAGAGTGCTGGGATTACAGGTGTGTGCCACCACGCCCAGCCACCTTCTAAAAGTCCCATCTGAAGACACATGAGACTTTTAGAGCACATTTTAAACCTACACCACAATATTCCACCCTTGGTTCTCAGGAGGGCTGTATCCATCTTGTGCACAAAGCAGTTAGTCCATCTCTGAAAATCAACAAAATCTGACCAGTTCTAGCATTGCTGAAAGAAAACTCTAAAGCCTCCTTGGAGTTCTAGGCAAACTCTTAGCTGTGAGCCCCTGTAAAAATAAAATAAAATAAGTCAAACCTAATACTTCCAACACTCAGTGGCACAGAGTAAACATCTTCATTCCAAAAGGGAGGTGTAGGGGAATAGAAAGGAGTTGGAGCAAAGCAAGACCAAACACTGGCAGGGCACACATTAACCTGCAGCTTCCTGTCCATCACCGGGGTAGGTGTGGTGAGATGTGAGCTCCCAAGGACTCAGGCAGCCCCACCCCTAGGCCTTTCCTGGGTGTGGCCCTCCTGACCTGTCTCTTGGGCTGGCTCTGCTCTCTGCCTGCAGGCTTCCTCAGTAGATGTCCCACGTCCCTGGCATCTCCAACTTCCTGTGGTCTCCACTGCACCTTCAGCTTCACTCTCACAACTTTTTAGGCACTGCCTTCTCTTGGGCTGCTGGCGTGGACTGTGACCCTGCCACACCATACTGCCTGACCTTCCGGGTCTTCCTCTGAAATCTGGGGAGAAGCCTCCATGACCCCACCCACGACTGTTGCATTTTTCACACCACACAACCAGCGCTACATGGATGACCCCAAGGTCTAGCATCAGTTGAGTAAGTAGCCTGGCCCCATTGGGTCATGGCTGCAGAGGCCTCCAAGTGTGTGGATCACTAACCTTGGGGGCTCTCTTGCCTAGGCAGGCCTCAGTGAGGAGCGTGCCCTGGGACTCATCTCAGAGCAAAGCCTTTCAAAGGAGTTTACCCTTTTATCCCCTTGAGCCTGTGGTGGGTGGGATCTGGTCAATTTCTGAGATGTTCTCAGGATCTTTCCTATTGCACTGATGAAAAACACTTACCTTCCCAGCCAGGCATGGTGGCGCACACCTGTAATCCCAGCACTGGGGAGGCTGAGGCAAGAGGATCACTGCAAGTTAGAGACCAGCCTTGGCTAGAAAGTGAGCTCAAGGCCAGCCTGAACTGCATATCGAGACCTTGTCTCAAAAAAGACAAAAAAAAAAAAAAAAAAAAAAAAAAGAAAAGAAAAGAAAAACACTTACCTTCTTAATGGTGCTAATCTGCTCAGTGACCACACTCTCAATTTCCCCACCTTTACAGGCACTTTCTTTCTGGGCAAACCACACCATTTTCACATCATCTGGCTCTGCTTTTTGCTCCAGATTCTCATTGAATTTTTAAATTTTTATTTATTATTTGTTTTGTCCTTTTGAGACAGGGTCTCATTATGCAGTTCAGGCTGGCCTTGAGTTCACTTTGTAGCCCAGGCTAGCCTCCAACTCACAATGATCCTCCCGCTTCAGCCTCCCAAGTGCTGGGATTACAGGTGTGCGCCACCACACCTGGCTTTTTTTTTTTTTTTTTTTTTAAAGACCATTCTTTTTGTTTTCTTTTGTTTTGTGGTACCAGGAATCAAACTCATGACCTCACACTTGCCAGGCAGGAGTGCTGAGCTATATCCCCAGCCCCAAACTCTTCCTGAAAAACCATTCCAAAGGCTTCTGAACTACATGGTCACAGCAATGACCCTACTTGTCTGGTACCAGCTTTCTGTGTTAGTCACTTTCCCTTCGTGGGGACAAAAACCCCGGCAGCCCCACGTAAAGGAGGAGAGATTTATTTTGCCTCATCGTTTCAAAGGCTTCAGTCCATGGTTGACTGGCTCCAGGGCAGAAATAGCCTGGTGGAGGGGCCAGGGGAGGGAAGCTGCTCACCTCATGGTAGCTGGGAGGCAGTGAAGGGAGGAGCCAGAGAGAGGTGTACCCGAAACCTCATGCCCCCAGCCATGTGCATCTTCCCCTGGTCCCCCACCTCCTAATAGCACATTCAGCTATGAACACATGAATGGATTCATCCACTGGTAAGCGTAGCACCCTGTCAGCCACTCAGGGGAATCCAAGGGAGATTTTCATTCGGGAGGTCCCAAGCTTAAAGAACACACATGTGCAAGACATCAGCACGGAGCAGGGCAGGGCGCCAGAGTGAGAGCCGCCTGCATCTTTATTGTAAGATTCTTATACAGGTTGTTACCTCGCGCTTACGTTCTTACATAGTGCCGTAACCAGCGCATGTGTGTTACCTGCGCTAAGTCATGGTTACAAAACTGTGTCCCGCTGCACACCTGCACTAGACAAGCAGGGTCGTGTCCGCAGGAGACCTTAGCCGCCCTGAGCTTCGGAGCAGCCTCAGTGGCTCCCCACATTCCACCCGCTCAGAGGCCGGGGTGTATAAATGTAACATTCTGTACGAAACAGGGCGCAAGTACCTCCTTGCATCGTCGTTAATACATCAAGAACCATGTGGTTTTGCAAAGTCACCTTTTTTCTTCATTTGAGCCGTTTCATCCATAAGCAACATCAAAGCCTGACACATAACGTTTAAGACCTGGGCCACGTGTACAGCAAGGGCTTTAACCTGGAGGGCCAAGTTTATGGTCCCTGCCCCTGGTCGCTATTCCTAGCGACATCCCATCCGCAAGAGTCGATTTTTGCTCAGACGCTATTCCTGGTGGTCAACCACTGCCGTGCCTGGTCAAGGCGTCTGTTAAGTCACTTCCTGGTGAGAGAAGGGGCTCATGTGCTGAACCCTGATTCCCTACATGGTCAGCTTTGGGGCCACGTTCCCACACGTCTTGCCATAGGTCAGCACCGCACAAGGGATGGTGCCTTGTCTGTCACTCCCGAGCTGCCCGAGCTGGCTGCCGGAGCACCACCTGCCTCACGACGGCCCACCTGTCTGTGCACACGGGTAGGGGGGCCTTTCTCACGCGTCACAAGCACTCACACTGTCCGCAGCTCTGCCCATTGGCGTGACCTGCCGGTTCTGGTTTCAAACCTTACTGGGCTGGATAGTGACCGCTGTCCATTGCGGCTGGGCCGCATCTAGACCCCGCAGCACCCCAGGCGTCAGCCAGAGGGCCCGCTTTCCCTTCTGCACCGGGACCAGAGGTCACGCCCTGTGTCTGTTCTCCGAGCGGGTTCCTGGGCCACGCACATCGTGGGTCCCAAAAACATTGCCAGTTTGGCTGCCAACAGGACAGCTGAGTGTCTTGGTTACTTTTTTGTTGTTGCTGACACAAAATACCCAACGCCCAAAATGAAGGAAGGAAAGGTTTATTTAGCTTACAGTTTGTGGAGGTTTCAGTCCATACTCGGCTGGCTCCGAGGCAGAAGACAGCAAAGCAACAAGAGCAAAGGGGGGAATGGCAGCCAAACAGCAAACAGCCAGAGCAAACCGGAGGAATCGGCCAGCAGCCTCTTTCCCTCCCTTACACTGTAAACAGGCTACCCTCACCTAAGGGGCGTGTAGCTCTCACATAATCTCCATGCGCTCCTCTTGCACAGGCTCAGGATGTATACAGAGTAAGCACCCTGGCTTCCTGCTGAGTCCCTTAGCCAGACCTCTAGACTCCCCAAGTTGCCACAACTGTTTGCTGTTTGGCTGTTATTTTGTTTTGTTTTGTTGTTGTTGTTTTGTTATCTTTTGTCTCGGAGCCAGCCAAATATGGACTAAAACCTCTATAAACTGTAAGCTAAATAAACCTTTTTTTTTTTTTTTTAATTTTGGGCGTTGGGTATTTTGTCTCAACAACAACAAAAAAGTAACCAAGACACTGAGAAAGAGGCCGCTGTTGGAGGTTTGTCCCCCAGCGTGTGAGAGCGGGGACCCGTGCCACTCCACCCTGAGGACGGGCGGTGCACGTCCGCACCCAGCCCTCTGTCCCGGGACCCCTCACAGCCATGCGGAGCAGCACACGCACTGCCAGCTGCTTCCCGGTCAGGCGGTGCCGGCTCTCAGCTCCCTTCCACGGCTGTGACCAAAGCCCAGCAGGGAGCTTCCGCTTTGTTGGAGCCACGGAGGCTGGAACGTAATTGCATGTGCAGGAGGAAGCCAGCCCGAGAACTCAGGAGCTCCGAGAACACGGGAGCGCCTTGAAGCGCGTAAACAAGCCATTGTAGCCTGTTAACTGACTGCTTGACAGCAAGGCGAACATTAACCAATCTCTTGGTATAAATAAACGCTCTACTGTTCTTGGGTAGTTCTCTCTCTCCACTCAAGAAAGAGGACCTCTACCTGACCCCAGCTTTTTGTCTTTTGTCTGTTTTTATCTCATTCTTGCCGCTGCTCCTTCCCGGGGTACAGCAAGAACCCAACGGATCCCTACACTGCTTCCCCTGTTTTTGCCACAGGCCCCAGCCAAACCCATCACCCACACTGACGGTTAGGATGAATGGCAGGGTCGGGTCAACAGCTCGAAGGGCTTGGGCCTGCGCAGCAGCCCTCTCTGCGTCCCTCTGCGTCCCGCTGCAGCTGTCCAGTCCCACGCAGCACCCTTCGGGATCGTCCCATGTAAAGGGGGCAACAGAGTTGCTGGGTGTGGTATGAACGTCTGCCTTCTGAACCCTGGCAAGCCACGAACACCTGTAACTGGCACACTGGCGTGGGTCTGGGGTATGCTGGGATCTTCTCAATAACGGCATCAGGAATTCCTTTCATCTTACCCAACCAGATAACACCCAACAGTCTGACGGACAAGCCGGGTCTCTGGACCTTGTTGTCTTCCTTCATGGCCCACCCCCGCGCCAGCAAAGCTTCCTTCAGGCTGTGCATGGCAGCTTCCAAATCTGCAAGGCAATCACAGGTTATCACAATATCATCGACACAAAACTGTGACACAGAGTGTGACTTGGCCCGGCTGGCCAGATGCTGGGCCACGAGGCCACGACACAAAGTTGGGCTGTGCAAACAGCCTTGTGGCAACAGCTGGAGGGTCCACTGCCTGCCCTGCCGGGTAAGGCAAACCGGCCCTGACTGCCAGCCTCAGGGTGAGACTTTACAGTCATTCGCCAGGACCCGTCTGGTTTCTGCACGGGCCGTACCGAAGGGCTCAGCAGGGAGCATCTCCCTGGCTTCTTCCAATTTCAAGCCAGTCTGTCCCATCTCATGGCCTCCGGGCAGCCGGTACTGCTTCAGCACACAACCCACGTGGCCTGCGGGGGCCAGCGTGCGCGGTGCGGACGGCCTCAGACTACGGTTTTTACTACGTGAATTTGCAACTGGGACTGACCCTGCAGAGTCGTGAGCCAAGCACCCGTCAGTCTGCCCACCCCCAGTAAGGATTCAGCCGCTGGGGAGACAAGCAGCACACGGGTGTAGGGGCAAGCGCCGGATACCCAGAGTCACCCGGGCCTTCCGGACGGCGACGCAGCAGCCTCCATACCCTTCTACGGGGGCAGTAGGTCCTGTAAAAGGCTCTGGGTTGTGTATATGAGCACTGACTCGGCTTGGGTGTCCACCAACGTTAGTACACGCTGCATATATGTTGGGGACCGGTAAACAGTCAATTCCACGTGGGGCTTCTGGTCTCCTGGGACCCCCAAGACCTGGGTACCTCGGCCTGCCTCCTAATCGGGGTAAAAGGAGGCCAGTGTCACTTCTTCCTGCTTCACTGGGGCTGCTTTGGCCCTCTGGCCCTGGCCGTAGCTAGGTCGGCAGCCAGCAGGTCGGTTCCGATCTGGAGCCAAGCAGCCCTCGGGGCCCCACGGCCTGTCCTCGGGGGTCGGCTCTGCTCGCCCGGAGCCCTCCGTCCTTTCTCTGTTGCTGGTACAGTCAGCGCAGATCTCGCCTCCCCGCAGCGCTGCACCTCCACGCCTCCCCGCCTGGCCAAGGCACCCACGGCCTCGCGGCCCGCGCGACCCGTAAAGGGCGCTGGAAGGGCTGCCACTGACCTGGATGTGCCAGGCGGCCCGCTCGCCAGGACCGTGTCCTTCCTGCATGCCGTCAGGGGTTCCTCATCTGGGCTACGGTGCTGCAGTGCAAGTATCCTCGGCCGCGTGCCCATCTCACGTAGCACAGTTATCTAGAGAGTGACTTGCTCCCCGGGTCACCTGGATTCTCCCAAACCAGGCGGGACACGGCCACCAACCAACGCATCACAGTCTGCTTGCCTGCTTCTGGGCCCGTCCTCTGCACACCCTGCAGAACCCGTCTCACAGAGGCGGCGCTGGCTATGTGGGCTATTTGGGACACCTCCCGTGGGCTTACCTGCATACTCTCAGCTGTACGTCCACAGCCCTAGCAGCCACTGTTCCACCCACCTTCTGCTTTAACTGCTTCGCCAGCTCCCACAGCCCCGTGGTTGTACAGGTCCTGCATGTTGTATGCTGGGTGGAGTTAGGCGGGCCAGGGGTTCCTCTACCTCCGCTTTTTGATCAATAGCCAGCCTGGCATGCAAAACCAGAGGATTTTCCTGGGGTTTTTCTTAGCCATGCGGACTTCTGCTTCTGGAGACATTTCTGGAGGAGGTAGCGCTTCCCACGCCTCGCGGCCTGCGCTCGCAGCAGCCAGCGGTTGCTCAAGGCCCTCCTCTATCCGCTGCAGCTGATCTACTTGCCGGACAAGGCCATCCGCCTCTTGATTTACCTGGAGGAACAGGGTGAAGAACAGCTAAGCCACCGCCTGCTGTTTCATGGTGCGGAGGAGGAATGTGTCTTTGGCTTCTAAGGCTCGCAAGACACCCCGGGCTCCACATGGACTGATTCCCAGCCCTCGGGGGCCCTCCAAGCCACCAAGAAGGTGGCTATAGGTTGGCACCTGGAGGCCACGGTCACTTATCAGCCATCCCCGGGGCTCTCCCTGGCCCTTGGGCGCTGCTTCCACAGCTGCCACAAGACCACTCACTTCAGCGTCCCAGTTGTCGGCCTGCTCAGGGGGCCCAGGGGAGATTTTCCAGGGTGAGGGCCCAAGGTTAAAGAACACACATGCGCAAGACATCAGCAACAACAGCAGGCAGCGCGGAGCAGGGCAGAGCGCCAGAGCCAGAGCGAGAGCCTCCTGCATCTTTATTTACAATTCTTATACAGGTCGTTATCCCATGCCAACGTTCCTCCACGTACATGCGTGTTTACCTGTGCTAAGTCACAGTTACATAACCGCATCCCACTGTGGGTCTGCACTGGATAAGCAGAGTCACGTTCCCGGGTGTCCTCAGACGCCCTGAGCTTTGAGGCAGTCCGAGTTCCCCACACGCCCTACCAACCAATCACCTTCCAAAAGCCCTGTCCCTGAACATGTGACTTTTGGGAGACTTTTTTTTTTGAGACAGGGCCTCACTCTGCAGTTCAGAACTCACTCTGTAGCCCAAGCTGGTCTTGAACTCACAGCGATCCTCCTGCCTCAGCCTCCTGAGTGCTTGGATTATAGGCATGGGCTACCACGCCCCGGCATTGGGAGACTTTTTTTTGTCTTTTTGAGGCAGGGTCTCACTATGCAGTTCAGGCTGGCCTTGAGCTCACTTTGATCTTCCTGCCTCAGCCTCCCAAGTGCTGGGATTTCAGGCGTGCATTACCACACCCGGCTGAGAGACATTTTAAAGCATAACAAGATCTCTTGTTTGATACTAGTATGGCCAATCCCACTCCCTTTTCATCCCTGTTTGCAGAGAGTATCTTTTCCTATCCATTTACTTTAAGCCTCTGTTTTTGAAGCTAAAGTGAGTCTCATTTAGAGAGGCATATAGTTGGATTATTGCTTTGTATTTAAATCCATTCTGACACCTTTACCTTCCAAGTGGAGAGTTTAATCCAGTTTTACTTAATGTAATTACTGAGGATTTATTTATGCCATTTTCCTGTATGTCTTACGTGTTTTTCATTTAATTTCTGTTATTGACTTCTTTGGTGTGAAACAGACATATTCTAAGGTATCATCACACTGTCATTTTGCAAATATGAATGTATGTAGTAAATAACTGAAGATTCTTAGACGTGCAGTTGCCGGGTCATAGTGGGGGAGGTGTACGCAGTTAAAACTCTGCGGGAGCCAGGAATGGTGGCACACACCTGTAACCCCAGTACTCTGGGAGGCTGAGGCAGGATCACAAGTTCTAGCCCAGCCTGGGCAACTTAGTGACTTATCAACATCTTGTATCAAAATAAAAAAAAGAAAAGGCTGGGGATATAGCTCAGTGTGAAGGCCCTAGGCTCGGCCCCAATTACCCACACACATACACACACAGGCACACAAAACTCAGCAAGTGTCACCAGATGGGTCTTAAATTCTTCTGCTACTTTGGTTGGATGTTTTCCTCCCAAGAGGGCTTCTAGTGAAAGTATCTGCGGGCTTGTCAGCCCGTTGGTTTATATTCTGTATTCCCATACTGCAGAGCAGACCCCAAGAGTGTGAAGATGGACCTCTTTTCCCTCCTAAGTAGGAAGACTGGCGAAGGAGGGACCAGGTTACGCTGAGAAATTGTTCAGTCAGCTGTGCAAGCGAGGGGTCCTGTGGGCTGGCTTCAGGTGTCGGGTCCCAGAATCCTGGACGGGAAGCAAGGTGGGGGACGTGCTCCAGCCACCTTATAAAAGTAGGAAGCTAAGGCCTGCAGCTTCAGTCCCACACACCTGTCGATGTCTCGGAATGTAAAATCCCGGAAAACCTTTCTTGAGCCCCTACTACACCCAGCATTGTTCTCCCTGGCGGGGAGATCATGACGAAGAAGGGCAACCCTTGACCTCAGGAAATCTTTAAATACTTGCAAATTAAAGGAGTGAACAGCAGCTCATTTGTTCCTTATCCCTAATAATTGTTTTTAGTGTCTGCCAAGAAAACTTCAGGCTTACAAGGGTGCAATCACTCCTATGAGTTAGCAGGCTGGTGAGAGGGTTCCTTGGGCTTTGTGTTCCTGATGAAAGAATTAAGTCAAGATGCAAAAAAGTGCGGTGAAAGCAAAGGCTGAATTTATTGAAAAAAAAAAAAAAAAAAAAAAAAA
>NW_004955524.1:2826601-2832429 GCF_000276665.1 Chinchilla lanigera | reverse complement strand
CTGGGGCCGGGCCCTCGGCGATCGCAGCCCCTGCCGCCCCTGGCCCCGCGTTGAGGCGGGGGAGGCGCCCGGCTGCCCGTCTCCGTGGCCCGGAGACCCCGGCACGCAGGGACCCAGGCTCCCGCGGCAGAGGCGGGATTGTGGCCTCCCGGGGATGGCCCACAAGCTCGCCGGCTGCTGAGATGATTCGAGAGGCAGGCTGCGTGTTGTTTTTCTCAGTGTTTGTTGCCTGTTGCTGAAAACGACGTGTTACGTAATCCTCCAGCCCTGTCTCCTGTCGTGGAAAAGTTGGGTTTGAGTTTGTTCCTCCAGTGGGGCAGCGATATGAACATGAGCGTCCACGCGGAAACTTGGGTTTTGAATGATGATGCGGCTGTTGGGGGAAGCCTGCCGAGGTATTTTAAACCGGGGTTGGGCGGTGAGCATTATCGGGCGCTGTTCCTGGGCCTGGGTTCCTGGCAGGGCTGTGAGACGGGGCTGATGGAGGTCTTGATGGGTGCTGGGGGAGGTGGTCGTCCCCCCCCCCCATCCGATTGCCCTCACACGGCTTGCTTGGTGCCTGGCAAGGTTTATTTCTCTGAATTTTCTGTGGAGAGGAGTTACGGGGCTTAGCTTGTCACGGGTACCCCTTGGTGTCTCCTTGTGCTCTGGCGCTGGGGGAGTCACCCCATCCTCAGCCAGAATGAGCTCAGTCTCCGTCCTGGGGGCAGGGGGCCTACATACTAGCTGGTTGAGTCACTCCTGTGGGTAGACCACCCACTTGGGCTTTCTTTTAGCCCCTATTCCAAGGAGAAAACATTTGACTCATTCTAACCCCAGATTCCTTAAAATAGCCTGCCGCCTTGGGGCATCAGGGAGAACAGGTGTGCAAGTGTAGGTTTTTCTTTCTCAGTTTTATTTACATTTGGAGAACAGAGATGGGCGGAGGGGAATTGACCTGGAGATGGGGACAGCTGCGCAGGGCCCCGCCTCCTTGTAGTTTCTCTGCGTTGTAGACCTCTCTGCTTCTCCAGCTTCAAAACTGGGGGTGGCAGTTACATGTTTGTTCCTTTTAAACGCGAGGAAATCTGGCTCCACGAATGGATACGGCCAGACTGTGCCGTGTGTAGATTGTGTTCAGCACGTCGGAAGGCCAAGGCTCTGGATCTCTGCCGCGTCGGAAGGCCAAAGCTCAGGATCTCTGTGTCCAGCAGCCAGTCGGTGGTGCTGGGGTGTAGGGCAGCTGGGATGGGGCAGAGGGGGAATGTGATGGTTTCACGGGGAGCCTTTTTACCTGTAGCTCACGTAAAACAGCAAAATTGTAATCTGTGACAGTTCTGACTTCTGCTGCACTGTTGGCGGTTAGTGGGCAGGGCGTGCCTTTCTGAGCTGAAAAATAATCCGTTCCCTTCCATGCACCTGAATGCTGAGCTGTAGGAATCAGCCCGTACCAGAGGGTGTGTCCTCCAGTGCTTTCAGTGAACCTTGGTGATCCGCTCACCTGTGGCCTAGCTCTTGTTTTGTTTGAGGACCTGACTTTGGGACAGGAGAGATGGTGAATACAACCAGAAAGTGGAGAAAGTGATCACCCTGAGTATCAGCTGGCAGCATTGGCTGCCAATGCACTGTGATAATGTTCCTTGTTTGTCTTTAGGGTGGCTGTGTGACCACCAGGAAGACTCAGTTCTTGCTCTGCCTTTTGACTTTTTCCTGTTGGCTGAGTGACCGTGAGCTCTCAAGGGCGGCTCCTTCTGTAGCTCAGAAGAACATTTCAGAGAAAAACTCAGTATCTCCTAGTCCCTCCTCAACTCCAGGCAACCTCTAATCTTTACTTTTCGGTGCATGGATTTGTCTCTTCTGAACATCGCATATTGGGAGGTGGTGCTGGGTGGTGGTGTAGACCGAGCTTTTGTGTGTGTCCACAGGGTGCATGCAGGCTGTGCTAGGTAAGCACCCTACCACCAAGCTGCACCTTCAGCCCTGGGTCTGGCTTCTCTCACTAGGTCTGATGTTTTCATTTTTTAAAAAAATCAATTAATTAATTATTACCATTGGGTTTTTTTTAATGTATGTGGTGCTGGGGATTGAACTCAGGACCTTCTGCATACAGGGCAAGAGCTGTACCACTGAGCCACATCCCCAGCCTGGTCTGATGTTTTCAGAATTCATCCACATTGTAATGTGAGTGTGGTTTGTTCCTTTTCGTGACCGAGTAATCTTCCATTGTGAAGATGGGCCACATTTTGTTCATTAAGCCTGTTGATGGCCATTGCCACTGTCACCCTTTGCCTGCTGTGAATAGTGCTGCTGTGAACATGGGTGCCTGAGTGGCTGTGTAGATGTCTGTTAGGTGACATCAGAGGACTTGTGGTGCCTCTGCATCTACGCCTTTGAGGAGGACCAACTGCTGTCCAGTGCCAGACAGTCCTGATGCCAGCTCTGCCTGCACTAGTTTTGCAGTGGATTTTACCTCGAAGACTGTTTAAAGGCGGGATGTGTGTCCCACTGGGTGAGGATATGGGGAGGGGGATTCTTGCCAGACTTGAGTGGTTCATAGAACACACACTCTGGTTTATGAAATAAAGCAGGCCACTAGCAGCACCTGGCAACGTGGGGCAGAAGATGCTAATGGAGTCCTCGCAAGAGAAAGGCCAGGGCCAGGGATGCAGCTCAGCGGCATAGCAACTGCCTGCCAACCTCGAGGGCCTGAGTTCAATTCCTGGTACGAATAAAAAGAGAAAGGACAGTTGTCCTTCTGAGCGTCTCAGCTTTTCCTGGGCCTCCTGCTTCCCTCAGGGAAGGTGCCTTGGTGATAGTCGGGGTAGCAAAGCTTTATGTCTGCCCAGTTGGAATATTTCCTCCTGATGGTGCTGCTATCGGGTTTCCTCCAAACAATGGAATTAGGGTGAAAATTGAAGAGGAGGAAACACTACCCAGTAACAAAGAGGACTGTACTACTGATACACTCACTGAGGCTCACTGACACGGGGACAGCTCAGAAAATTACTCAGACTGGGAGAAGCCTTTAGCCAGGCATGTGTGCGCCACAGTTCTGCTCACTTCCTGTTCTGGAAGTGCCAGCTCACTGGCTCAGGGGAGCAGACCCCGGGGGAAGGGCAAGAGTTGTGTGGTGCTTGTCAGTAGGCTGTGTGTGTACCTGTGTTGACCCATGTTGAGTTGTCAGCTGTTTACCTTAAACACGCACCATTTGTGAGTCAATTATACCTCAGTGTAGAGAAGGTCTCACTGTGCAGTGCAGGCTACCCTTGAACTCGAGGCTCCTCCTACCTCAGCCTCCTGAGTGCTGTGATTATAGGTGTGAGCCACCACACCCGGCTGTCCTCTGTAGAACTGTTAGAGAGATTCCCAGTAGTTAGGTTTTTAATGAAGGCTCAACATGCCACCCCAATAGCTGACACACTGCTGGTGGGACAGTCCTGCAGCAGAGGTGTAAAGGCGCTGTCCCCACAGGTGCATGGAGTGAGCCCCGAGCTGGGGACGTCGGGTGGGTCTGCAGGTGAGCAGGCAGATGAGGCTCTGGGCGGCCATCTCAGCTCTCCTGAGATGTGCAGGGGGACCTCAGGTCGGGACTGCTTGAGCTCTGGTGGCCTTGTCCTCAGCCTCGGATCAAGCCTCTGCCACGTGTTCCTTGCTGCTGGTGACAGCAACCAAGGCCCCATACGCAGATTTTCCTTGAGAATGCGGGAGCTGCTTCCTTGTTTTAAGAGCGTGCTCTTGCTGTATCGTAAGGGATGTCTCACTGCAGCTCCCGGCCGGCCTGTTGTCCCTGCAGAACCCCTTCCTGGCACCCCACTCTCCATTGCATTTCCTCCCCAGTTCTTGTCTCGGAGAATAAAGTTGGGCTTGCCTTTCATCTTCACAAAATACCAAGCTAAAATCCACATGAAATGTTGCTGTCTGCACCGTGGTTCAAACTGCAGCCCTGGGTGCCCGCACAGGCCCGGCACGGTCTCCTGGCTCGTCCTGGTCAGGTGTGCGGACTGTTTCCTCACTCAGCCCTCTGAGTGCCAGCCTGCACCCATCCATCCATCACCCAGCTGCACTGGGCTGGCTCCCTGCAAGTGATGAGCTTAACTTGTGCCCTCGCTCCGACCCTTTCTGCTGAGCACTTGGGCACGGCTGTGACTTGGCACGGGATCGAGGTGCTCTGACCACAGGGGCTAGTGAATGGTTGGGGCTGCCCCGGCCAGGCTGCTGGGGTTGCATGGACGCTCAGGTTCCCTGGCGGGTGGGAGAAGAGCACTTGCCTCTGTAGTTAGAGCAGGTGGGGCCTTCCCTTCTGGTTTTGATCTCGTCTCATCGCTCAGATTGTGCAGCACTGTTGGCTAACTGCAGAGCTCCTCCTCACTGCAGCGGAGTTGAGCAGAAAGACACACTTTTCTCATTGCTTCTTCGAGGTCCGCCATGGAACCCTGTTGTTTCACAGTGTACGAGTCATTTTTTTAAGTAAATTCCCAGAGTCGTGCTGCCCTCGTCTACCACCCCCTTGCTTTCTCTTGCCTCGCCTCCCTCCTCTCCTCACTCCTCCAGGTCCCTGCCGCTGTGTAGCCACAGCTCCGGGGCAGTGCCCTGTGTGGTGTTGTGGCCTGGCTGCCTTGTGGGCCCATGGGCACTTGTGAGAGAGGTGCATCCCCAGGGAGTGGGCTTGTGCCCAGTGTTGTGGTGGCACAGCTCTTGTGGGTCTGTTTGTAATGACAAACATTACAATTTGATTGAGAGCCTCGGGGTGGGGCCCCAGGAACAGGGAGTGGCTGCTCCATGCGGGAGGCCGTTGTGCGAAGTGGTCCTGGCGTTGCTGAGATGAGCGTGCTGGTCTGGGAGTGGGCACGGGGCTGGGGCTGGGCGAGCAGGGGCTGGGGCTCGGCACTGTGCCATGGTAAGGGGATGCCTTACAGGCAAGGAAGGACTACACTGGGGGAGTGCAGGGTGTGGGCAGCACCACAGCTGGTGCAGGGGCTGCGCATCACTCTGCAGCTGCTGTGCACGGGCTGGAGGGCCATGGTCAGGTTTGCTGTTCTCCAGGGGCAGTGCGGATTGTCACTATGGGGGTGCACCTCATGGTCCGGACAGTCCAGCTGGCAGAGAAGGGCCACCCACCCGGCTGTCCTCCAGGGACTCAAAGCCGCGAGGCAGGTGTGGGGGCAGCTACAGTGGTGGCTCTTCACAGCCCTGCCCTCATGCCGTTCAGCCATGGACTCGGGGGCAAACAGCTTTCCTCAGAGAGCGGGCTGCCAGTGCCTGGGACCCTGCTGCCCCGACTGGGCCTTTCTGCATGTTGGTGCGGTGGCAGCTTGGGAGCTGGGACCGGGTGGCCTTCAGGATCCTGTTGCCAGGCTGCTGTGTGGAAAAGCAGGTGACTTGTGTTGCCTGGCAGGCTCGGGGAGGCTCTGCCCCAACCAGGGCAGCCCCTGCTTCAAGCATCGGGCTTGCAGAGCGCAGTGCACCGACCGCAATGGACAGGGACAAGGCCCCCCGCCCTGCGATCAGAGCCACTTCCTCGCTGAGCTGTTGCCTCCTTTCGTGTGCCTAAATCTGCAGAGTGACACAGACCCTGGGCCCACCCTGCCTCCTCCGTGTGAAAGCATCGGAGATGAATTGCCTAACGCAGGACAGAGCACAAAACCTGGGAATTCATTCTCTCCAAGTAGGAGTTGTGAAAGTGTTTCTCTGCCCCTGTTTTCTTTCTTTTGTTTTTTTAATGGTCCTGGAGATTGAACTCAGGTCCTGTGCGCTGAGCTACATCCCCTGCCCTCTTTATTTATTTAATCATTTATTTGGAGATAGGGTCTTGCTAAGTTGCCCAGGCTAGGCTTGATTTTTTTTTTTTT
>NW_004955524.1:2825381-2826501 GCF_000276665.1 Chinchilla lanigera | reverse complement strand
TATGCAGTTCAGGCTGATCTTGAACTCACCTCGTAGCCCAGGTTGGCTTCGAGCTCGCAAGGATCCTCCTGTCTCAGCCTCCGGAGTGCTGGGTTTACAGGTGTGCGCCACCACGCCCGGTTTGGATTTCCTTTTATGTATGTGGCAGTAACTCTCCCGCTTGAGGAACAATAGTGATTGTCACTGCCCTGTTTCCATGGTGATCATACTTACAAAGGATCTCTCTCAGAAGCGCCTCTGGAAGGTCTTTTAGGTTCTAGGCCTTCTTTTTTTCCAGGGGGTCAGTGATTTCCCTGAAGTACATTATTGTCCCGGGGCGGCTTAACAACTTGCGCTCTGGGTCAAGCTTTAGATGACCACGGGTACGAGCTCTCGCCGCCCCCACTGGGCGGTCGGCCAGGGCGGCCCGGCGTCTCGGCCGACCTCTCGGCGCAGCCGCGCGCTCCGTCTCACCTTCGCGCCTCACCGCGCTCTGCGGAGACCCTCAGCGCAGACCTCGCAGATGGTCAGGGACGCGCTGCTCACCGCGGCCCGCGGCCGTGCTGTAACGGGCATGCTGTCCTGGGTCCTCTGGCCCTCAGGCCGGCCCACGTCTGACCACCTGCCCAAAATAAGGTGGCGCAGCCCGGTGCGGCTTTCGTCCGAGGCCGCGCTCCCGGTCACATCGCGGCGTTGCAGGCTCCTTGCTAGGAACGTTCCCGCTCACGTACTCGACCGACGCACCCGGCGCTCCTACTTCGCGCCGACAACCCCATCTTGCAGACGGGGAGACTGAGCCCCAGGAGCGGCTCCGAGCAGCGAGCAGCGGGGCGTACCTCGCCGCCCGGCCTCTGCCTCTGGGCACACCTGGTCCACCGATGGAGAGCATGTGGTCAGCCCTCACTGATCCAGGAGCGCGGTGCCCAGCGGCGCAGGCCATCCACGTCGCCCGCCGCCCGAGCGTCACTAAGGAGCGGTTGGAACCCGGCCGGGGTCCCCGGCTGCCGCCTCCGCGACGGTTGGAAGCCCCGCCCCTCCGCGCATGCGCATTGCGTGTCCCGTCGTCTCGCTCGGCCTCAGGCGTCGGGGCGCGGTTGGCGGCGTCCGAGAGGAGCGCGCGCGCTTGCGCCGGGGTCGGGCT
>NW_004955524.1:2797968-2818086 GCF_000276665.1 Chinchilla lanigera | reverse complement strand
TTTTTGTCTTTTTGAGACAGGGTCTTGCTATGCAGTTCAGGCTGGTTTTGAGCTCACTTTGTAGCCCAGGCTGGTCTTGAACTTGCAATAATCCTGCCTCAGCCTCCCGAATGCTGGGATTACAGGCGTGTGCCTCCATGCCCGGCTCGATGATGGGTTTTGAAAGCCCTTTTGACCTGCAATGTGTAGCATGCATTTTTAGAAGCAAAAGGAGTGTCTTCCCTTCACAGGTGCGCTGCTGCTGTCAGCCTCAGCAGTGATCTTGGGATCATCCTGTATGTGGAGTGTCTCTTTCTATGATAGGCTTCTTCCTTTGGACCCCAGGGGGTCCAGCATGGAGGGGACTTCTGTCCCCATTTCCCTTCTCCACAGCAGCCCCTCCACTGCTCTCTCAGGCTGCCAGGTGGGGTCTGGTCTGAGCAGTCCTGTGAGGAACCCGCCTTTAGGACTGAGGTCCTCCCTGCACTTGAGGTGGGTTCATCTCAGAGAGCAGCCGATCCCAGGGTCGGTGAGTAGGGGATGCTGGGAAGTGCAGGTGGGCTGCGGCCCCCAAGGGAGAGGATGGGCTGCTTTTTGTCCAGAAGTAATGTAGAAGACAGAACTCACGGATCACTATTGGGCAGGAGGCATGAAGTCACTTTCATAGGTCGAAAATGGCCAAGTCCCAGCACATCTGTGTGGCTCAGAGTGAGGTGGAAGGAGGCTAGAGGGACAGTGCAGGCCGTGTGTGGGCATGACGGGGTCCTGCTTTAAAGATGATGTGATGAGGGCTCCGGGAAGTGCCTGCCCGTGTGTTAGACACGGGGACAGTCCTGGGGCTCCTGAGGACGTGGTGTGTGTGCCTGGGGCTGGCTTGGAGTTCAGGAAGGAGACTCTGATGAGCAGGGCACGTGTAGAGGGGCGTCGGGACACAGGCCAGTGGCAGCCGCCAGGTGAAGGGCTGTGGCGGTTGCTTCCTATAGGGTTGGGACTTTGCAGGATAAAAGGCGATGTCAGGACTTCTGTTCTGCAGCCCCCACGCTCTGGCGCAGGTCCCAGGCTAGGAGGATACACGATGAGTCACTTTGCATCTCCACCTTCGTGTTTTGGAAGAAAAGACATTCGTGTCGCCAACACTGGTGGGGTCTCCTGTTTGACAGCAGGGAGCAGGATGGGGCTGGGGCCAGGAGGGCCTCCCTGGGAAGTGCCGAGATCTTGGACGAAGATCTTGATGGGGATCAGGCCAGCCGTACCAAGGCTGTGGGGCAGCAAGTGCAGAGGCCCTGGGGGCACTGTCATAGGCCGAGACCAAGGTGGGGGTGAGTCTGGTCTGAGAGTTTCTACCAGCACATTCTGGGGTAATTGCTGAATTTTGTGTTTTTCCTCTGGGAATGACGGGATCTTCGTTCCTGCTGCTCTGAGGAACAGGCTGTTTGGCAGTGTTCACCAGCATCTCCAAAGTCACCGTCTGGGCAGGAAGCCCTTCTAGACCTTAGTCAGCTTGCCGGTTCTCAGGTGGACTTTGAAGTTCCTGTTGTAGCTGGGTTCACATGTGGAGCACGACAGAAGGACTTAGCTGCCCTGGGCCTGGCCCTTGTGTGGGGCTGGGTGCTGGGGTCCCCTCCCAGGTCGAGGCTGGGGGTTACCAGTATGTGGACCGGGCTCCTCCCTCCCCTGGCGTCACCTGGAGCACGTTAGGGAGCTCTTCAGTACTGGGACTCACCCCAGTGCTTTTTAAACTTACTTGATTATGGTTTCTGGGCCCAGATATATTGCTGAAACTTGTGAGTGGAGGGAGAACTAATAATCCAGCTGTAGAAGTAAGCTGGTGGTATAGCCAGGTCACAGCTGTGGTGTGTGTGAGAGCGCGTGTGTACACGCACATGTGCAGGCAGAGCACGCGCTCAGTCCAGCCAGGCTGGCTGGAGGGCCTTCTGGGCCTCACAGTCAGGAATGTTCTCCCGCCTGCCCGGCTGTCCTGGGCCGAGAGTGCACCTGACTTTCTGTCCCCCAAGAGCTCCAAGAGTGAACAGGTTTCCTGCCTTTATGGTGCTGAGGGGGCATCTTCCGCTCAGGCTGCCGGCCCCTGCCCTCTGGCAGAGAGAGGGAAAGGCGGGGTCCAGGAGCCCAGGGGCCTGTATTGTCTGTGTCCTCCACGCCCCCAATAGTCGGGCTCCAAGTGCCGGTACAGGAATTGCTCCCTCCTCAGCCTTGGAGGCTGGGCAGGGGCTCGGCTGGGTGGCGAATGAATCTGGGGCAGGTGTCACGCCTGGGTTGTGGAACCTGATAAGAAGTGGAATTTTCTGGACAGAAGCACCTGTCTAGGGCCAGACAGTGTGCTGGAGTGTGGAACAAGAAGCAACTCGGGGCTGTGGTGGCGGTGTAACTTGGCTGTCTGCAGACACAGACACACTGAGCTTGTGTGGTGGGACAGCCGTAGGCTGCTCCCCGCTCAGGCCGAGCCCAGCCCTCTAAGAGCCAGGGGCCTGGGATCGGAGCACGTGCCAGGCTGGTCACACTGGAACAGTACCGCCAGGCAGAGTGGCCCGGGCACAGCCCGCTCACAGGGCGAAGGCACCTGTTGGGACAGTTGTGCAGAAGCAGTTAGCGGTGGGCACTGCGAGTGGGAGGTGGCGTGACGGGCTTCGGCAAGGCCGTCATGGAACTGGCCATGGACGGTGACTGTGGACACCTCGGGCAGCAGTGGCCGCAGGAGCAGCTGCTCCCACCTTCTCCTGTACAGCTCGCCCAGCCCTGGTGGTCCCCGCGCCAAGAAAGCGCCCCTGCCAGCACGCTCTTGCTCTCACATCTGAGGATGCGGAAACTGCAAGAGCAGGTGTTCGCCCACCGTGCCCCACACAGCCCCGCGTGGTGGTGCACATCTGTAACCCCCGACTCAGGAGGTGGGGGGCTTAGTGAGACTGTTTCAAAATAAAACCCAGAGGGCAAAGGTATAGCTCATGGCTTCCTGTAGTCAGTCCCTGGTACTGAGAGAGAGAGAGAGAGAGGGAGGGAGAGAGATCCAGAATGTGATGCTGGTCTTCCTTCTAGGAAAAAATGTCTTCATTGCAGTGTGCTTTTAACCCAGTAGTTGCCCTCCTAAGAAAAGTGTATGAAAGCAGTGCTGGGCAAGCTGGGCGTGGTGGCGCACGCCTGTAATCCCAGCACTCAGGAGGCAGGAGGATCGTTGTGAGTTCGAGGCCAGCCTGAGCCACAATGTGAGCTCAAGGCCAGCCTGAACTGCATAGCGAGACCTTGTCTCAAAAAGACCAAAAAAAAAAAACCAAACAAACAGGGCTGGGCAGCGAGTAGGTGTTACAATCTGGACCCAGCACCTTGTAGATGGGGCTCCTGACAATCCAAATGTGCCTTGCAGCAGCCACAGGGCCCTTGAAGGAGCCCTGGCCTGTGGGAGCGAGGCGGGTGTAACTGGGGCCAAGGGTGTGGGTGTCCCCACCCTGGGTGCAGACGCTGTTCGTGACGGGCTCCCGGCTTCCCTGTGGGACCTGATGCCTGCCCTGTTGCCATGCAGTGCTCTTTGCCCACCTGGTCCTGCATCAGGGCTCAGTGGCCTGGAGGCGGTGGCAGGGGCTGCTGGCCGTGTGATCCGAAGCAGTGGCTCCTGCCCCCTGGCCAGTGGGCAGTGTGTCTCAGGCGGTACCGTCAGGGATGGCGGTGTACATGCGCACAGGGCTCTCCAAGTGGCCCTTTGTGCTGGCTTTCACTGCTGTGTCAGTACATCAAGGCTCCAGCCCGGGCAGCTTCTGGGCTCTGCTGCCTGGGGTGCAGCGCACTGTGCTCGGAGACAGCTCATCCCTGGGCTTCTTAGAGAATTCCTCGCTGCTTGTGGCCCTCAGGCACGGGCGGCGGGCGTTTCCCTCACTCCCCTGTTGTGCCGCAAACCAGGCTCTGAGGCCAGGCCACACAGAGCGCAGCAGTTGGGTTGGGTCCTTGCAGCCAGGCTGTGCCAGGGCCGGCACTGCCCAGGCGTCACAGGAGGCTGCATGCCTGGGCTCTCGCAGGTGACACTGCCACTCTCTCTAGGTTGGACCTGAGGGCATCCTGCAGAATGGGGCCGTGGATGACAGCGTGGCCAAGACCAGCCAGCTGCTGGCTGAGCTAAACTTCGAGGAGGATGAAGAAGATACCTATTACACGAAGGACCTCCCCATCCACGCTTGCAGGTGGGCCCTGGCCAGGGTGGGTGTCCCCTCCCATGTGTGGGCAGGGTCCTTGTACTGTGCTTAGGGGGAAGAAAGTTACCCGTAAACGTCCCTATTACTGGGTGGCACTCTCCGACACCCTGAATTCGCCCAGCTGAGGCGCCCCTTCTGGCCCCAGACGGGTGCGCCTAGGCACTGGTCCCGGTGGGTGCCCTGCTCACAGCCGACGGGCACTCAGGCAGGGGAGGAGTGGCAGAGTTTTGAAGGCCTGGCCACCCTGAGGCAGAGGCTCCGGCTGCAGAGACCTGGCTGTGCTGAGTGCAGCTCAAGACCTGGTGCTGACCAAATTTGGAATTCTTGCTCCGCTGGGGCCATGTATCCCTTGCATTTGGGCTCATTCTTGCTTTTTTATTCCTCACACATGAAGGAATTGAGACCAGTTTTGCTCAGGGCAGCGGGCCAGTCAGGGCAGCTGGGGGCCCAGCCTTGGCACTGCTGCCAGGCCGAGGCACGCTGCCCCTTTTGATCTCTGTCCGCCGCACTGTCACCTCTGCTGCTCGCTGGCCCGCGCTCCGGGGTAGATGGCAGCTCCTTCCCCTGCTTTCGGGACCACATGTTGTATTTTGGCTCTGTTGGCGCTGTGATCCCTGAGGGTTTGCATGAGTGTGAGGTGTTTCTGCTGCGTACAGAGCTGAGGAAATCACCTTGTGAGCTGTGGGGGCTTCGCTGCGCAGGGAGGTGGGGTTCTTCCCTCTCCCCGCGTGGAGTAAGGGCTGCAAGCTGGGGCGGGGGCTCCTAACTGGCTGGCCGGCGTGCATTCTGGTGGAGACTGACTCTTGGCTTCTTGCACAAGCGGAGCTGTTGGAGAGCCAGTGTTTTTGCTGTGTTCATTTTCAGAAAACCCAGCCCAGGTGCAATGGGGCGGGGCGGGGCGGGGCGGGGCGGGGCGGGGCGGGGCGGGGCGGGGCGGGGCGGGGCGGGGCGGGGCGGTCCCCTCCCCCCAGGTGCTCCTGGCCTGAGCTCAGGCTGCTGGGGCGGCCCTCTTTACCAGGGCCAGCGCTGTATTCCCGGGAGCACAGCGCCCCCTGCTGGAGACTGTGGCTCAGTGGGCGCCTTGGCACTGTACAGACCAGGACCTGCAACCTGGGGCTTGGGGAGGAATTAGAATTGTGCTGGGGTGCAAGACTCCCCTGGGCCTGGCTGGGCCTCGCCCTCCCTGGTGGGTGCCTCCCCACGCAGCACCCAGGCTGCCCAGGCTAGGAAGCGTGTGCGGCTAGCCCGAGGTTTGAGTATGTGTTTAATGAAAAACTTAAAAATGTTGTAAGAGGAAGGAATTTTACATTCTGCCAAATTAAAACCAGAGAGTGACTTTCCAGCTTTTAACTGTTGATGTTCGGACTTTTTAGTTATTGCGGAATACATGATCCTGCCTGCGTGGTTTACTGTAACACCAGCAAGAAATGGTTCTGCAACGGCCGTGGAAATACTTCTGGCAGGTAGATAATCAAACCATGCATGTGTCTCTAATCAGTGTGCTCGGATTTGTGTGTAAATTATGGAAATGGTGAAGCAAAGCGCAATATAAAGTCACGCTAACAAACCTGGTTTTTTTCTCCTCTGTGACTGGTTTAACTTGAAACAGATGGTGGTGTGTGAATGCCTTAATGTATTTACCCTTGATTTATTCTCTGTGGTTCTTTTATTATGCAAGGAGGCTTGGCTTAATTCTCTTTCCCAGTGTTTATTTCTCTCTGCGAGATGAGTGCGGGCACACCCGCCCCGTCGGGCTCCTTACCGGCTGTTGCCAGGGTGTCCAGGCACCGGGGAGCTGGCTCCAAGAAGGTTTGCCCCGGCCTGCAGCTCTAGGCTAACTCCCCCTAGATCCTGAATGGTCTGATTAAATCAGGCTCACTTGACTGTCCGTGTAGGGCGTCCCGGCCTGCTGTTGCTCGGCAGCACCGGGGGCGGCTTGCAGTGTGTGCTGGGACGGGTGAGTGTCTTCCAAGAGCTGGGTTCCGGGAGGGGCTTTCCTGGCGAGTCCCTTTGGGCTGCGGGGATGTGTGAGGGAGCTCCACGGCTGCACAGCCAGAGCAGGGACCTGCAGGTCCTGGCTCCCTGTGGCCAACAAGACAGCTGAGTCCTTTCTACGGCTCATGTTTTGGAGAAAGAAGATGACAGATGGGGCAGAAGGAGTGCGTTCGCAGAGCGCAGGGCTGCCTGGACCCGCAGAGGGGTCTCAGGCCTTAGCAGGCAAGGGAGGGGCTGAGTCTTAGAAAGTAACCGAGACTCGCGTGACTGTTGGGAATATTCTGGGTGATTTAAGTGTTGCTCTGTTGGCATGAGTTCCTCTCGTGCAGGAAAAGCAATTAAGTCACACTCTTTTTAGCTGGCAACCCTGGCTTCCGGTCAGCACAGCCAAGAACAGGGAAGTGAGCAGGGCCTCAGGGAGAGGCGGCCCGCCAGCCCCACTGTGTGCTCTGCACGGCATGGCCCGGACAGCAGGCAGCGCCAGAGACTGAGCAGTGGGGCTGCTGGGACAGGCTGGCGGTGGCTCCTCCACAGAGCTGTCGGGCTGCCTCAGTGCCGAGGGCCACGCTGGCCGGCAAGGCAGAGGGCTGCATGGCAGTGCAGGAGTTACGGCTTGTGAAGGGCCGGGCCTTCCAAGGAGAGGGCGCGGTGAGGAGGCCTGAGGGTCACGGGGCAGCCCGGAGCGGGAGGCGACTGGGGAGCTCCCAGGTGAGGTTAGCGTGTGCTCAGGGTGGCCATGAGGCAGCGGGGTGGCCAAAAGGGCTCCATGGCGTGGCCCTGAGCCCCTCGGTGTTTCTTACCCGACTCTGGTTTCTAATAGGTTCGGTTATCAGGTTCCTGGTGCCGAGGTGAATTAGGAGGGGCTGCTGCTCCTGGAAGCGGGCACAGCCGTGGAGGAACGGCTTTGAGAGCCCAAAAGCTGCAGCAGAGGCCTGCGCTGCACGGAGGTCGGGCCCTGGGCGGAACCCGCCGTCCCAGGGCTGCCTCCGCCCAGCCGCAGGGGTTACCGAGGCCTGATGAGCGGGCTGTAAGGAGGCGAGAAGCGGGGAGACGCCCGCAGAACTCTGCGAACCTTGCTGAGGACGTTTTCCTTACAAGGGGTTGGAGTTCGAGTTGATTTTTACACTCCGTGGGGAGCCGCTTCAGGCAGGGCTGCTCCTTGGGGACGCCAGATGGATGAGGTGTGACTGCCGCTGCTAATGGACCGTGAACAGTACCGGAACTTTTAACGGGGCGAAGATTGGAAGTGGTGAAAAGCCAAGCTTCAGGTGTTAACTATTTATCATTTCCTGCTTTCAGCCACATTGTAAATCACCTCGTGAGGGCAAAATGCAAAGAGGTGACCCTGCACAAGGACGGGCCGCTGGGGGAGACAGTCCTGGAGTGCTACAACTGCGGCTGCCGCAACGTCTTCCTCCTGGGCTTCATCCCCGCCAAGGCTGACTCGGTCGTGGTTCTGCTGTGCAGGTGAGGCTGCCGGCCGGGCTGGGCCGGGCCAGGCCAGGCCGGGCCACTTCTCGAGTGAGTGGCCAGTGCGAGGAACACTTGCGGGTGTGTTCTGGTGAGACCGTCAGGGACTCCCTGAAGACAGTCTGTTCTGAGCTATAAGAGTGGAGACTCAGTTGTGCGGGGAGATGCGATTTACACTGACAGCGTAGAGCCTGGGGCCAGGGCAGTGGCTGGGCAGGTGCGGTCCTGACCGGCTCCCTGCCCTCCGGGCCTCCGCAGGCAGCCGTGCGCCAGTCAGAGCAGCCTCAAGGACATCAACTGGGACAGCTCGCAGTGGCAGCCCCTGATCCAGGACCGCTGCTTCTTGTCCTGGCTGGTCAAAATCCCCTCGGAGCAGGAGCAGCTGCGAGCACGGCAGATCACGGCTCAGCAGATCAACAAGCTAGAGGAGCTCTGGAAGGTGAGCATGGCCGCGGGGGCCTGGCCCTGGCCAGTGGGGTGACCTTCTCAGTCTCTGTTTTCTTGCTGGGAGGGGTGTGGGGCAGGCGCAAAGTTTGGGCACAGGCCAGTGGCAGATGTGTAGGGCACAGGCAAGTATATGGGTGTGAGTGAAAATGCTAGGAGCACTCCACAGGGTGGCGCACACCTATAATCCCAACCATTCAGGAGGCTGAGGCAGGAGGATCCGAAGTTCAAGACCAGCAGGGCAACTTGGTGTGGTCTTGTCTCAGAGTAAAACTGTGGAGCAGAGCACTTGCCTGCATGCTCCAGGGCCGCGGGCGCTGTCCCAGTGCCACAGATGAAGACCGAAGGAGCAGTGGCCCTGTGGGAAGGAGGTCAGGGTAAGGTAGCCCAGGCAAATGAGGGAAGAGGAGAGGGCCCCAGAGCAGAGAGCAGTGTTCCTGCCGCCTGCATAGGGCCCCGGAGCCCTCCTCTGGACCTGGCTGTTGAGGGCTTTGTGGTCGTGTCACTCCTGCTCTCGGGGTTGGGTGTGGTAATTGACACACACTCAGCCGGAGTCTGCACGAGGATCTGAATTTTCCTTGGTGCACGTCAGTGTTTCTCAGGTGCTGTCTGGCCTGGTTCCTTTGCACTTCTGGTTGCCCAGGTTGCCTCTCTGGGCACTGTCCCGTCCTCCATGCAGTGCTCCCCGGGCAGTTAGGTGTAGGGATGAGTGGGTATCAGGCCAGTTCAGGCAGCGGGACGTGGTGCCAGGCCGAAGGAGCCCCCTGCTGCACTGGGCTGGCCGCTCCCTGACTCTGCCCTGGGCTGTGCCGGCAGCTTGACCCAGGTGCTGGTGCGGTCAGCACACTGCAGGCACATCACAGCCGGCAGGGGGCAGTGGGCGGGACCTGGTCTTAGGCTGGCATTTAGCTCCCTTGTGGGCAGCTGTCAGGGGCGCTGACCTTGCTTCTTGCAGCGTGGCCATCACTCGTGCTTTGCCAGCAGGGGGCGCCCACTCCAGTCCTGCTCAGGCTCCTCTGCCCAGCCAGCTGCGTGTCCTGACCCTCAGGTGCCTGTGGGGCTCTCGCTGCTTGAGTGTGGGGGAAACGGTCCTGTTCTTTTCCTGCAGGAAAACCCTTCGGCCACCTTGGAGGACCTGGAGAAGCCAGGGGTGGACGAGGAGCCACAGCACGTGCTACTGCGCTACGAAGATGCCTACCAGTACCAGAATATCTTTGGGCCACTGGTCAAGCTTGAGGCCGACTACGACAAGAAGCTGAAAGAGTCTCAGGTGACGTGCGCAGGGCCCCAGACCCGCCCTCACAGAGCCCCTCCCGGCTCAGGCAGCCCGCACACAGTCACCGGGAGCCAGCGCTGGCTGGAGCATTGCTGTTTCTAACTCAACAAAAATCACTCGTGGTGTGGCTTACAGCTCCCCAAGCCACAAGAGCCAGACCTCGGGCCAGGCGCCACAGAGAGCGCGTCCAGGGGCCGGGCGCCCTGCCGCTGCCGGCCTCTCTCCTCGCAGGGGTCCTCGCGCACCACGGCGAAGCCTCGTGTGGAGTGACACCCTGCCCGCTGTGGCTGGGGTCTGCTGGGGGGTCCTCTGAAGTTCGACTCTGGATGCAGCACCCTGCGGTCCTGGTGCGAGGCTGCATGCAGGGGTACAGCTGCGTGGGTGCCGGCGCGAGGCTGACGGGGCTCTTGTTTTCCATGTGTTCAGACGCAAGATAACATCACGGTCAGGTGGGACCTGGGCCTTAACAAGAAGAGAATCGCCTACTTCACTTTGCCCAAGACTGACTCTGGTAATGAGGATTTAGTCATAATTTGGTTAAGAGGTGATTTTAAGTTTTAAAATATTTGTGACCATAAGTAGCATAAAATTCCTAGTTCGCCCTGTAAAGTGTCCCTTCGTGCGTGCGCTTCATGGGGGAGCGTGGCGGGGTGCAGACCGCACCAACTCCACCGTCTCTCCTCGATAGACATGCGGCTCATGCAGGGGGACGAGATCTGCCTTCGCTACAAGGGCGACCTGGCACCCCTGTGGAAAGGGATTGGCCACGTCATCAAGGTCCCTGACAGTATCCTTCGCGCAGAGGGACCGGGCCGCAGGGCTGTGCGGAGGCTTGGTAAGACCTCCGCCCGCGGGAACCCACGGCTCCTTACCCCGGCCAAGGGAGCCAGACGTGCGCGGGGCTCCCCTCGGCCAGACAGGGCAGCCAGCGTGGGTCAGCGCACCTGCCTCGGCGAGGCTGCTCCACCTGTGCAAGTGTGAGTGAGGGGAAGGGGGCGGGAGACAGACAGACAGACGCAGGGCCGCCGGGAACGGGCGTGTGGGCTTTGAACAAGGAAGCAAACTTAACCCAGCGCCCAGATTATGGTGATGAGATCGCCATCGAGCTCCGCAGCAGCGTGGGCGCGCCCGTGGAGGTGACACACAACTTCCAGGTGGACTTCGTGTGGAAGTCGACCTCATTTGACAGGTGTGTCCGCCTTCCTCCCCCTCTGCCGCCTCCCGCTTCCGGTCCCCGCAGGTCAGGTTCAGGACCTGCTGTGTCCCTGACCCTGGGCTTCCTTCCAGGATGCAGAGCGCTTTGAAGACCTTCGCGGTGGACGAGACCTCTGTGTCAGGCTACATCTACCACAAGCTGCTGGGCCACGAGGTGGAGGACGTGATCATCAAGTGCCAGCTGCCCAAGCGCTTCACTGCGCAGGGGCTCCCCGACCTCAACCACTCACAGGTGTACGCCGTGAAGACGGTGCTGCAGAGGCCGCTGAGCCTCATCCAGGGCCCACCTGGCACAGGGAAGACCGTGACGTCTGCCACCATCGTCTACCACCTGGCTCGGCAGGGCAACGGGTAGGCCGCGTAGGCCCGGGGGTGGAGCTGGGTCTGATGACCTGAGGCGAGCCTGTGGTGACAGTGCCGCCGTGCTGCACGGGACTTGGCAATGGCTATGTAATTGGGCCAGCTGCCTTCACGGAGCGGCCCTGATTGGTGCGTGCTATGCTCTCTTCTGTCTTTGCGTGTCTCAGAACTGTCCCCTCTGTCACGTGGACAGGAGGGTGAGGCTGTGGAGAACTGGGCACCCAGCAGGAGACCAGAAACTGGGTCTTGGCTCGTGTGTGGTGACAGTGTGGTGCCAGCCGCCTTTTGCCGGGCGGCTCCTCGGATGCTGAGTCCCTGTCTTGTTGCAGACCCGTGCTTGTGTGTGCTCCAAGCAACATCGCCGTGGACCAGCTGACGGAGAAGATCCACCAGACGGGGCTCAAGGTTGTGCGCCTCTGTGCCAAGAGCCGCGAGGCCATCGACTCGCCAGTGTCCTTCCTGGCCCTGCACAACCAGATCAGGAACATGGACAGGTGTGTGTGGCGGCTGGATGCCCAGGGTGGGCCGGGCCGGGCCGGGCCGGGCACTGACCTGCGCTCGCTCGTGTGCGCCACAGCATGCCGGAACTGCAGAAGCTGCAGCAGCTGAAGGACGAGACCGGGGAGCTGTCCTCCGCAGACGAGAAGCGCTACCGGGCCCTCAAGCGCACGGCCGAGAGGGAGCTGCTCATGGTGAGCCCTGGGACAGTGCACCCTCGCCTGGCCTGTGGTTAGGAGACCCATGGTTTCCCAGGCAGCATGCACTCCTGCCGTCCTCTGCGCTGCTGCTGGGCCTTTGGGAACCTGGTCTGTGTGCCGGAGGAGGGCCCTCTCCTGCTCGCTTACAGCCAGTCGTGCACCGCGGCGTAGGCGCTGTGGTGTAGGTTTGCCGGCTCACAGCTACCTGAGGGCCGCACTTTGTGGAGGTCCCACTGCTGCCCAAAGTGTAGCCCTGAAAATTTTTAGCCACCTCCGCCTGGGCCTTCGGCACGTGCAGGAGGACAGCTTATTCACGTGGGGTCAGGAATGTGGGAGGGACCCAGAAACGCTGGCTGCACAGTGCCTGATGCCTCTGTCCATGACCCCAGAACGCTGATGTCATCTGCTGCACCTGCGTGGGCGCCGGCGACCCGAGGCTCGCCAAGATGCAGTTCCGCTCCATCCTGATTGACGAGAGCACCCAGGCCACGGAGCCCGAGTGCATGGTTCCCGTGGTCCTTGGGGCCAAGCAGGTGGGCCTGCTGCGGGGCGAGGGCCCTGGGAGTGTGGCTGTGGACCCTGGCTCCTGCCGTGGTGCTGGATCATAGGGTGCTTGAGCTTCCCAACCTGCGTGGGCCTCTCCCGCAGCTGATCCTTGTGGGCGACCACTGCCAGCTGGGCCCGGTGGTGATGTGCAAGAAGGCGGCGAAGGCCGGGCTGTCGCAGTCTCTCTTCGAGCGCCTGGTGGTGCTGGGCATCCGCCCCATCCGTCTGCAGGTCCAGTACCGCATGCACCCTGCGCTCAGCGCCTTCCCATCCAACATCTTCTACGAGGGCTCGCTGCAAAACGGCGTCACTGCAGGTGACAGGCTCCAGGGCTCGGGGAGTGGCGAGGTGCAGCGGGCGCTGCGTTGGAGGCCGGGCTGGGTGCCTCGGGCCGTGTGGGCGGAGGGGCAGAACGCGGGCCTGCGGAGCGCGCATCCTGCACAGAGCTCTGGGTGGCCGCACAGCCGCCAGCATGGGATTAGAGTGCCAGCCGCCCGTGCTCCGCTTTCTGCTGGGCAGTGGTGCAGTGGTCCCCAAACTCTGGAACCCCAGGATGGCCCTGGAATGTGGGTGTCCCCTGAGGTCAGGAGGGCTTCGATGATACGTAGCACCCTTACCCCATTCTGCCTACCTCTCCGTGTGGTGAGGTACCACCAAGCCCCAGAGCTATCAGCACCACACGCTGCCATGAGGAATGCCCTGGAAGGGCAGAGGGGGACTGGCCCGGCTGCAGCTGTCCTCGTCGCCAGGCTGCCAGGGGGTGTGCTCGGGACACACGTGTCTCAGACTCGGTGCTCCTGCACAGGCGTGTTTACAAAAGTGAGGCCTGTGGGTTGGACGCAAACAGCTTTGCGTGGCACAGGCCTGTTGTCCGGGTGCTCAGGAGGCTGAGGCAGGAAGAGTGCAGCTTAGTGTGAGGGCCTGTCTTAAAACAGTGGAACAGAACAGAGAAGGCCCTGAAGATCCAAATGAGAGTGGGGTTTACGGAAAACCTAGTGCCTGAGTGAATTTGGTGTCCTGGTGCCTGTTTTTGTTGAGCCGGTGCTGGCTTGTCTGCACCGTTGACCGTGAAAGTCGCCTGAGGAAGATGTGTGGGGCTCAGGGCAGACAGTGCCCACACTGCCGGCACGGAGTGTCGTGGCCGTAGGGAGGCCGCAGGTCTGTCCCGCCTGCGTGCGTGCACGTGCCTGTGTCAGCGAGGTGACAGGGGCGGCACCCAGGCCCTCGGGAAGCTGCCCCACTAGGCTGCCGTCCAGGGCCCTGCCTCGTTTCCCGTTTCCTTTTCTTGGGAAATGGTTATTTTTATAAACAACTATTTAACGTAACGGGTTGTGTGTGTTCGTGGCTGGGGATCGAGCCCCTGGCTTCCAGGCCTTTAATTTTGAGAGGGGGTCTCACTGGCTCTTAGTTCAGCTGCCCAGTCTAGCCTTGAACTTGTGACCCTCTTGCCTCAGCCTCCCAGAGAGCTAGGATTATAGGAATACACCCCCATTCCTGGCCAGGTTTATTTTTAAACTTGTTAATATGTCCTTTAACTCTTGAGTTTTGAAGCAAGGTAAATTATGTTTACATAAACAAAAGCTCCTCAGCTTTTCAGGAGCACAAAGTCCTGCTGATCACGCTGTGGAGCCGGAAGGGCTGCATCCTACCCACTTTGCAGAGAGTGCCTTCTGGGCCCGGGGGCAAGGGCCAGCGAGGCCCTGCGAGGCCCTGCTGGGAGCTGGGCCTCTGGGGCTGCACTGACTGGAGCCAGCTGGTTACGTCCCCTTGTGGAGTCGGTGCCCTGCAGGGTCTGTGGAGACGCTGTGACTTTATTCTCTGAGGTGACGCGTTGCTTTTTCGTCCTGATGGCAGCCGACCGTGTGAAGAAGGGTTTTGACTTCCAGTGGCCCCAGCCCGACAAGCCCATGTTCTTCTACGTGACGCAGGGCCAGGAGGAGATCGCCAGCTCGGGCACGTCCTACCTGAACAGGTGAGCAGAGCCGTGGCGCTGCCCGCCCTGAGCCCCAGCCCGCCCATCTGCCTTTGCCTTCCTGGTGTCTTCACAGCGGGTGCTGTCGACCCGCGTCTTTCCTGGCTCTCGTGGCCCTGGTAAAGGATGGGCGGGCCAGGCTGCGGGCACCCTGGGCGTGGCAGGTGCTGTCAGCCTGACCTTGCCGATGTCATGCAGCTCCTGTGGGTGTGGGTGCTCCAGGCAGAGCCACCCTGGCCTCACACAGCCCTGCCCCGTGTTCGTAGGACGGAAGCTGCCAACGTGGAGAAGATCACCACAAAGCTGCTCAAGGCCGGCGCCAAACCCGACCAGATCGGCATCATCACGCCCTACGAGGGCCAGCGCTCCTACCTGGTGCAGTACATGCAGTTCAGCGGCTCCCTGCACACCAAGCTATACCAGGTGGGCATTTGCCGCCGCCGCCGCCACCGCGGCCCAACCTGGGCACCCAAGAGGGCCCACCCGGCAGCTCAGCATGAGCCTGACACGCACACGTATTAACACAGTAAGTGCAGTGTCCCTGTCAGGCCCACGTGGCCGGGAGTGCAGGGCTGCACACCTGTAATCCCAGCGCTCGGGAGGCTGAGGCAAGGTTGCAGGATCACCGACTGCATCGTAAGATGGTGTCTCACAGAGCCAAGACAAAATGCAGTGCCCTTGGGGTGTATCTCAGGACCCGTCTGCAGGGTTGGGAAGGGAGGGAGCACCCTTGTTACCCTGGAGAGAGTGTCAGGTATGGCGCCAGGACTCGTGGACCTACATGCCCAGGCCACGACTGGTGGTGGGAGCAGTGTCCGTTTTCCACATGTGAGCGAGAGGAGCGTGGGCGGGGGTGTGGCTCACTGTGGGACCCTGGCCTGCTCCGCGCAGGGCGCCGCACAGCAAGACGCGCAGACTCACTGTGGCCAAGAGCAGGCCCGGCCCGCCCTCAGGGTGGCCCTCTGCGTGTCCCCTCTGTGCAGCCAGGGGCCCTAGAGGGCAGCCTGTGACTGATGGGTCATCACTGCCCCTTCCAGGAGGTAGAGATCGCCAGCGTGGACGCCTTTCAGGGCCGGGAGAAGGACTTCATCATCCTGTCCTGTGTGCGGGCCAATGAGCACCAAGGAATCGGCTTTCTAAACGACCCCCGGCGTCTCAACGTGGCCCTGACCAGAGCTAGGTAGGCTGCCGCGGGGCTCCTCCCCACCACACGTCTCAGCCGGGTCCTTCCGCTCCCAGGTCCCTGTGGCCGGCCGTCTGGGGTGTGTGTGTGCCTTAGGCCAGCCACAAGTCTTTGTCAGGGCCTGCGGCAGAGGGGATTTGTCTCTGCCCGAGTCCCTCAGCCATGGCAGGGTCTGACAGCCCTTGGCCTATCTCCTGTGTCCCGTGCAGCTCCCAAGTTCCTGGGGGAAGGACAGGGATAAAGATAAGAGAAAGCTGAGGTCAGTGGAGCCCTCTGTCCAGTGGGAGGGGAGTTGCTGCTCAGCCGCCACGGTGCCTTTGTCACGCGCAGCCCCTTTCCTTAACTGGCAGGCTGGAAGCCCTGTCCGCCTGGGGCGCTCCATGCCCTCGGGGTGTCCCCCTGGGCGCTCTGTGCTTTTGGCTGCACACACAGAGAGGTCACTAACTCAGCCGCTCCAGTGCTGGTCTGCAGTGTGATTCTGAAGTGGTAGAAGAAGGGACCCTGAGAAGAAAGTGACCACAGCGTCGGTGGACAGCAACTGTCACCTCACCAGCTGGACTGCTCGGGACCCAGCCCACACGCCAAGTTCACTGCAGTGCACAGGCTGGGACTGCAGCTCACGGCCACACATCGTCGCCCAGTTGCTCAGCTGCCGCCCTGCCCGGTGGCCCGCATTAGGTGGCGGGGCAGCTTCTGGGTGCCAGGAAACTGGCTTGAGCCTGCAGACGGGCTTTGTCTCCAAGCTCGTAACCCACCCCCCACCCCCGGCGGAAGCGCGCCTGTAGCCGGGCCCGTGAGCCGTGAGCCGGGCTTGGGCTGCACTCAGCCTGCTTCCTGTCTGGTCTGCACGCTGACGCCACCGATCTTGAGCGCCGCGCTGTCCCCACAGGTACGGCGTGATCATCGTGGGCAACCCAAAGGCGCTGTCGAAGCAGCCGCTGTGGAACCACCTGCTGAACTACTACAAGGAGCAGAAGGTGCTGGTGGAGGGGCCGCTCAACAACCTGCGCGAGAGCCTCATGCAGTTCAGCAAGCCGCGCAAGCTGGTCAACACCATCAACCCGGTGAGCGCGGCAGCGGGGCGGGCCGCTCGCTGTGGGGACTCGGAGTCAGACAGCTGAGCTGGGTCCCAACAGACGGACGTCGGGTGCAGAGGTCAGGAAACAGCAGGCTGGGTACCGTGGTCTGCAGCTGCCTTGGTTCTCATGCCAGCTACCACCAGGCCACCGGGTCTGTGGGAAGGTCATCTTCCGTTGACCTGACACATTCTTCACTGGTCTGCGACTTTGCAGGGGGCCCGCTTCATGACAACAGCCATGTATGACGCCCGAGAGGCCATCATCCCGGGGTCCGTGTACGACCGCAGCAGCCAGGGTGAGTGCCTGGGCGGGCTGTGGTGTCCCCACGCCTCTCGTTGGCTCCCTCGCTCCCTGGGTGGCCTCGCGAGCTCAGGGCGCATGGCCCACCTGACAGGAGGGGCACGTCGCAGTGTCCCCCTTGGGAACTGGACAGCTGGTCTCTGCTGGCTCCTAAGCAAGGCACCTTCTCCGACACGCACCCTCGGGTCAGTGCAGTGGGCCCTGGGGCAGCCCTGACTGTCGTCCTCCGCCCTGTGCTCGTGTCCTCAGGGCTTCGCTGCGGCCCGCGGTTTGCGCGGGGCCTGCGCGCCTGGCCCGAGCCCTTCCCCGCAGCTTCCCTCCTCTGCCCTGAGCCTGCCCGGCGTGGCCTCGCGCTGCGCAGGCCGTGTGCACTCCCTGTGGTCCCTCCGAGGCGGTGGTGCTGACACACCTGGCCTGCACCGGGTGCCCCACGGCCTAAGACCTGCTCCTGTGGCCTCCCCGGCCCCTGCAGTGGCCCTGAGCCTGGAGTCTGTTGGCCTTTGCCAGACCTGGCATGTCTGTGTCCCCATGGGGACCCCAGTGTTCGCTTCCTTTTTGGTGAGGCCGCGGGGCGGGGGAAGGGGAGATTTGCTATGGAAGGCCTTTCTGGCAAATGCACTGCAGTTTCAGTGTTTCGGGTCCCCCGGGCAAAAATACACTCAGAGTCCCAACGGGCGAGAGGCGCGGGAGGGCAGCGGCGGGGCCGGCGCTGAGACCGGGCAGCAGACTCAGCAGTCCCGACGCCTGCTGTGCACCTCACCCCGCAGGCCGGCCGTCGAACATGTACTTCCAGACGCACGACCAGATCGGCATGATCAGCGCGGGCCCGAGCCACGTTGCCGCCATGAACATCCCCATCCCCTTCAACCTGGTCATGCCGCCCATGCCGCCGCCCGGCTACTTCGGACAGGCCAACGGGCCGGCGGCCGGTGAGCGCCGCAGCCCCACGCCCTCCTGTGCCCTGCGTGCCACTCTCCTCGCCCCTGCAGCTCACCCATGTGGCTGTTTTTCAGGCCGGGGCGCCCCGAAGAGTAAGACCGGTCGTGGGGGGCGCCAGAAGAACCGCTTCGGGCTACCTGGGCCCAGCCAGACCACGCTCCCCAACAGCCAGGCCAGCCAGGACGTGGCGTCGCAGCCCTTCTCGCAGGGCGCGCTGACGCAGGGCTACATCTCCATGAGCCAGCCCTCCCAGATGAGCCAGCCCGGCCTCTCCCAGCCCGAGCTGTCCCAGGTGAGCCGCGCCCCTGCCGTCCTGCCGCCCGGGCCGGGGGACCCGAGCGTCGGCGGACGCCTCTGCCACTCACGCTCCGGCCTTGTCTTTCAGGACAGTTACTTGGGTGACGAGTTTAAATCACAGATTGACGTGGCACTGTCGCAAGACTCCACGTACCAGGGAGAGCGGGCGTACCAGCACGGCGGGGTGACAGGGCTGTCCCAGTACTAGAAGGCAAGCGCCCCGCGCCTGGCCCAGGATGGACGGGCCGCGGCAGGGGGCGGCAGGGTCCGCCCGGGGCTGCTGCCGGTGGGCCCGCTGCCCCGCCACTCCTGACGCGTCTCCTGTCCCCTCCTGCAGGTGGCGGCGGAAGAGCTAAGCTCTGTGGCTTAGTGCATCAGCATCTTATTCTGGGTAATAAAAAATAAAAATAAATGGATACCTGTTTTCCACTGCTAAAACTGAAGCACCACTGTGTGAGCAACAGGAGAGGGAGAGGAGCCGCCGAGGGAGAGGAGCCGAGCACGAGCGCCCTGTGGGCGGCAGCGGCTGGCGGCGGCGGCGGCAGCGCACGAGGAGGAGAAGGGAGAGCAGACGGGAGGTGGCGGCCCAGGAGCCCGCCGCCCGGGAGGCCCAGCTCGCCGCGCACCCCTGGGCCCGCGACCAGGCGGAGGGAGAAGACCCTCATCTCAGAGTAGCCCTTTCCTCTGGTTTTTCTTTCTTTTCTCTTTTATTGAAAGGGGACTACATTTTAGCAGGAAAAAACTTGGCGTTTCTGTGCCCTAGCAGGCTGCTGGCGGCGGCCGTGCCAGCCGGGCCCGAGGAGCGCAGCTCCCGGACTGCCCAGGTCCCCTGGCCTGTGTTCTAAGGGTTTCACTTAAAGAAAATATGGTGTTTTGGGTTTTTCTGTTTGTTTTTTTAAAGATTTTTCAAAGAAGTACTGAAAAATACTTTTCTAAGTTTGTCTCTAAGATCTTAGCGGTGGACCTGGGAGTCGTGAGCAGCTTCCAGAAACGAGGTGTCAGTTGGCGCACCCGGAGGCCGGAGCGACGCCGGACGCAGTCTCAGGAGGATGTTTAAGGTTTTGCTTCAGCGGCTTCGCAATGTGGGCAGCGGCCCGGCCCAGAGGCCCACGCGTGCCTCCAAGGACTCCGAGGAGCGTGGCCACTTCCACGCCGTGGACTCGCCGGGGCTCTGGCCGCCCCATGGAAGGTGCTCGTGGCCCCACAGCGACCTCAGCCAGGACTGCCTGGGGCAGGAAGGCGCCATTCCGTTCCCGGCCCGGTGGTTTTTGTCCCTTGGGGTGTGGTGGAAGGTGACAGCCAGAGGGCTGTCCCCATCCTGGTGGGCTCCCAGTCCCGTGCTGCCCACAGCCTGCCTGCCGGCCCAGCCTGCTGACGGTGGGGAAGGGAGCATACCGAGGGGTGGCCGGCTCTGCCCGAGGGCCTGGAGTCAGCTCCTCCGTGGACAGTGCGTGGCGCTGCTCTGGGCGCAGGGCGAGAGTTGGTCGCGAGTCGGGCGGCCTCCCCTGCCCCGCGCGCCCTGGGAGCCAGCTGACCGGACGCAGGGCCGCCTGCCTGGGGCCGGGATGCTTTCCCATCGCAGGCTTTTGGTTCCCTTCTTCCCTAGGCCGCTAGAGGCACCCCGCCAGGCCCCCTTCCCCGCCCGCCCTGCCTCTGCCTGTGCCCTTTGCTTTGCCCTCCACCTTCCCAGCAGTCACTCTTGAGTTCTACCGGTCGGCAAGCATCCGTACCAAGGCAATGTAACTTGATTTTTGGTCAATATGTTTTAAGCTCTTTTGTCACCAATAAAATCTTAATAAACAGTTCCTGCCTTTACATGGGGCTGGCTGGACTGCGTGGACAGCGAGGGCCGGGGCTGGACAGCGGGTGCGGAGGGGCAGGGCCGGCTCCCCTTCCTGGCCCCGCAGCTGCTGGGAGCTGGGGACACCACAGTGGCTCCCCCGTGCCCTGCCCTGCCCGGACCGTTAGGAGGTGAGGCCTGGCTCCTCCCGCTCCCGGCCCGGCGGGGCCGCACCGACGTTCGCTGTCAGCGGCAGCCGCACTCGTCCACCACCATGTCCTCGTAGTGCCGCAGGACCACATTGTCGCTGTTGTCGAAGAAGAGCACGGAGATGGGCGACAGGCGCGCGGGCACGCAGCAGGGCAGGCCGCCGGTGCCGGGCGCGGCCG
>NW_004955524.1:2790846-2796370 GCF_000276665.1 Chinchilla lanigera | reverse complement strand
GAGGCGCTTCTCTTTCACCAGGCCGTTCCGCAGCGGCTTCCTGGGGACCAGAACGCAGCGCGATTAGCCTGGGCCAGCGTCCCGCGTGAGACCCGGCCCATCCGGCTGCCCCCCAGTCCCTTCACCCGGCCCCCCGTGCCCGCGGGCACCTCCCCCTGCACCTCAGCACCCGCCTGAGCCCGGCCCGGGCGAGCTTTGACAACGCGCACCACCCCGCGCGGTGTCCGCCTGGAGCTCCCCAAGGACACTCCGCCGCGAGGCTCGGATGTGGCTGCCGGGTCCCAACTCTAAGGACACCTTTTCTTAGAACTCCTGTTTTCCAGAAAAATGCAACGCTGCGCCCTCGCCACGCAGGTGCCCATGGGGATGGGACGCAGCTGCCCGACGAGCCCGTGCCCCAGCCCCGTGCCGCCGCGCCCGGAGGGACGGGATGTGCCCTGGCTGCGGGCCTGGCGCAGAGCCCAAGGCCCTAGCCCCGTGCAGATGCGGGGAGGCTTGGGGGCAGGCCCCACGGCTGCAGCGCTGGCTATCGCGTCAGCGCTGGTGGCTTCATGTGGCCCTGTCCCAGCGAACAAGCACCTGTGTGCCGCCCCGCTCTGCCCTCTGGCGGTGTGCGGCTCGGAGACCAACTGTCCTGGAGGAGGCCCTCAGCTTTTCTTTCTCACACCCCGTCACCCAGACTCAAACTCTTGGGCTCAAGTAGTCCTCCCGCTTCAGCCTCCTGAGTCTGAGGCCAGTGTGTGCCATGGGTCGCTTTAGTTTCTGTTTTACTGAAGACGGAATCCAGGCCTTCCCACTGAGCTGCAGCCCCAGACCTTTACAGGCTTTTGGGAAGTCGCCCAGGCTGGGCTCGAACTTGCAATCCTCATGCCTCAGCCTCTTTTTACGTAGTTTATGGGGAATAAGATGCCCCCCGCTGGAACATCCCTCCTGTTATTGGTCTTGATCTTTTTTTTTTTTTTTTTTGAATCAGGGTCTTGCTATGTAGCCCAGGCTGGTCTTGAACTCACAGCAATCCTCCTGCCTCAGCCTCCCTAGTTAGTGCTGGGATGACACGTGTGCCACCATGCCCGGCTTCCTATACATTATTTTTTAAGATGGAGTTTCCCTGTGTGACCCAGGCTGGCCTCCAAGTCTTGGGGTTGAGTGACCGTCCCGCCACACCCTCCCAAGTAGCTGGGACCCTGGCTCGTGACTCCTGTGTCTATAGCAGGGAAAACCAGAAGCCTTGTGGGTGGAAGACCAGGCTCCCAGATGTGAATTCACAGGTGAAGGGAGGAAGCGGGGAGAGACTGGACTTCCTGGGGCTCCCAAGACCTGCCCCTGGGCAAGGGGAGCGTTCCTGGAGAGGAGTCTGGGGGAGGGTGTCCCCAGAGGCTGGTGAGGAGCGCAGTGCTGGAGCCGGCTGAGGTGTGAGAAGAGATGGTCAGTGTGGGCCAGGGTGCCAGGGGAGCGAGGGAGGCCAAGCAGGACTGCTGCAGGAAGCGGGCCAGCACAGGGCTTCAAGTGGCGTGCACCTGTGATCCTGGCACTCAGGCGGCTAAGGCAGGAGGATCGCTGTGAGTTCAAGGCTGTGAGCTCAAAGTCAGTCCAGACTACACAGGGAGACTGACCCTGTCTCAAAAAAACGAAAAGGGGTGGGGGTGGGGGTGCGGCTCAGTGCAAGAGCCTGGGTTCAGTCCCCAGTACTGTAAAAAAAAAAAAAATTAGGGGCTGGGGGTTTAGCTCAGCGGCAAAGCGCCTGCCTGGCAAGCGCAAGGTCGTGAGTTCGGTTCCCGGTCCCGGAGAAAAACAAAAAAACAACAACAAAAAAAAAAATCAAAAAAAAAAAAAAAATTAGGCATTTAAAATGCATCTCTTGGCCGGGAGTGGTGGTGCACGCCTGTAATCCCAGCACTTGGGAGGCTGAGGCAGGAGGACCACTGTGAGTTAGAGACCAGCCTGGGCTACAAAGTGAGCTCAAGGATAACTTGAACTGCACAGCAAGACCCACAAAAAGACAAAAACAAAACAATAAAACGTGTCTCTTGTTTTTGCAACAGGGTCTCCAATCCGTGGGCTCCAGGGATCCTCCTGCCTCACCTCCCTGGTGGCTGGGGCTCAGGTTTCTGACCCAGAGATGTTTCAGTGTCCCTTTGCCTGGTCTACATTTGAGGGTGGTTTTTCTGTGTCTGACAGACAATCACTAAGGAGTCTTGAAGATCTGGTAGTAAATTTCTTTCCCGTGCGGCTCCTCTCCTCGGGGCACCTTCTCTTCCTGTGCAGTTCCGGCTGTCACCTCCTCCCACGGGGCCGCTGGTGGGGGCGGTGGCTCAGGAAGCCGCTCTGCGCCTGTGGCTGTTTCCGGTCCACATAGGACGTCTTGGAGGCCGGAGGCCTTGTTTCTTATCCTGCTGAGGAGGTGTGTCTGTCACATGGTCACACCTTGTCTCCTCGCCCTCTGCTGGCTCCTGCTGGAACTGCGCTCCACTGGCTGATCCCTATAATTCCAGCCTCCCTGTCCCAAACATCCAGGCTGCATTCGCAGCCACTTACAGCTTTCGATTTATCAGTTCTCTCTCCCAGCATACCTCAGACTTAACATTGGTAGTAGGCTGAATGGTGGCCCCCAAAAGATACATTCATAGCCTGCTACTAAGGAGGCTGAGGCAGGAGGATCTCAAATTGGAGCACGCAGAGGGACCCACAGGGCTGCCTATGCACCAGTCTCAGCCCTTTGTGCTGCAGAGCTTGATTCTGCTGGTTTAAGCTGAATGCCCAGCATGACGTACTTTGTTATAACAGCCAAGAGAAGAACTATAGTAGCGATTCCATTTTTTATGGTATTTCATGCTATTTATTTGTTTATTCATTCATTCATTTATTTATTTATTTGAGACAGGGTCTCACTGTGTAGCCCAGGCTGGCCTTGAACTCATGGTGCTGCTCCTGCCTCCGCCTCCCGAGTGCTGGCATTACAGGCAGGCACCGTCACAGCCAGCTTCTCATGCATTTTTAAAAAATAAGCCTTTTCTTTCAGAAGAGTTTGCAATCTGCAGGAAGGCTGCCGAGGCAGCAGGAGGCGCTCTGCACACCCCGCCCAGCCTCCCAGCCTCTGCCATGTTTCTGCGGACACCCAGGGACGGCACGGCAGGTGCGTTTTAGCAGTAAGTCCCACGCATTATTCGGCGTTCCGGTGTCCCCGCAGATGTCCTGTTCCTGGTCCAGAAGGCCACACTGCATTCAGCTGCCAAAACCCCTCAGTCTCTGCAAACCTGGGCCAGTTTCTTGGTGTTTTTTTACTCAACCTCTGGACAGCCTCTCCCTTTCTTTCACCCCTCCTTCCCTTCCTTCTTCCTTCCATCCATTTCTCTCTTTCTATTTTATTTTTCTCTTTTTTGTTCTTGGTTTTTTGAGACAGAGTCTCACTGTGTAGCCCAGGCTGGGCTTGAACTCCTGGAGACCCTCTTGCTTCAGCCTCCCAGGTGCTGGGATGACAGGCATGTGCCGCCGTGCCCGGCTCGCGTTTCTGTTTGTGCTGTTAAGGATGGAAGCTAAGCTTTCTATAACTGGCCGGCAGCCCAGCCCCCAGCCACAACAGTTCTAGGACGTCCTGGGCAGCTGTTTCATGGACCATGCCTCGGTTTTACCCCACCTTCTTTTATACCCAGCTGTGCTAACTCTGCCCACCCTCAGACAGATTCTGCAGGCGGTGCTTCTGGTCATCATGGCAGGGTGTTCCCGGCACTGTCACCTCTGTGGACATTCAAGCTGTGCAGTTCTCATGGAAACATCCTTGAGTGAGGCATGGGGTACCACCTGCCAGCACCTGTCCTGGCCCAACATCCTCCAGGGCAGAGTAGGCACAGGTAAGGCTGGGAGGCCTGGCTTGGGGCTCAGGTTCTGTTGTAGGAGAACCTTGCTGGGGTTTAGATTTGATCAACTGTATTCCCCTACCCCCTATGCTAGCTGCTGGAAGCCTCTGGAATCTTCCGGAAGGTCCCTTGTGAAGCTGCCCCAGTATACAGAGCACTGGACCCACAGGAAACATGGCGAGAGCCTGGCTCACCCCACACGAGACCCACAGCCCTATCTGCAGGTGTGCAGGCCCTGCCCTGGCCCCAGGGCCACAAGCAGCGTCTTGAGCCAAGAGTCTTAAGCTGTCTTTGATTCTTTTATTTCCGCTTCCCCCACATCCACAGCAAGACTGGGTGGTCCTGCTTTCTACACAGCCTTGCCCGCTGACCACGCGCTTGTGCTCACACGGCGGCGACAGCCTCGCTGGGGCCAGCTGGGGGCTGGCCAGGACGTCACCGTGGCCCAGTCCTGTCTGGGAGTCGCCCCGTCCCCACACGGTGTCCCGGACCCCTCTGAGGCCCTGGAACCCCTCATCTATAAGCCCCCCGTTTGGGGCTACCAAGATGCCTCTAGTCAGGCACGGGCCATACACCTATTAGCCAAGCACTCTGGGAGGCTGAGGCAGGAAGATCGCCGTTTGAGCCCAGCCTGGGCAATACTGTGACTTTGCAAGACCCTGTCTCCAAATAAAAAATTTTTAAAAGGGGCTAGGAGTATGGTTAGGGTAGAAGCCCTAAGTTCGATCCCCAATACCAAGAAAATTTCCCCCTCCAGCCACACAAGAGGGCCTGGCTGCCCAGCACTTCCAGAACCATCCACAGCCTGACACCTCAGCGGACGCCACTTGTCACCCAAGCCTGCCTCTCTACACGTGGGTCACCGGGCCGGGCCATGGGCGCCACCCGGCTCTCGCCTGCACTCCAGCAAGGCCGTCCAGGCCCCCTCTCCTCCCGCAGAGCTGCCGGCCCCCAGGGCTGGGACGCCTTGGCATGGCCCAAGTGCTCCTGTCACTCTGGCTTGGGTCGGGCCGTGGTCAGAGGTCACTGCCGGCCAAGCCATCGGTGAGTCCCGCAAGCCGCAGCTGCGCCCCGCGCCCCTCCCCAGCCAGCTCCGCCCGCAGGCATCGCAACACCACCGCGTCCTCAGCAGCCTCTGGAGAACGCAGGCTGGGGGACAGCGTCAGCACGGCCTCATCCGCTGCCCACACAGCCCGCCAGGACCGCTGTCGCTCAAGGAAGGAATTCGGGGCGCCGGGCCCCCGCACTCACTCAGCTTTGCTGGGCTTGGGGCTGTGGGCTTCGGCCCAGTCGTACTCCCGCAGGTCGCTCAGCTCGCGCATCTGGCCCGTCAGCACCTTGACAGCCAGGACCACGATGTACTGTGGGGGGAGGCGGTGTGACCACAGGCCCTTGGCAGGCGCCGCTCCGCTCCCGCCACCGAACCTGTGCCCGCACAGCTGCCCGAGGACACGGGCCGGCGGGGACCGCCTGCAGCACGCGGGGCGCCACTCACCAGGAACCAGTACAAGTTCATGGCGGTGAGCAGCAGCAGGAGCGTGTTGAAGAAGAAGTAGAACGGGATGTCAGGCACCGAGATGAGGCTGGTGTGCAGCGTGGCATACAGGACCTTGAGTGGGAACCAGTACAGCCGGAACCAGAACCTGCGGGACACTCGGGAGGCTGTAGGA
>NW_004955524.1:2786295-2790620 GCF_000276665.1 Chinchilla lanigera | reverse complement strand
GGCAGCCCCGCCCATGCCTGGCCCTTCCTCGCGTAGCCCCGCCCTCCCTGGCAGCCCCGCCCACGCCTGGCCCTTCCTCGCGTAGCCCCGCCCTCCCCGGCAGCCCCGCCCTCCCCGCGCACTGACCAGCTGACGCAGAAGCACAGGCAGCCCAGGTCTGCGAGCAGCCCGTGCAGCCGCCGGTGGGCGCCGCCCGCGGCCCTGAAGTAGGTGTTGAGCTTGGTGAACTCCAGCTGCACGTCGTTGAGGTCGTGCAGGAACAACACGAGGATGCCCACGTTGTGGTACCTGGGCGGGCGGGACGAGGCTCACGTTGCCGCCCTACGCACCCCATCTCCCTGTCCCTGTCCTTAAACGGCTGGAGCCGCCCAGTCCCTACTCTCCGTGACCTCTGACCTCTGACCCTAACTCCGAGCCCTGGACCAGGCGGAGTCCGCATCCCTTACAGGGCTATCAGGCCACCCTGGCAGTCCAGGCTCCACGCACTGCATGGGAAAGGCTGTCTCGTCCCGCTAGGGTTTGGGGATGCAAGGGCTCCCCAGGTGATCTGACACCACCAGGGTGCAGCCGCAGGTGGCCGGGAGCTTTGCCCCGCAGCATGCTGGCTCCTGCCGCCGGCCCTTTGCACTGGCTGCTGTTCCATTCACCTAGCACTGCTTCCCGAGTTCATCTGTCCTGTCCGTCATCGGGCTATACCCTGGAGAGGCGCTGTCTGAGAACTTTGCAGAACCACAGGAATGTTCTAAACCCACACTGTCCCAGCCCCCTGAGTCCCAGCATTGTGGCCAGGAGAGCTGAGGAACAGCTGGGCCTTTAAATTGGGTTAAAGTGAAACGTAAGACCAATGGCCCCGTCTGTGGCCTCAACTACTAGGGAGGCTAGGGCGGGAGGACGGCTTGAATTCACAGCCAGCGTGGGCAACACATGCAGACTCCATCTCAAAAATACACGCACATACTAAGGAACCCAGTGTATGTAAAACATTGTCATTTCGGTATATCACCAAGATAGGGCACAGCGGCCCACACCTATAATCCCAGAGCTCAGGAAGCTGAGGCAGGAAGATGGCTGTGAGTTCACGGCCAGCCTGGACTATGCAGCCAGACCCTCAGAAAAACTAGAAAAAAAATCAAGATATGAGGACTGACAAGATACTTTCCACTTTGGTTTGTAAACGAGTTGTTTTTCCTTTGATTTTTATTTGTACATGAATAGAAAGCATAGTAGGTTTTGGGGTGGGAAATACTGAAGATGGAGTTCAGGGTGCACTGAGTTACACCCCAGCTGTCTGTATTTTATTCTCAGACAGGATCTCAATAGGTTACCCAGGCTGGACTCAAAACTTACGACCCGCTGGGCGTGGTGGCACACGCCTGTAATCCCAGCACTCAGGAGGCTGAGGCAGGAGGATCACTGCGAGTTTGAGACCAGCCTGGGCTACAAAGTAGTGAGCTCAAAGCCAGCCTGAACTGCATAGCGAGACCCTGTCTCAAAAAGAAAAAAAAAAAAAAATTACAGCCCTCCTGCCTCAGCCTCCTGGATGGCTCGGATTAAGGTGTGTGCCCCTGTGCCTAGTCACGGCAGTGGGTTCCAGGACATCAGGATGCCTGGTGCCTGCAGCCAGGCCTCCAGTCACCCCTGGGGTCAGGGTGGGTGTGGTGGCCCTCTGGGCCCCTTTCTCGCCATCCCTTTGGAACCGCAGTCCTCCCTGCGTTTCCGGGTACGCAGCCGGCAGCCCTGCTCCGCCCACCTGCACCCTCGCGCTCACCGGAAGGCGTAGGAGCAGACGATGAGGGCCAGTGTGACCACGTGGTGGGTGAGCATGACCACAGAGTCCTTGCGCCAGGTGTCCATGTAGAGCGTGGCATAGATGGAGTGGCCATAGAAGCTGCCCTGCAGCAGGTAGCCGGCCGCGATGTCCCGGGGCACCGCCATGCCCGGTGTCCAGTCTGGGGACAGCAGCACCATGGTCAGGAAACTGGGGCCTCCACGCAAACAATCCCAGGGACCCCAACACCCACCCTGACATCGGGAGCGCCACCGTGCCCACGGGTCTGCAGGAGGAACATCACTCGTTTTACTTTGCCTTAGTTCTTCTGAGACACAGTCTCACTTTGCAGCCCAGGCTGGCCTCAAACTTACGATTGTCCTGCCTCAGCCTTCCGAGTGCTGGGATTATGGGTGTGCACCACCACACCCAGCCTGACTACTGGTTTTCGGTTCCCAGTTCTCTGCCCATCATTTATTAAGAGCCCCCCATCGAACCTCCACACCGAGCTCCATCTGCGGCATTTTCCTTCATTTTGAGACAGGGTCTCTCTGAGTCATTATGCTATTGCCCGGGCTTGGCTCAAACTTGCGATCCTCCGGCCTTAGCCTTCCATAGTGCCAGGATGACAGGCGGACGCCTTCTAACAGGCCTTATTTTTATTTATTTATTTATTTATTTATTTATTTGTTTTTGTCTTTTTGAGAATGGGGTCTTGCTATGCGGTTCAGGCTGGCCTTGAGCTCACTTTGCAGCCCAGGCTGGTCTCAAACTTACAACGATCCTCCTGCCTCAGCCTCCCGAGTGCTGGGATTACAGGCGTGCGCCACCACGCCCGGCGAGGCCTTATTTTTTTTTAAAGCAGGTTTAAATTTCTACAATTAAATGCTGACATCTTGTACTCTGAGTAACTAATTTTAAGATAACCATACCCAATGCATTAACCACTGTTACCCTCCTATCATATTGTTTTGGAATTTTGTTTTTTGTTTTTCTTTAAAATAAAAATAAAAATAAAAAATTTCTAGAAATTCCCAGCAGGTGGCAGAAAGGGCTCAGGCCGCCCCCTCAGCGGTACACACAGGCGCCTAGTAGGGAGACCTTACCGCGCATGCGCACACTCACTGTACGCGAGGAGCCCCCCCCACCAGGTGTTCCTTTTTTTCCCTTCTTTTTTTTTGAGACAGTGTCTCGCTGTGCAGTTCAGGCTGGCCTTGAACTCACTATGTAGCCCATGCTGGCCTCAAACTCACGGTGGTCCTCCTGCCTCAGCCTCTGGGTGCTGGATGACAGGTGGGCACCACCACACCCGGCTCCTCCCTCTTAACCCGCTCCCGGGGTTCCGAGCACTCGTGAATGGAAGTCCTCTCTGTCGCGACCGCGGGGTCATCCCCTGCAGACACCGGGCCAATCTGCAGCGCTCCGGCCCCCTCCTGCAAACCCCGCCCTACGTAGTCGCGTCTGAACGTGGGGCCCCACTGTCGCCCACTCCTGCCTCCCTCCGGCCTCGGCCACCATGACTGAGAGCTGCAGACACCCAGGCCCCCGCCCCACGGCGTCCCGCCTCCCCACCTCTGCGACGAGCACCTCATCTGTGACCCAGTCTGCGCCCCCAGGCACCCTGCTGCTCGGCCTCCAGGGCCTGGATGCCTGGGGCCACCCGGCACCTTCACCGCCAGTCTGTGTCCCGGGGAACTGGACCAGCCTCAGCTGGGCATGGCGCTGCACACCTGTCATCACAGCTGTTTGTGAGGCTGAGGCAGGAAGATCAGGGCAAGAACCTGTCTCCACTGGAAAGATGAAAAGGGCTGGGGCTCAGCAGCCAGCGCTGAGGATTGTGTCCCAGCGCTGCAGGAACAACACACAGCAAGGAGAAAACACACAGCCTCGGCTGCTGTCCTCCTGCTTCCTCCCTGCTCTGAGCGGCGTAATTCCCATGGCCAAAAGGCAGAAGGGCCAGCTGCTCCTCAGGGCACAGACGGATGAGCAGCGGCACCTGGGGACCGCCGGCCTTACTCGGCCAGGAGGGGACAGAGAGCCGGCGCACGAGCCTCCCGGGGGAACCCTGAAAATGTGATACGGAGCCGTGCATGCCAGACAGGAGCCGTCACGCGGTACAGGGTGCCAGCGGTGGAAATGTGCAGAGCACGGCGGGGGGGTGGGTGTGTGTGTGTGTGTGGGCGCAGTCACACGCACACCCATGACCCCAGCACTCTGGGAGGCTGAGGCAGGGGGATGGCGAGTTTGAGTCTAGCCTGGGCAACTTAGGGACTTAGCAAGACCCCGTCTCAAAATACAAAATAAAAGCGTAGGTGTGATGTCGCACATCTGTAACCCCAGCACTCTGGAGGCTGACAGGAGGATCGCCTCGAGTCTGAGACCAGCCTAGGGTAGGTAGTGAAGTCAAGACCAGCCTGGACCGCATATCAAAACCGTGTCTCAAAAAGACCAAAAAAAAAAAAAGAGAAAGAGAATAAAAAATAAAAAAGAGCTGGGGATGCAGCTCAGTGCAAAGGCCCTGGGTTCCGTCTTCAGCGCTGCAAAAGCTAACAAAAGC
>NW_004955524.1:2754869-2781438 GCF_000276665.1 Chinchilla lanigera | reverse complement strand
CCCCTGTTCCAGCCAAGCAAACCCGGGGACCAACAGGACCCCTGCAGACCCTGCGCGATAGCGTCTTCCTTCGCGTCCCCAGCTCGCGCGTGCGCGTCCTTCGCAGGCTCCAGCCGCGCAGCTCTCCGGGCCGGTGACCCCGCTCCTACCCCGCCAGCCCTGCTCCTCGCCTGCTCCGGGCCCTCGCGCCTCGTGGAGCTGAGGCGCGGTGCTTGTGGCGGTGTTGGGGCCTCCCGGGGGCCTCTCTGCACCCGGAGCGTGGGGTAGAGGCTGCACACAGGGTTTCCCCGGGCCCCAGGGACCTGCGACCCTGCCCGGTCCTGCTCCTCGGCCAGGGGCAGGCTGCGGGGCTCAGAGTGACTGTGAGGTTGGGGTGGTGGGGCTGGGGCTGCCTGGAGTAGACAAGGCCGGGGCAGTCCCGGGCCGGCCCAGCGTAGGGGGACCACGGCCTGCTGCGAGTGGGGTAAGAACCTGGTTCAAGATCACCATCTTAGCAGGGCATGGCCTGTGATCCCAGCACTCTGGGAGGCTGAAGCAGGAGGATTTCAAGTCTGAGCTCAGCCTGGGCAACTCAGTGAGACCCTAGGCCCAGCGCCTGTGCCCTACGCCCCCGAAAGAGCCATCCACGAGGACATCAGTTGCCCCAGTTGGGGACAATGGCTCCCTGGGCACCAGTGAGCCGCAGGAGGCAGAATGGGTCCCACCCTGCCCTCGGGCACACAGTAAGACCCGGGTGGGGGGGGCTCCTGTGGTCCCCTCAGCCTGCGCAGCTGCGCCCTCATCCGGTGTCCCCAGCCCCACCTGGCTCAGCACCTGGCAGTTTTTGGCTGCCCGGTCCACCCCTGCCCTCTGACCTGGATCCTGGCACCACCCTGCCGAACCTTTGCCACCTGCCCGCAGTCTCTGCAGGAACTCAGGGTTCTTGGCCACTCTCCTCAGCCTTGCCCAACCTCACCTGCTCAGTGGCCTTTGTCACCCACTAACAGCCCCTCCACCCGCCTCTTCACGCCACCCTGGGTCTCCTGTGCTCACCTGCCCTTGCGGGGCAGGGGTTCAGCCGGGCCGGCCGCGGCCCCTCCCCACGGCACGATCTGGTCACCATGACGCCAGTGCTAACCTGAGGCTCCCGCCCCTAGCGGCTGTTTCTCTCCCGTGGTGAAGGCGGGTGGGGACTGGGGACTCCGGGACCAGCCTCCCCTCCCCAACTGCCACCGGCAAGCTCCTCTCAAGGACCAGCCCCTGGTGCCACTGCCCAGGGAGGCGCCCAGGGAGGCCTTCCAGCCACCAGGATCACACCACCCTGTCCTGAGCTGGCTCTGGGACAGGGAGAAGGCGAGCTATCACTGACTGCCTTCTCTGCGCTGGCCTCAGTCCAGACCAGGTGGCCGGCCAAGGGCAGGGCTGGGCAGGTACCGGCAGCTCACAGCGGCAGCCCGGGGCCCGGGCACTCGGGTCCCAGGGGTCTCTGTTCGCAGGTGACATGGCCCAGCTGCCAGGACATAGGGGCTGAGGCTCATGTGTCCCTAGTCCCTGCCACCTGGAGCCGAGGCCGGTGGGCTCCCACCGAGGTGCCGGGCTGCAATCCTGACACACCATCGCCAAGGCTGGATCTGGGCCTCAGTTTCCCCTAGATGCCAACGGAGGGTCCTCGTGGGGCCAGGGCGAGGCTTGGAGGCCACAGCTCTCCCACCTGCGGTCAGGAGCACAGGCAGGGGACCCGGGAGCCTTGGTCTCCGCACATGCGCACACGGCACAGTGCGGACAGCAGCGACAACAAGCAGACACGTTTATTGCCAGAGAAGGGCACGGGCGAGGGCAGGGCAGGCCGGGGCAGCGGGGCCCTGGCCCAGGCGTCCAGTGGCCATCAGGCACTGGGCGCGTACTGCAGCACCAGGCGGTCGAAGTCATTCTCCTTCGGGGACAGAGAGAGAGAGGACGTGTGAGCCCGCGCCTCCCCACAGCCCGGAGGCTCGGGCCAGGCCACCGCACACACGCCCACCTTGGCTTGGTACTCCTTGATGAAGGGGTGAGACCTGTGGGCATCCTTCAGCTGTGACAGGTAGCGGTTCGTCACCTGCGGGGACAGCAGGCCGGGTCAGCCACCGAAGGGGACCTGCAGGCGGGGGCCGAGCAGGCCAGGTCCCCGCCCTCCCCACCTGCACCGGGCTGAAGGGGGGCGGTGAGCCTGTGTCGCGCCAGCAAGGCTGGTGTCATACCACAGGGGCTGGGGCAGAGGGCACGAGAGGGACAGCGGCCAGGATGTGGCCAGGACGCGGGACAGCCTGGGCACAGGGCTGAGAGGGTGCGCGCTGCTTCAGAGGGGAGCTCGCTCGCAGCACGGGCCTGCCCGCCCGGCCCCTGCCCGCCCTCAGGCCCAGGCTGTCGTCTCTGGCCCACGGCCACCCCCGCCCCGGGCGCCCGGCTCGCTCCTCTGTTGGGCCCTTGGAAGCAGCCACCCAGCACCCCTGCCTGCGACACAGCCAGGGGCCACCACAGGGACCGTGTGCAGCCGGGCACGGTGGTACACGCCCGCAAAGAGCCCCTGCTGCTCTTGGGCGGGAGGTGGGGTCCCAGGCGCCCTGCGTGGGGGCAGCAGGGCTCAGCCTCTAAAATGACGGCAGCGTGCCAGCCCAGGGCTCAGGGAGGATGAGGCAGACAGTAACCCTTCTCAATGCTGGGTCAGATCCATCTCAGGAGCGTGTCTGAAAGGCAGTAAAGCCAGGCTGGCGGCCCTGCAGACAGCATCTCAGGGCCACCTCGATAAGCAACCGGCGTCGATGTTTACCTGCGCTCAGAAGTCTCTGCCCTGAGCTCAACCTGCGGTCACCTGGATCCCAGGGCCAGCAGAGCTCGCGAGGCGGAAGCCACGGTGAACACACTCACCTCACAGGAACGGGGCAGTCCCAGGCCACCAAGGCTCAGAGCTCCAACCAGCAGAGAGGGTGAGTGTGGGCCCTCCCCGTGTGGGCCCCTGCTTCCTGTGCACCCGTGGTCGCCCAAGGGGCATCGTACCACTTTCGACCTCCACAGCCGGGGGGGACAAAGCCGCCTGAGCTGGGGCGCCCACACCCTGACCTCCGCGGTGGCGGCACCTACCTCGGGGGGCTTGCCCAGGTGCTGGGACAGCACGACGAGGTTGACCAGCGTCTCGGGGTGGCTGCTGTCCTGGAGCAGGAACGGCCGGGCAGCGTGAGTGACTCAGACCAGCCTGCGTCTCCAACCGTGTCCGCGGGACAGCGGGGACACACCCCAAGGGCCTCCCGGGCACAGCCCCCTGCTTTCCCGGGAGGCGCCCCTGCCGCGAACCCGCCGCCGGCCTGCGCCAGGCGCCCTCGGCTGCTGCTGGTTCTGCCACCCGCCGCCGGCTCCGGCGCACCGGCAGGAAGCAGGGGATGCTTCCGGCACCCACGAGCACGGGACCTTGGGGACCCTGAGCGCTGTCACACTGGGACAGCCCCGCTTTGGGGTTGGGGTGACGGTTACTTACTGGAGTGGGGTTGCATACTTATTTTTTGCAAAAGTTTCGGCAGCCGTTCGGGCTGACCTTGAACTCACAGTGTAGCTCAGGCTGGCCCTGAATGTGGGGATTCAGCCCCGAGTGCCAGGGTACCAGGGACCTTTCAACTTCTCGTTCTGAGACAGCCCTGCCTACGCTGGGCTCCAGCCTCCAACTTGTAATCCTCCCGTCTCTGCCTCCAAAGCAGCTGGATGACACATGGTTTTGGGCACCTTATCAGTGAACCAACTCCTCTGCCCCTTGGTGTCCCTGGGACGCAAGCGTGAGTGCAGATGCCCCACTGAGGCAGTGCCCACAGAGACACGGAGGGACACGAGGGCCAGGGACAGCAGCGGGATGGGCCAGGGCACCTGCAGCAAAGCCCAGGGGCCTCCTGCAGGTGCGGACAGGTGGGAGTTAACTACCCAGCGAGCCATGCCAGGCGACTGTCACCTGCACGGTGTGACCAGCCCCAGGACATGGCTGCAAAGAGCCCCTGCTGTTCTTGGGCAGGAGGTGGGGTCCCAGGCGTCCTGCGTGTGGGCAGCAGGGGTCAGCCTCTAAAATGACAGCAGCCTGTCACAAAACCCTCGGGGAAGGACATGGTGGCCGCCCTGCGGTCCTCTCCCCTAGGTCCCCTGGTGGGCGATGTTTTGATGCCCAGGATCCAGACGGAGTGGAGGGCCAGGGCTGGCCCTGGCTGGGGGCGGTGGGCCCCAGCGCTCACCTTGTCCAGCGCCTCCTGCAGCACCCCCTCCGCTGCCTCCCAGCGGCCCTGGGCCATGTGGCAGGCCGCCTGGCCCGTGAGCAGCAGCAGCGTGGCCGAGCACTTGTCTGCCAGCTCCTGGAAGATGTAGTAGGCGTCCTGCAGCTTCTCACCACCCTGCGGGTGTAGCCTCAAGTCACCCGGGGGCCGGCCCTCTCCTGCCACCTGCGAGCTCAGTCTGCACCGCAGAGGCGGGCACCCTGGGCACAGGGCTGGCACAGTGGCGCCTGCTCCCTTGTTAAGGAGAGTATGACACTCGCCAGGGGACCTGAGAACAAAGGCTAGGAAAAGAAAGAACACAACGAAGCCAGGTGGGAGAGTGCAGCCCGGAGCACCAGCCACACAGGAGGCTGAGACAGGAGGACTGCTCGAGCCTAAGGGTTCAAGCCAGCACTGCCAGGAAGTACAAAAAGCTGCTGTGGTGGTGCCGGCCTGTCATCCCAGCACTCAGAAGGTACAGGCAGGAGGACCAATCACTGTGAGTTTAAGGCCAGCCTGGGCTAAATAGTGAGTTCAAGGCTAGCCCAGAATATCTAGCAAGATCCTGTCTCAAAAAGACAAAATATAACAATTAAAAAATATTCACAGGGAAACACGATGTTCAGCAGGCTGTGGCTCCCCGTGAGGCCCTGGCCCCGCTGGCCCCGAAGGCAGAGACACTGGGCGCATTTGAAAGGACGGAGACAAAAGAGCGGCTTGAGAGGAAGCCAAGTCCCAGAGACCAGGGGGGCGGCGGAGGTGGGGCGGGCGGGCTGCAGGCCAGGCAGGGGCCGGGACACCGCACGTCCGTGGGAACAGCCAGCCGTCACCACCGGGCCGGGGGCACGGCGCCAGGCTGCCAGCACGGGGCGTCCTGTCCCTGATGGCGCTGGCTACCCGGCCCCCAGGCAGCCGTCCTTGGGCTGCGGAGTGCAGTCAAGGCCGGGGGGGGGGGGGCGGCGCGGCGGGCTCACCACGGCCAGGTGGACCCAGGCCGTGGCCAGCTGGGTGAGTGTGGCGTCCTCATCCTGGTCCTGCATCTTCTTCAGCTCCTTCCTGGGGACAGAGAGGTGCTGAGTGGCTGGGCCCCAGCCCGCTCTGGCCCGGCGGGCCTCCCACAGGGAAACTGAGGCACCAGCTGCAGAGAAGAGCAGGTGGCAGGGGTGAAAGGAACGAAGTGGGTGGTGGCTGGCGGCCAGGGGCTGGGGACGCAGCGCGGGTGCAGCTCACCGGGCAAGGTCCAGGCGGTCCAGCTTCAGCAGGGTCTGCACCGTCATGGCCATGCTGCGGACAGGCGGGTGGCGTCACTGGGCGGCCACAGGCGCTGGGCTGCCCCTTCCAGAACAGTGCCTGCTCCCCCACGCGCCCCCAGCACCGCGCCTTGGGCCCGGGCCCCGTGGGGACTGGGGGCTGTTGGCCGCTGCCTACAGGACACTCGAGCCGTGCACGCAGGCGGGCCCAGTCGCCCGAGGCCTCACAGACCGGGCCACCTGCCCTTGTTTCTGGGTGTCCACACCAGGGTCCTGGGTCCCCAGCCCTTCCCGCTCGCCTCCTCCTCGGCCCTAGGCGGCTGGGCCCATGCTTGTCCCCAACTCCTCCTGCCAGGCAGGAGCCAGACTCAGGCCGGGGGCCAGCAGCCAGCAGCCAGCAGCGGATGCCCAAGCCGTGCTTATTTTTCTGCTTTTTTGTTTCTGCTTTTGAGACAGGGTCTCCCCGTGCTGTTCGGGTTGCTCTTGAGCACACTACGCGGCACAGGCTGGGACTGAAATCCGACCATCCTCCTGCTTCAGCCTCCACAGTGCTGGGCTGACCGCCACACCCAGCTTGTGTTCTTCTTTGTGTTGCAGCCGTGAGGAACCCGAGGCTGAGCCGCTCCGGCCGCGGCCCTCCCTCCCAGCTGCCAGGGCTTGGGGGAGGGGAACACACGCGTCCCTGCGTCCTGCCTCCCCACCCTGCTTCGACCGACGGAGGGGGGCGCCCACCCGTGTCCCCAGGACAAGCACACAGCTCAGCTCAGTGCACAGGGAGGGGCCCGAGGCCACGGAGGTGCCGCGACAGGGTCCTGGCGTGTCCTGCCTTCGCACTCTCTGCTCTGCCCTCAGGGACTGCTAGCCTCAGTGTCCCTGGAGCACCTGCCCGGCCATGAAGACAGGACTGTCCCCACCCCAGCATCCCTCAAGGTCCCTTCCAAAGTTCCTGTTGAGGGGCTGGGGATTTAGCTCAGCGGCAAAAGCGCCTGCCTGGCAAGTGCAAGGTCGTGAGTTCGGTTCCCGGTACCGGAGAAAAAAACCAAAAAAAAAAAAACCAAAAAAAAACCAAAGTTCCTGTTGAAACCTGTCTTGCTCTTTTTTGGTCTTCGTTTCAGCAGCGCTAGGGCATCCGGCCCCTAAACTACACTCTCTGCCCTCAGCCCAGACTGGGCTCAAATTTGCAGCCCTCCTGCCTCAGCCTCCTGAGAGCTAGACTACAAGCTCACAGACTGGGAGGCAGGCCCTCCGAAAGCCGAGGAGGCCCAGCATTTCTGTAGGAGTCGGTGGGCTCCTGGGGAAAGCTGAGCCGGTCGCTGGGCTCTCAGGCTACGACACAGTGGGAGGCTTCCCTTGAGGAACTGGGCTTTGCCCTTGACCTTCCACCACCAGTGGCCACAGAGACCCGTATTTGCTGCCCATCTCCCCGCGCGGCATCAATCACACAGGGCAAACGCACTGAGCATCCCCCGGGCCAGGCGCCGTGGTGTGCATCTGCAGCTCGGCTCCTGGGCTGAGGCAGGAGGATTGCTCCGGACCAGGCAGTCAGGAGCAGCCTGCAGAGCTCAAGCAGAGAGCCAGGCACGCGGGCACAGGGCAGCACCCACCACTCCAGGCTGTCGCCCTGGTGCAGAGCCCGCAGGGCCGCGTCCAGGTTCTGGTCGTGGAAGTAGACGGACGCGGCCATGAGCAGGAAGGTGGTGTTGGCCACATCCACGCTCCGGCTCATCTCCCGGTCCAGCTCAGCCACGACGGCGTCCCTGCAAGACACAGCGCTCAGCGCACACAGGGCGCTGGCCACGTGCCCGCCCCACTGGAGAGGGCGCGGCGCCCCTCCGTCCCCGCAGCCTGATCCCAGCCCACGCCGCCAAGGTCTCAGCTTGGGACAGGCCCTGGCGTGGGACCTGCTGCAGCCCCCGGGCGGGAGGCCGGCCGCATCCGTGCTGCCCCGTGTGGAGGCAGGAAGGCCCTGGGGCCGGTGGGGCCCTGAGCACTGCCTGACATTTCCAGCGCTGGCGCAGACAGCAGCACGCGGCTGCAGGGCGCCTGACACTCCTGTGTCTCTGCCTGCTACTCTCGCTGGGGACAGAACCGAAGACTGCGTACATCAGCACGCACCGTGCAGGTGGGGGAAACTAACACACAGGAGGAGGGAGGCCCTGGCTGAGGACTCCGTGTGCCCGTCCTGCCCGCCCCGCCCCGCCCGCCCGGCCTCACCTGCGGGCCTCATTGGCCAGGTACTCCGCGAACATGCGCACAGCCTGGAGCTCCGGGGCCGAGGAGGGCCTGATCTCATCCAGCACCACGCCATACTTCCTCTGCGACAGACGCACAGTCAGCCCCGGCCCACCCTCGAGAAGGGCTTCAACTTTGAGACAGGGTCTCGCTAAGTCACCCAGGCTGGTCTCCACCTCGAGACCCTCCTGCTTCAGCCTCCTGAGCAGAAATCCTGGACAGATTTCTGTGTTCCTGACACAGCAACTAGCATCATCCTGCTGGGGCTCTTGAGAAAGCCCAGCTGGCCAGGTCCAGGGACCTCTAGTCCCAGCACCAGTGACGCCCACCACAGTACCCCAGAGGCCAGCAGAAGTCATCCATCACAGGCACCTGGGGCTTACAAGCCAGCCCCGTGCTCAGTGCCTACTGGTGGCGCCGGACCTGTCCCGCTCTACCCCAGCTGCCCTCCCCAGGGCTTAGAGGACAGTGAAGGCGGGCACCACCTCGCAGCAGGGCAGCATCAGCCGTGGGGACAGAGCTCAGCACTGTGCAACAGCACAGCTCCTGCTCACCCCAGAGGGCCGCTGCGTCCCGCATGGCCGGGCCCGTCCCCGAGCGCCTCCCGCCCAGTGGTTCCCGCTTCTCGGTGTCCTGTCTGTTTCAGTACTGGGGACTGAATCCAAGGAGCGCTACGCTACCTCCCCAGCCAGTTTTATCTTACTTGGAGGCAAGATCTGAATAAAATGTCCAGGCTAGCCTCCGACTCCCAGTCCTCCTGCCTCAGCCTACTGAACAGCTGGGACTAGAGGCATGCACTGCCACATCCAGCTGCACCACACACACGCTTTTTTTTTTTTACACTTTTTTTTTAAACAACACATCAAGCTGGGTCTGGCGGCTCATCCTACCATCCCAGCACTCGGGCGTCTGAAATGTGGGGGGGTGAGGGGGTGAGCTGGAGGCCGGCGTGGGCTAACAGCCAGTAACAAAAGCACTGCCGGGTCCTCAGGCCCGGCTGTCCAGCGACTGGGTGGCTGCGCCTACCCACGGGGGCCACACCTACCCACGGGGCCACACCACAAGCTCATGGCTGGTTGAGCCGCAGGTGAAACGCTGCTTCCTGCCAGCCCCGCCCGGCCAGCCCGGCGCCGCCCACACTCACCTGCGCAAGGTACGCTCTGTACAGGAAGACATCCCGCTCCACCTCCCTCTCCGCGCTGGACAGCTGCGGGACACGGGCAGCAGGTCAGGACGCGGCGCGGCACAGCGTGGCCACGCAGCCCCCTCCCGCCCAGCAGCCAACGTGGCGCCCGCGGGTAGGCGCAGCCACCCAGCGAGGTGTCACTGCGCGTCCCAGCCGCCTTGCCCACGCCTCGGTGGCTGTCACCCAGAACGTCTTCCAACCAAACGAGCCTCAGATGTCTCCCAGAGGTGGGCCTCACCGTGACATCCGGCCTGGGCTCCCCAAACCACCCTCAGGAAGACCAGACCAACCCCACTCCTGGCGTCTTTGAGAAAGCTCAGTGCGATGCTGAGAGAGCACAGGGTGGCCTCAGCCGCGCCCTGTAAAACACAGGAAGCATCGCCGGCCCTGCAGGGCCACCAGGCCCCCAAGCAGCTGCAGTCAGCGGCGTGAGGACACAGACGACCGCACGCCCCGGCCACGGCTGAGGGGTGCGCCCCCCAAGTTCATGCTTCAGGGATCGCACGCGAACCCAAGGCAAAGCCTGTGGCCCCCCCGGCCAGACCACGGGAGCCTGGGGTCAGCTTTGAAAGAAGTGAGGCCACCTCGGCACTCTGGGAGGCTGAGGCAAGAGGATCGCAAATTTGGGTCGGACCCTGGGAACTCAGCAAGACCCTGACTCAGAACAAAACGTAGGAAGGGCAGGGATACAGCTTAGCACCCTCGGTGCTGCGAAGAGCACAGGGCGGCCCCGGGGACAGGGCGCGGGGCGAAGGCAGGCAGCAGAGCAGAAGCACAGCGCGTCTGCCGGCCGGGACCCGGCCTCCGTGACAAGAAACACCGGCATGAGGCACGGGCCCAGCGTCACCAGGGAGATGAAACCCGCTGAGGTTTCCGCAGCGCGAGCCGCTGGTGCCGGCGGGGACACGGAGCGGCTCGTGGGGGCTTCGGCAGCTACGCAGGCGCGCGCGGCCAAGAAGACCCCAGACACACGGAGACGGGCGCTACCTTTTGGGGCCGGGCTCCCGGGCCACCCCTTACTGGGGCCACTGGCCAGCCGGGACCCGGACTTGGTGGCGACACGCAGGCACCACCCTTCCCTCCACCCAAGCACAGGCCCAGCCACCAGCCCGAGGCTCTGAGATGGGTCCGGCGGGCCTGTTGCCCGTCTCCCGCTCCCTTTGGCGTGCCACTTCGGGAGAGGCCCTGCCTGGCACAGACTGCAAATCCAGTGCGCTCCCCGCCAGGGCACGGCAGGGCAGGCCCACGCCGCTGAAATGTCCCAGCAGGGCCTGGCTCCGGCCCTCGCTGCGGTCTCCTCCCTGGTCAGGCCCCCATCTGCACACTGCGAGGCCCGGCCATAGCGCGGGGGCTACGCCACAAGCCCCAGGGGCGATGCCACTCCCCTCGTCCTCAGGGCCACCAGAGCTGCCCTGCGGTGGCTCAACCGTTTGTGCTGTGCGCAGCTCACCCCGGTGTCCATGCAGTGCTGCCATCTGCTGGGCGCTTGAAAACAGCAGCGCAGAAAAAGCACCAAGGTGACAAACGGGTGACCAACCTGGGGGCTCCTTGGGTGGCCTCTCCCGGGCTGCGGGGCGGTAGATTCAGTTTAAAGACAATAGAAATGGTTCTCTCACGGTCCCGCAGGCCGGAAGTGCAAAACCGAGCAGCAAACGGTCAGGCGCCCTCGCAAGGCCTCGCCCGGATCTGGTGGCTCCAGATGGCCCGGCCGAGGTGACAGGCAGCTCCCGGGGCATCTGGGACACAGATTCCTCCCCAGGAGCCCAGGAGACAGGGCCCAGCCACCAGCAGGTCAGCCTGGTGAGAGCCACAAGGGCCGCTGGCCCGCAGGGGCCGGAGGATGACAAATCCCTGAGGTCTTCACAGTTGTTTGTGGTAGCTGCCCCCTCCACATGTTCCACATCTGCAGGGTCAACTGCGGGCAGCAGGCCAAGGGTATTCAAAACAAAAACTGCACATGGCCAGGTGCCGAGGTGCACACCTGTTCTCCCAGCACTTGGGAGGCTGAGACAGGAGGATCGCTGTGAGGCCAGCCTGGCCGACATAGCCAGACAATGTCTCAAAAGTCCAAAAGATAAACCCAAAAACCAAAAACCCTGCACCTGTGGTGAACAGGTACGGGCTTCTTATTCCTGTCATTATTCGCTGAATAACACAGGAGACAGCTCTTCACCTAGCATTTACACTGCATTAGGTATTTTAAGTCACCTAGAGATGATTTCAAGGGTATAAGGCAACGCGAGTAGATTATATGCAAATACTATGCCTTCTTTTCTTTGGTATTTTTTGAGACAGGGTTTCACTATGTAGTCCTGGCTGGCCTAGAATTCTTGGCAACCCTCCTGCCTCAGCCTCCCCAGTGCTGGAATGACAGGTGTGTGCCACCACCCTGGCGAAGACAAAATACGATCATGGAAATATTCCTTCAACACATCCTAACAGCGTCCTGAAGTCGGAGGTTTTGTTTCAGGTGTGTGTGTGGGGGGGTTAGAACAGGGCCTTGCACATGCTAAGCGCAAGTTATAAAGGCCTACCCCTACTTCTTCCATGCTGGAGTACACTCAGCTCAGACCCGCCCTGGCACCTCTGCGGGAACTGACAAGGCCACCCCTTCCTCACACTGCAGTGCTGAGGCCAAAAGCACCGTCACGGGGGCCTGGCCGGATCTGGCCACACCCATGTGAAGCAGGGCGGGTTACTCTCTGCCTCAGTGCTTTGCCCCTCTGTCCACGGTGCCCATCTCAAGCGTAATTATGTCTTCACTCCCTCATTACTATTACTACCTTTGCTTCTACTTTTTTCAGTGAAGGAGACGGAACCCAAAGCCTCACGCATGCTAGGCAAGCACTCACCACTGAGCGGCACCCCCAGCCTACCGTTTTAGGAGCTTAGGCTGTGACAGCAGGCAAAGACCCTGCCACCCGGCCCTTATCCATTCCCCAACAACTCAGCTTCCAGGTAATAGTAACAAGCCGGGCGCAGTGGCACACACCTGTAATCTCAGCTGTTTGGTAGGCTGAGGCAGGAAGATGGCCACTTTCAGGCCAGCCCAGGCAATTCAGGTGGAACCTGTCTCAAAATGAAAACTAAACCAATGTAGTGCCTCACACCTATAATCCCAGCACTCGGGAGGCTGAGGCAGGAGGACTGATGCAAGTTTGAGGCCAGCCTGGGCTACAAAGTGAGTCCTAAGGCAGCCTGAAATGCACAGTGAAACTCTGTCTCAAAAAGAACGCCACCTCAAAAAAATGAGAACTAAAAAGGGCTGAGGGTGTGAACTACTGAGTTCAATGCCCAACACTGAGATTGGGAGAGCAAAACACACACATCCCTGCCTAAGGGATCCCGCAAAAAATATCCCCCACTGCTCCTCCTTTTGATGCCAGAGCCTTCCTGGGTGGCCCCCACCCAAGGGCTAGGCTGTTTTCCAGCCCTGAAATGGCCAGGTGTTACCCACCGCACCATTCTCTTGTCACTTCCTGACTTCTTTATTTTCTTGTTCAAGGTTTGTCTCCCGCTAAACTGACATTCTAAGAGAGCTGGGATTTTGCCTATTTTGACCCTGAGTCCAGCAGGAATAAAGTGTCCGATTCATACAAATCTCAGTTAAAAATGAATGAATGAGTGGACTTGGGAAATACAGTCAGAATAGTCTAGACCTGTAACATCAGGAAAGCCATTTCTCAAACTGAAAACTTGCAAACTTTTCTGGTGAGAACCAGAAAATAACGATAAGCAAACGTCCCTATCTTATGGGTACTGAGATTAGGGCAAGACAAAAGATGACAATCATCATGAGCGTTGGGTGGCTGACTCCTGTAACTAAGAGGCTGAGGCAGGAGGATCGTTGCGAGTTCGAGACCAGCCTGTGCTACAAAGTGAGATAAAGTTCAGCCTGAACTGCAGAGCGAGACCCTGTCTCAAAAATACATACATAAATAAATAAATAGCTGGCATCATGAGCAAGGGCAGTGGCTCACACGTTAATTCCGTTACTTGGGATGCTGAGGCAGGAGGATCACTTGGACCCAGGAGTTCGAGGCCAGCCTGGGCAACGCTGCGAGACTCCATTTCAATTTTTTTTTTTAAATTATTACAGCCACATATATATTTCGCTTACTCAAATGCTGATCAGGATGCCCCGTGCGCAACTCTTGTCTATGAAATAAGTAAGTAAATAAATAACGCACAAAGCCCCTGCTTTGCTCGGGCAAGTGACTACTCCTTGCTGGCTGAAGAAGCGTGTGGGGAAGACGGCGCGAGAGGGGGACCCGGTTTCAGAGGCAGAGACGGGCGGCAGCCCGGCCACCAGGAAGCCTCCCCGCCTCCGGAGGCCCCCGCCCGGCGCGCCCGCACCTTCACCCGCTGCGCCTCGTTGATACACTGCTGGTAGCTGCCGATGTAGAAGGCGTTCTTCACGTCGAACAACTCGTCCACCTCCCCGGAGGCGCCGGGGGCCGGGCCAGGCGCTGGAGGAGCCATCTCGCTGTCGCCTTACTCGCGGTTCTTCCGGAGAGACACGTCGGCCGGAAGCACATGTCCCACCGCAGAGCACTATGGGAAATGTAGTTTACTCGTTTCGAGTGGCATTGAATAAGCCAATGGGAGGCTCTTATGGGAGTAAGAGGGCGGGAGACGCCAGCGCGTCTCGCAAGGCATTGCGGGAGTTATAGTTTCATTTGGTCCTACGAGCATGTGGAATTCGGCAAATAGGAAGAGATGCGATCAAAGCTGTGATTGGTCAAGTGAGCTGGAGTGGGTAGGAGCACGCAGGAAGCAGAACCAATAAACGGGAAATAATTCGGAACATCATAGATACGCGCCGGAAGCACTACTCACAAGGTTCTCAGGGCTGCCGGAGAGGATGGGAGGCTTCTCGGAGCTTGGGCTGTCCTCGTGGCTAGTAGAGCAATGTCGGCAGCTCGGCCTGAAGCAGCCCACGCCCGTGCAGCTCGGCTGCATCCCAGCCATTCTGGAAGGTGAGTGTGGCCTGGAAGTTTCCCTTTGAAGCGGCTTCGCTCTTCTTGTCTCCTTTTCCTCCTTGTAGCCTTTGCCCAGGCAGGTCCCGGGAGGCGAAGGGCGCCCGGGGGTGTCACGGGCGAGCCCGGGCTCCCGGGGCCAGTTGGGCAGCGTTGACATTTACGCGCCTAAGCGATGTCATCTCCGAAATCTCCTTCGACTCCGAGTTCGTGGAGAGTTTCGTGAAGGACTGATCAGTAATGCTGCGAAAAACGGGCGGAACCACTTTACAAATAGAAACAGAGGCTGTCAGAATTGCTGGTAAATCCAGGACTCCGCGGTCCTGTGGCTGCTGTTTTTACTCTTCCGGCCCAACTAAGTTTCCTCCCGAAAGGGATGCCCACCGGAAACCTAGCCCGTGAAAGACCGAGGGACCGAGTCAACAAAGAGAAACCGGCCAACAGGGAATACAGGGTGCAGATCGAGGTGAGGGGACTTCTGGGTCCCCCAAGTTCAGATGCTCTGGGAAAGCAGGGGACGGTGAGCAGCATCTCGGGCCAGCTGGGTGTCACTTCCCGGCTCTGTCTTGGGCAAGCCTCTGAGCCTCGGTTTCCCCTTTTATCAAGTGGGACCGATAACAGCCTCTCTCTCCTCGCTAGAATCTGTCAGTTGCCCCCGGTGGAAAGCTGTCAGCGCCACAACAGAAAAGGTGTAGTCCGGGGCTGGGTAGACATCAGCTGTCGTGGGGCTCACTGGTAGACTGCTTGCCCGGCACACGAGCTCCTGGCTGGATCCCCAGCATCAGTCAGTCAGTCGATCATCAGCATATGGGACCAGCTGTCTGCCTGGCGTGCGTTGACGTGGCTCTGCCTTCTGTGCAGGTCGGGATTGCCTGGGTTGTGCCAAGACAGGCAGCGGCAAGACGGCAGCATTTGTCCTGCCTATCTTACAGAAGCTATCAGAGGATCCCTATGGCATTTTCTGCCTGGTCCTGACCCCGACCAGGTAAGGCCCTCACCGGCCCCCAGGCGCAGGCCAGCACCTGGACCTCTCTGAGCCACACCTTTCCCCGGGCAGGAAAATCAGGCCTGTGTCTTACAGGCGCTGCAGAATTGAACAAGATGGCCTACCCAGAAAGCACTCAGGGCAAGTGCCGGTCAGATAGGGGCTCGTGGCTGGCCCACAGCACGGGAAACTGAAGCATTCTGGGCAGAGAGACCTGCGTACAAAGCATCAGAAAGGCGGGGAGCAGGAAAGGGTCAGGGGCCGGGCGTGGTGGTGCTGCCTGTAATCCCAGCTCTTGGAGGCTGAGGCAGGAGGATTGTTTCGAGTTTGAGACCAGCCTGGGCTACAAAGTGAGCTCAGGGCCAGCCTGAACTGCATAGCGAGACCCTATCTCAAAAAGACAAAAAAAAAGAAAGAAAGAAAAGGCTTGGGGGCCTGGCATGGTACAGCCAGCATGTGGGGCCTTGATGCCAGGCAGAGGGCGACCCATTACCCAGACGGCATGCAAAGGAGAGGGCAAAGGGGAAGACGAAGCTCGGGGAGGAGCCCCAGGATGGAGTTGCGACAGGGAGGCAGGCATAGCACTGCGTCCGCGACCCAGCCTCACTTCCCACTCCCGCAGGGAGCTAGCCTACCAGATCGCAGAGCAGTTCCGGGTGCTGGGTAAGCCGCTGGGCCTGAAAGACTGCATCATCGTTGGTGGCATGGGTATGTCCAGGGTCCGGGCAGGCGCTGGGCGTGGGACGCCCCCAGTCTCAGAGCTCCCAGCCAACCTCATCTCCCGCCCTCTGCCCCCAGACATGGTAGCCCAGGCCCTGGAGCTCTCCCGGAAACCACACGTGGTGATCGCCACGCCCGGGCGCCTGGCTGACCACCTCCGCAGCTCCAACACCTTCCATATCAAGAAGATCCGCTTCCTGGTGAGCTGGCGGCCCTGGGGCCAGGGCCAGGGGTCTGGGCTCCCTATCACCCATTCAGGCACCTCGGGACCCCAAGATGGTTCGGGGAGGAGCTAGAAATAGCACGAAGGCCAGCTCAGGGACCAACAAGCAAGAAGCCAGTCCTGGTGCAGGGGGTGGGCTGGGGCCTCAGTAGGGGGTGAGGCCAGGAGGAGCAAGAGTCCACCCCGTCCCACCCCAGGTGATGGACGAGGCGGACCGGCTGCTGGAACAGGGCTGCACTGACTTCACGGCCGACCTGGAGACCATCCTGGCGGCCGTGCCAGCGCACAGACAGACGCTGCTCTTCAGCGCCACGCTCACAGACACGCTCCGGGAGCTGCAGGGCCTGGCCACCAACCAGCCCTTCTTCTGGGAGGCGCAAGCCCCGTGAGTGCCCCGGCGCCGGCTGGGCAGGCCAGGGCAGGCTAATGGCTGCGGGTGACTTGGGGGGAAACTGAGGCTCCCCCCCCCCCCCCCCCCCGCTTACCCAGGGTCCGCACCGTGGAGCAGCTGGACCAGCGCTACCTGCTGGTGCCTGAGAAGGTGAAGGACGCCTACATGGTGCACCTGGTGCAGAGCTTCCAGGATGAGCACGAGGACTGGTCCATCATCATCTTCACCAACACGTGCAAGTGAGCGCTGGCCTCTGCCCAGACCGAGAGCCAGGCCCCGGCCTCACCCTGCACAGAAGGCCCAGGAAACCCCTACAGCGGCTGTCACCGCCGCCGCCAGTTCACCATGGTGTGGGTTCACCGTGGTGCCCTGAGTTTAGTTAGGCCTCCGGGTCACTTGGATGGGCAGTAGTGACGACCCCGAGGGCTGCCCCGTGTGCCCCAGCCCCACGTGGGGTCCCCCAGGGGCAGCTCACACGGCCACGCCTCGGGCCGTTCAGGGAGACTGTCAGGGTGGAAGAGCAGAGGTCAGGCTTCTAGGAGAGGAGCTTGGATGCAGAGTGGCTCCGGGCACGGCAGGGCCTGGCAGCTCCCAGCCGCTGGTACCCTTGGGGCCTGGGCAGTGCTGAGGGTGGAGCCCAGGGCTTCGTGCAGGCTGAGCCACACCCAGCCCCAGTCCTATGTTTGTTTGGGGATTTTGTGCGTTGGGGATGGAACCCTGGGGCTTGTGCCCGCTAGCAGGTGCTCTGCCACTGAGCCACGCCCCGGGACCCACTCTTACTGCTGCAGGGCTGGGGAGGGGTCAGCAGGGAGGACAGTGGGACTTCTGGTGCCCCATACCTCTTACGTTTTTTGTTTGGTTCAGATTTTGAGGCAAGGTCCCACTATGTAGTTCAGGCTGGCCTCAGACTTGCAAGGATCCTCCTGCCTCAGCTTCTTGAGTGCTGGGGTGTGCTCCCGCACTTGGTACCTCTTCTCACTTCTAAGCTGCACAGGGCTGCCCTGCTTGGTATCTCTGGGGCAGGCAGGGGCAGGACAGGTCAGCGGTCACCTCTGTCCCTCCAGGACCTGCCAGATCCTGTGTATGATGCTCCGCAAGTTCAACTTCCCCACGGTGGCGTTGCACTCCATGATGAAGCAGGTGAGGGACACCCAGGTGCTCCCAGCCCCGGGGCCCTGGTGCAGACCCAGCATCTGTCTGGGGTTGTTAGGTTTTGTTTTGTCTTTTGGTTCGTCGAGGCAGGTTCTCAGGCTGGGCTGGAAGGTGTGATCTTCCTGCCTCAGCCTCCCAGAATACAGGGATCCCAGCAGGTGTCTGGTCTGCAGTGTCCCCGCTGGGCACGGCTTTCTTGCCATGCCTCGCTCCCTGCTCCTTCACTGTCCAGGCTGCTTCCGGCCCATGCGTCACTAGACTTAAGCCAGGAGGGCTCGACGGTTGGTTCCTTTCCCAGCACTGGAGCAGAACAGCCAACCCCCGCGACAGAGAGGAGGAGAGGGTTACTTTGGCTCACGGCGTAGGGGACTCAGTCCATGGACGGCCAGCTCCCGGCGGGGAGCGGAGCTGCTCCCTGTGGTGGCCAGGAGTAGCGAGCAGGGAACAGCGGGGACAAAAACGCCTTTCCAAGGCACAGCCCGGGACCCCGCACACGAGGCCTGGGGTGCCGCCACTCTAACGCGCTGCCCTCCTGGCCACACAGAAAGAGCGCTTTGCTGCCCTGGCCAAGTTCAAGTCCAGCGTCTACCGGATCCTGATCGCAACAGACGTGGCTTCACGGTGAGTGGCCCAGGCCGGGCTCCGGCCACCAAGGCCCCAGGACACCTTAGGTGGGGAGTGGCTCTTGGGCAGCGGTCAGGCACCCCCCATGTCACTGCCCAGTGGACATGGAGGAGCCTCAGCCTCAGTTTCCCCACTGAGCAGCCTCTGCCTGCAGGGGCCTGGACATCCCCACGGTGCAGGTGGTCATCAACCACAACACCCCCGGGCTCCCCAAGATCTACATCCACCGGGTCGGCCGCACAGCCCGCGCAGGTGAGCCCCCAGCGGGTCGTCGTCCTCCAGAGGTGTGGCCCGTGACACGGGCGCCATGGCCAGTGAGGGGCTGCCGACTCTTCCCTTGAGGAGCAGAGGGGAGGTGGTGCGGCTTCCCGGGCACCGCCAGGCCCTGGCTTCCACCCCAGTGTCCCTAGAACACCAAAGGCCAAGGTGGCCACCAGTAGGCTAAGCCTGGCCCTTCCATCCCGATGCTGTGGCCTTGGGCTGGCCACAGCCATCACATGGATCCACTGCCTCCTCACTGGATGGGTACCAGGCTGTGGTGACTACTGTAGAGATGTGGAGCAGAAAAACTGGGCTGCAAAGGTCCAGGCTAAAGCCTCTTAGCTCTTGTCTGATGTCACTTAGCCTGGGCTCCCTGGCAGCCAAGCCAAAAAGGGAAAGCAGCCATGTCTGCCTGTCTGTCTCTCTCTCTCTCTCTCTCTCTCTCTCTCTCTCTCTCTCTCACACACACACACACACACACACACACACACACACACACATCCTGTGGGCAAGGCCAGGCTGGCAGCACAGCCCCCATCCACATGCTGTCCAGTCACGGGTCCCTTCTCCGCCAAGCCCCAGGTCCCTGACCATGTGTAACCCCGTGTCCCCACAGGGCGGCAGGGCCAGGCCATCACGCTGGTGACACAGTACGACATCCACCTGCTGCACACCATCGAGGAGCAGATCAGTGAGTGGGGCGGGCTGGGGACAGACCACCCGCGCGTGTCCCTGGCCCAGCTGTGAAAGCAGGGCTCCCCGTGGAGCTGCCTCAGACCAGCGTGGGCAGCGTCTCCGAGGCCAGAGCACGACAGCAGCGGTGGGGACAGCTGGCTGGGCGCCGACCCAGGGCTGGCCTAATCAGAAGCGGCCGCTGCTTTGCTTTATTGTTGGGAAGGAGGGGCTGCTGCGCTCCCCAGCTCAGCCTCTGACTATATGGCTGAAGCAGTCCTCCCGCCGCAGTCTCCCAAGGAACGGGCTGTGGGCCACACTGCGGTGCCTGGCTTCGACTTGAAAGAACATCAGTGCTGAGATGAACAGTTGTCCCTTGGTTCCCTCGGAATGGGTTCCAAGACGCCCCCTTGGGCCCCAAAATCTGAACACGCGAGTCCCCCCAAGAAACAGCGTGGCATTGGCACAGGTCCCGCACACATCCGCCCTCGGTCAGGACTCGGTGCTCCAGGTGACACTGTGGGACCTGACCACCTGGGGAATGAGGACAAGCGGACAGGAGCCCGGGCACGGCTCAGAAATGAAAAGCCTACCCATCCAGCAGGGGTGCAGTTTGGCTTTTTTTTTAATATTTTCAATCCATGATTGGTTGGGTCCAGAGATGCAGAACCCACGACGCACGCCCCAAGTGCACTCTCAGCCCAGTGCATAGGGTTTTCTGTTTTTCTGAGACAGAGTCTCACTATGTAGCCCAAGGTGATTGAGGTAAACTTGGGGTGATCCTCCTGCCTCAGCCTCTTCAGCGCTGGGATCACAGGCATGCACCACCACACCCAGCCCCAATGCAGAGTTTTGCTAATCCCTCCAAATAAAAGGTAAGTCAGGTGTAGTGGTACATGCTGTGATCTTAGGAGGCTGAGGCAGGAGGACTGCAAATTCAACCTAACCTGGGCAACTCTGCAAGACCCTGTCCTAAAATACAAAGGGCTGGGGATGGAGCACAGCACGAAGGCCTTGTTCCATCCCAGGTGCCATCCAAAACCAGAAGGCCAGCAGTTGGTGCCCCCAATTGCTGGTGTGACTCCAGCCTCGCACACCTGCCTCCCCAGGAGCTTAAGACGAGGCTGAGTGTGTCCCTGCCACGTCCCCACCCTGTACCCTCCCCACAGAGAAGCAGCTGGAGGAGCTGCCGGTGGAGGAGGCCTCGGTGCTGCAGATCCTCACGCAGGTCAACGTGGTCCGCAGGGAGTGCGAGATTGTGAGTGGCGGCTGGGGCGTGCGCAGGGGCTACGTGCCTCGGTGGGGACCAGCCTGTGACGGGCTCGTCCCTGTTCCCTAGAGACTGGAGGCGGCCCACTTCGACGAGAAGAGAGAGACCAACAAGCGCAAGCAGCTCATCCTGGAGGGGAAGGTGAGCACGGGGCCGGCGGCCGGGGAGCGGCGTGGAGCCCAGGCCCGGACGCCCGCTCAGCGCTCTGCCTGCCCCGCAGGACCCGGACCTGGAGGCCAAGAGAAGGGCCGAGCTGGCCAAGATCAAGCGGAGAAACCGGCGCTTCAAGGAGAAGGTGGGGCAGGCGCTGAAGCGGCGGAAGGACGCTGGCCGGGCAGGCCGCGGGGGGCAGCCGCCCCGGGACCTTGGAGCTGCCCCCGGGCCCAGCCCGAGCTCCCATAGCTCCCTGCAGACAGCAGGGGCCCATGGACACACACCTTGTTCGGCTGGAGGCGCAGAGGACGGACTGTGAGGGTGGCGTGGGCCCGGGACAGCGTGCCCGGGGGTACAGCTGCTTAATAAAGGGGTTAGAGGTGCTTAATAAAGGGGTCTTCCTACGTGGCTGTGATGGTTTTGGACTCTGCCCCCCAAATCTTGCCACCTCATCCCCATTGCAGGTCTGAGACGCTGCTGGCCTGGGTTGCAGTGCTGGCCGCTCCCGGCACCTGGCTGAGCGCAGCCCTTCCTCTGGTCCTCAGTTTCCCTGTTCAGAATGCGGCTCAGCAGCCATTCTTCTCCAGCCTGGCCCCAGGCCCCCCCTCAAGGCCCCCCAGACAGCCACAGTTCTCCAGCCTGGCTCTGTGGAACCCCCAGCTGTGAGCATAGCTGTACCCTAGGAGCTTCCCAGCCAGCGGACAGCTGGGGATGGCTGTCAGGCCTGGGGGTCTCTGAACAGGGTCCACTGGGGAGGCTGAGGCAGGAGGATCGCTATGAGTTCAAGGCCAGCCTGGCCTTCCGAGTGAGTTCCAGGCCAGCCTGGATTGCACAGTGAGACCCTGTCTAAAAGGCAAGTCAAGGGCCAGTGACGGGTTCAGGCGCCCACACCACACACATAGCCGGGCTAAAGACATGTAATGTGGGCACAGCACGTGCCCCAGGATCCTAGAGTCTACACAGTGAAGCTGAGGCAGCCACCAGGCTGAGCATCGCCGGGCCAGCTGGGTGGGGCCCTGGTCCCCACCAGGGTCACTAGCCCGGCTCTGTCCCTGTAGTCAGGTACATATGCCCAGCAAGGCGCACTCCTGCAGAACCAGCCCCGAGGGCCCCCTTGGGCCTGGGCACCAGCACCGGCTCAGGATGTGGCCTCGGCCAGCCGGGCCAGGCCTTCTCGAAGCTCGCTGAGCTCAAAGAGCCGCACGTCCAGCAGCTGCGCCGCCCGGCCCACCTCAGCCCGCGCCCGCTCCCGCTCTGCCCGCGCCTCCTCCAGGCTGCGCTCCGCGGCCCGCAGCTGTTGCTCCAGCTCTGAGTTCCGTGCCTCCAGGTCCTGCGGGAGGAGGAGACAGGACGGGGGACGGGCTCGGTCACCAGGCCTGCCTGGGGCGTCAGCATCCAGGTGTCATCCACACAACCCCCCTCCTCCGCTCACAGCTTCTTGGGGCTCCTGTCGTGCTGGAGAAAACCCTCACCACCACCCCTGGGGCTCCCCTTGCTCAGCCTCCCTGCAGCTCCTTAAGCACCGCTCCTCCTCCCCCAGGGCCTCCCCACAAGCCGCCTCAGCCTCCCAGAGTACAGGGCTGTCAGGCCTGCAGCACCAGCCCGGCTCCGATCCATTTACAGCGCGGGCGAGGCGCAGGGTGGCAGGTCCCGTGTGCCCGACCCAGGCCCTTCAGCCACGCCTACCTGCACCTTCTGCTCCGTCTCCTCGCGCTCCGCAGCGTCCGGGGCCTCCCGCGCACCCCCGGTTTGATTCTTCAGCGTCTGGATCTCCTAGGACAGAGGGTTCCATGGGGGTCCTGGCCCCCCAGGTGGCGAGGGCTGGCAGCCCCCAGCCACGCCTGTCTCACCTGGTCCTTGGTCCGCACCAGCGCCTCCAGCTTCTCCAGGGGCTGGCCAGGTGCCTCCTTCTCCGCAGCAGGGGCTGGCTCTGCAGCCACCTGGGCCTCTAGCTCCGCCACCTGCACCCACAGGACACTCAGCCCGACCCAGCCCGTGCGGCCCAGACCTCGCCTTCATGGCTGGGCTCACCCCCTTATTGGGCAGCTCAAAATTGGTTTTCTCTTGAGCTGCAACTCTAATCCTTTTTTATTTTTTCAGATAAGGGTCTCACTAAGTTGCCCACGTTGGGCTCAAACTTGCAATCCTCCTGCCTCAGCCTCCCAGAGTGGTGGGATGACAAGCGTGCGCCACCGCGCGCACAACTGGCTAGAGCATCAGCGCCTGAGGACCCTCAGAAGAGAGCCGCCAAGCTCCGGAAGTGACCTGACTGGGGTGCGGGTCGGGGCAGGGGGGGCGCGCAGGCCCGGCTCCACAGGCACCACGGCCGGCCGGGAGGGCTCTCTGGGCGGAAGGACGCCCTCACCCGCTGCCGCAGCCTCTCAGCCTCCACACGCTGGGCCTCCACCTGCTGCCTCCACTGGGTGGCCGCGGCGTTGGCCTCTCGCAGGGCGTCCGCCAGCTTATTGTTGCTGTCTTGCAGCGCGAAGAACTCCGCCTCCCACTGCACCTCGCCCACCGAGCTGCGGAGAAGCGGGAAGCGGGGAGAGCGGGCTGCAGGTGCGGAGACGCCGGGTGGGCGGGGCATAGCCCGGTGGGCGGGGCTGCATCGGGTTGGGGCGGGCCCACGTCGTGCTGTGGGCGGGGCAACACGAGGGTGGGTGGTGTCTTGGCTACGTCGGGTTGAGGAAGGGGCGAGGCAATAGCTGGTGGGCGGGGAAATAGCGTGTGGGCGGGGCTACGCCTAGGGGCGGGGCAGAACCAAATTGCGCTGCGGTGCGGGCAGGACGCGCTCTCCTCCGCAGCACCCACCTCGCTGGGCCGGGCCGCTAGGCTGAGAGCCCCGCCCGCCCCTCACCCCCTCCCCTCACCCCTCAGACAGCATCTTCTTGAGCCGCTCGCGCTCGGTGGGGCCCGGGGCGTCGGCGCTCTGGCTGCGGAACAGCTTCTCCTCGCCAGGGCCGTTGGCGCTGACCAGGGGGCTCGGGAGCACCTGCGGGGGGGAGCAGGGCCGTCCACGGGTCAGAAGGTCCCCAGAGGTCCGGGCCAAGGTCACTGGGGTCGTGACCCAAATCAGTGGTCCGTGGCCCTGGGGCTGCAGGGTGTGTCCGTCAAGGCTGTCATTTCAGCCACCTGTAAGCATATCGTCCCGGGCAGCAGCACAGCGCCCGTACCCCCACGTCAGCCCGGTGTCCCCGCCATCAGGGCGCTGACCTGGTGGGACGCGAGCCCCAGAGCTGAGCTGGTGAGCTCCCCTCCATCCTGAGATTTCTCCCGGGCCAACCGCGCTGCCTCTTTGACCTCCTGGAACTTCTCAGCAAACTGGGGGTATGGAGGGAGGCAGGAGGCAGTCAACAAACCCCGTAGCCCCCTCTCAGCCTCCAGCAGGTTCCCACCCAGGCTCTGACCTGTCAGCTTGGAAGGGACTCGGGACAGCGTACATCTCTGTTAAGTCACAAAACGGAAAGAGGAGCGGGTTTGTAAAACTATGTCCCATGGGCACCATAAGTACCAGGGTAGGCAGGTGGGACAGGCACTGAGGTCGCCTTAAATACAATGAGGTATAGCCAGGGCCTGGTGGTAGACACCCATAGCCCCAGCACTCTGGGAGGCTGAGGCAGGAGGATCCCAAGTTTGAGTACAGCCTGGGCAAGTTGGTGAGCCCCTGGCTCAAAATAAAGAACTTTAAAAGGAAAGCTGGGGATGTAGCTCAGTGCAAAAGCCTTGGGTTCAAGCCCCAGAACCACAAAAAGAACAATAAAACAAAAAAGAAAAGAATTCTAATAGGCGTACACCACTCGAATCATACAAAGGCAGGGTACCTCGCTGGAGGAAAATGATCTTCTAAAACAACAACCCCATGGGTCTGATCCCCAGTGCTGCAAAACAAGCAGACAAACAAAAACAGCCCAAAAGCAGCTCAGTGCTCACGCTTGGTTAGAAAAAATGAACCTCAGGCCCTACCTCGTACCACCCACAGAAATTAATTCAAGACCTAACGCTGAAAGGAAAATTATAAAGCTTCTAGAATAAAACAGAGGACAGACTCTTTGCAGAACGGAAGTGCTAATCATCAAAAGAAACAATGGATGCAGACTCCCCTTCCCCCCACGGGGATGGAACCCAGGGAGGGAGAGAGAGAGAGAGAGAGAGAGAGAGAGAGAGAGAGAGACACACACACACACACACACACACACACACACACACACACGGCAAGCGCTCACAACCCAGCTGCCTCCCCAACCAATCCTTTTTATACATTTTATTTGGAGACAGCATCTTGCTAAGCTGCCCAAGCTGGCCTTGAACTTGTGATCCTCCTGCCTCAGCCTCCTGAGTAGCCAGGATTGCAGGTGTGTACCACCATGCCAGATCAGGAATACTGAAGCAGACAACAGAGGGTGGGGACTGGGGGTGACAGGAAGCACAAGCGGCTGGCAGAACCGGAGTAGCAAGGGCTCCCGGCTCATCTAACGCCCTGTGCCCATCCGGGTCCCTGCCCTTCCTCCCAGCCCCCACCTGGGTCAGATGCTGTTCGGAGGCGAAGCCAAGGCCATAGACGGTGTTGGCGCGACTGTCTGCCCACTGCCCGAACTTCTGGGAGGTTTTGGTGAAGGTCATGTTGGGAGTGACGGTGCTGTTGATGATGGCCTGCGGCAGAGGGCAAAGTTCAAGGTCGGTGGCCCTGCTGGTACCGCAAGTCCTGGATGACAGGACAGCGCCTGGCACTAGGGTCTCCGAAGCCCCTGCTCCAGTCACGTGAGGAGCACATTACCACCCAGGGAGGCAGCGAACTGTCATGGGACAACACCCCCCCACCCGCGCAGACCTTGGCCCCTCCGATGCTGATGATTCGGTAGACGTTGCGGGTGGCATCGTAGAAGTAGGAGACAGTCAGGGCGTGCTTGCCTGCGGGGACCCAGTTCCTCTTGGTGGCCGGGTCGATCTGGAACACGTGTGCCCGCGTGCTGAAGATTGGCTGCTCCCTGCAGGGGACAGGGTGTCAGGGGGCAGCACCCCGAGCCCCGGCTACAGGGCGCCGCGCGCGCGGGGCGGCTGGAAACTCACCTGGCTGTGGACATTGGTCAGGCTGGACTGGCCCGGCTCCCAGAGCGGCCCAGGGGGACAAGAGCGGCCAGTCTGGGCCCTGGGGAGACAGTGTCCTTGTGAGTGTCCCCAGGCCGGGCTGAGGGACCAGGCAGGTCCCAGCCCACCAGCGGCACTGTCCCCAGGGCTCCAATCAGAGCGGCAATCCGTGTAAGTTACTCGGCAAGGCAACCCCAAGCTTCTCTGACGAGGCGCCCCACAGCACCCCAAGGGACGCGGCCTGTATTCTCACGCTGGGCCCGCAGGCTAACGCCTCTGGCATACTCAGAGGGCTGGGGTACAGCTCAGTGGTGAGCGCTGCCTACCATGCACAAGGCCCTGGGTTCCATCCCCAGCCCCCCAAAACTAAAATAATAATAATAAAAGCCTGGCATTGCCCAATGCCTGCTGGGAGACCAGGGCCCACTCTACCCAGAGAGAGACCCCTCAGCACCCATCCTAGGCAGAAGGTCACTGGAATTACAATCCAAACCCTCAGGGAACCCCCAGTCCAGTTAAAAGGACAAGAGATAGACTGGTGCTGCCTGAGTCCCTGGGGAGGCTGAGGCAGGATGATTGCCTGAGCCCTGGAGCTCAAGACTAGCTGGGGCTACACAGATCCCATCTCAAAAAATTAAACTAAAAGATTTAAAAAACGCTGCACAGCCCACCCTGGTGCTCACCATGAGGGGCAGGGCAGAACCCAGATTAGGACAGTGCGCCCCACTGCCCGGGGGTCCTGCTGGGCCACCACTCCAAGAAGCCTGCAAAGCTGCCGCCACACTTCCTGATTCAACCCCTGTGCCCCAAAATCTGCATCCAGGGGACGCGCAGAGGACCCAGGAAGAGCTTGGAGAATGGGGGGCTCCCGGTGGGCAGAGGGGGGCTCGCGGGGTCCCACACCCTGTCCGGGGCCGCTGCCGTCCGGGACACAGGGTCCGGAACCCGAGCCGGGATGAGGGCGGGTCTTGAACCCGGCCGGGGTTGGGGACGCGGGGATCCCCGGAACCCAGGCCCTTCCGGCCGCGCTGCTCCTGCCGGGACTCGCATCCGCGCCGGGAAAGTTACTCACCGACTTCGTCACGCGCCGCGGAGGGCGTGGGGCCGCGGGCGACACCCCGACGGCCGGGACCCCTCGGGCCGGG
>NW_004955524.1:2749538-2754118 GCF_000276665.1 Chinchilla lanigera | reverse complement strand
GGACATCCGGGATGACAGCAGCCCACAGCCCGGGGCGACACAGGCAGCAAATGGACAAACAGAGCTGGACGCTCGCAAGCCTTGACAGGCCCAGCCCTGACCCTTAGGGTCGCAGCCTCCGCCCTCCCTGCTGGGACGGGGACCTGAGGACCTGCGAGCGTGGGGTCTCCCCTCTACACCAGCAGGGTCGGGGGTCTTCCGGCCGCGGGTGTGGGAAGGGTCTGTCCACGCTGTCCCCTGCCCAGACCCCCGGGTCGCCCAGTGATCAGTGCCCAGAGCTGCAGGAGGCCCCGGCCTCTGGCCAGCGTCAAAGAGGAAGGGCCGGAAGGGCGAGAACACAGCTGGAGCTGGGCTGTGCCGGCGGAGGGGACACCTGGACCCCGAGGTCACAGGCAGGGGACGCCGCAGCGAGCCGGTGGATCCTCACCGAGGTTGTTCTGGGACCCGGTCCAGGGGCTCCCACTGTGACCGTGGGCTGTGTGGTCCCAGAAACCCCCGCCCACCCAGCGCCTGGGCCTGGGGATTTCTCTCTGCGCCTCACACCAGTGCCAGGCTGAGCAGGCAGCAGCCTCCCTGCCACGGGAGAGTTCCAGGCCAAGCAATGTGGCATTTTTTATTTGTGTTTGTTTGTTTTTGTCTTTTTGAGACAGGGTCTCACTATGCAGTTCAGGCTGACCTTGAGCTCACTTTGTAGCCCAGGCTGGCCTTGAACTCGCACCAATCCTCTTGCCTCAGCCTCCCGAGTGCTGGTGTTTGTTTTTTGAGACAGGGTCTCACAGTATAGTCCAGGCTAGCCAGACATGGTGGTGCTCTCCTATAATCCCAGCACTCGGGAGGCTGAGGCAGGAGGATCACTGTGAGTTCGAGACCAGCCTGGGCTGCAAAGTGAGCTCAAGGCCAGCCTGAACTGCATAGTGAGACCCTGTCTCCAAAAGACAAACAACAAAACCAAACCAAAGAAAAAGGTATAGTCCAGGCTGGCCTGGAACTGGTGGAGGTCTTTCTGCCTCAGCCTCCCCAAGTGCTGGGATGATGGCCGTGTTCTTTGGACGTGCTCCCCCGGGTCAGGCTCTCAGTCTCCCTCCTTGCTCCCTGCTTGTGCCCGGGGCGCCTCCTTCAACCCGGACACCACCGTGGCTTCTCCAGAGCTGGCAATCCCGGCGCCAGAGCAGCTCTTCTGTCAGCTGGGAACATGAGGTGTGGGGTCCAGGACTCAACCTCCCCGCCGGTCCTAGCGTCATCGCAGGGGCAAGGGCGAACGCTTGGCTTCCTTCTCAGCCGGAAGCCACGCAACGCTCCAGCGCTGGTGGGAACAAAGCACATACCGTCTGTTGTCTGTTCCGCTCAGAGTGACTTTGGCTTCTTAGCGCCGCCTCACTACAGGAACCAGAAGTAAGTGGGGTAGGTGCCGGCGGCCCCGGCTTCTGCTCGCCTGCGCCAAGTGCCGGCTGGCGGCGGAGCGGGCCATGTGGCTACTCTGGGGGGGCGGCCGGGCGCAGGGCCCGAGCAGACTCCGCTCCTTGTGTGGGCGGGCACCGGCTGTGGAGCGGCGAGAGCTGAGGTGCGCCCTGGCGCCACCTCCCCGCAGGGCTTGGCCGGAGCGCGCCGGACCTGAAGCTGTCTCGGTGTTCTCGCCCACCTGGGCAATGTGCTGACGGCGCAGGGCTGGCGGCGAGGGAGCTGCGGGTTTCCCTCGGAGACCGGACCGCCGGGCCGGGACCTACGTTTTCCCCCAGGGTGCGGAGGAATGCGCCCACAGTTGCAGGAGGGGCGCAGAATCAGGGTTCAGCGGCTCCTGCGGGATGAGGAAAGCTCAACCGGGAGAGCACGGCGGCTGTCGGGACTCGATCCCCCTCAGGGACCGGCCGCGCGCCTCACTGCAACCCCGAGGAGGTCAGTTTCCCTCTCGGTGCCTCAGTTTCCCCATCACACGCACAAGATGCCTACTTCAGACACTCGGAACTGTACATGCTGTATTTATTACAGATGGCCGTGCTGGCGCTCGCCTGTCCTCCTAGCACTCTGGGAGGCTGAAGCAGGAGAACTGCAAATCCCAGCCCAACCTGGGAAACCTCCTGATGGGGCAAGATCCTGTCTCAAAAACGAAAAAGGGCTGAGGGGGTAGCTCAGTGTGAAGTCCCAGGGTTCAACTCCCAGTGCCGCACGTGACAAAATAATCACACTAATAATGAATAGCAATAAATCTGTGAGGCGGGTTTTGATCCAGAACCTTTTTCCCTTTCTTTTCCTAAGCTGCCGGAGAGGGAGCTCCCTGCACCACCACTGAGCCACTCCCCGGCTTCTTCAGCCAAATTTTTGTTTTGTTCTTTGTTCTTGTTTTTGTTTTTCTTAGACAGCCTCTCATTATGTCACCCAGGCTGGCCTCAAACCCATACTGATCTTCCCGCCTCAGCCTCCCTAGTTCTGGGCTTGCAGGCCTGTACCGTGGCACCTGCCTTTTTGAGCCAAATTCTTAAGATTGTCTTTGTCAAGGGTTGAAGTCAGCCATGAGTTCCCAGAAATGGCTCCAACCCGGCATGATGTTCCCAGTCTTTAGCTTGTGCTCCACCAGCCATGTCTTCCCTCCCCCTTTCCCTTAGCCATAGCTAGCTGGACCAGCTGCCAGACCTTAGCTGCTTCTCTTTTTTTCCTTGTCTTTTTGAGCCAGGGTCTTGCTATGCAGTTCGGGCTGGCCTTAAGCTTACTTTGTAGGCCAAGCCGGTCTCAAACTTGCAATGATCCTCTTTCTTCAGCCTCCTGAGGGCTGGAATTAGACCTTAGCTTCTTGAAAAACTCCTATTCATCCCTTAAAACCCCACCTGCAATGCCCCCTTCTTCTTCCTCTGCACCTTCCCTGTCTCCTTCCCTTCTTCTGTTCTGGCCCTCATGTGCCAGAGCCTGAGGGCATCTCAGGGCACAGGGGGGCACAGAAGGGCCCAGGAAAGGCAGCCTTGTGACTCAGTAGTTCTTGTGATTTCACATCACTTGAGCCATCGGCTTGAACCGGATGTGTCCCAAGCGAGTCCCTTGACTTCAGGGGCCTGGGAGGGTTCGGGCCGGGAGGGGACCAGGTGCAGGGTCCAGCCGGGGAGTGGATTTGTGCGCCCAGGACCAGTGGTGGTGGGGAACGCCGTGGCCGGCTGGGAGCCCGTTCCGCAGACCTCATTGCCCTCATTCTCCGCGTGCACTAATTACCTCCCGGGTGCCAGGTGGCGGGGCGGGGCGGCCCATTTTCCAGAGCTAGGTCGCCCGGGTATTTTTGGAACCGCCGTTCTTGAGCTCCAACATCCGCCATGTGAAGGGCAGAAAGTGGGGCGGAGAAATCGCGGCCACACCAGGAGGGACACAGGGGCCTGGGCTCGGGGGCTTGGGGGCTCCAGGTCCAGGGCCGAGGGCTAGAACCCTGGAGTCTTGGGCAGTGAGATCCGGGAGCCACCAGCCACCCGGCGCGGAGTCTCAGTCCTTGTTGGTCTGAAAGTCGATTTTCTACTTGTGTTTGTGTTTTTGAGACAGGGTCTCACTGTGTAGCCCAGGCAGGACGCCAACTTGCATAGATCCTCCTGCCTCAGCCTTCTGAGTGCTGGGATCACAGGTGTGCGCCACACTGTTGGTGGCGACGGAATGTGGGGTTCAGCTGCACCTGGATGGGGATGCCGTGACCCACCAGCTTCTGAGGGGTCCTGCACGTGGAGCCGTTGTGACCTCTTCACCCTCTACCCTGAGCCATGAAACAGGCGCGTGATTCAGAAGGGTGCGCTGGGCAGCGGGGCAAGGAAGTGCTAAGGTCCTGAGGCCCGGACAGGCTGGACCATATTGGAGAAAGCGTGGAAGAAGGCAGCTTCACTGCGGCCGGGGGCGGTGTCCAGCAGCTGGACAGGGCCTTGTGGCTGCGGGAGGTGCACAGCTTTTGTGCAAAGGGCACTAGGAAGCCTGGGGACCCTGCAGTCCCCGGCAGTTGCCGTGCTTAGCAGGGAACAAGGCGTCTATCTGCGCCTGTGCAGAATGGAGGCAGCCCCGGCCTTTCCCTGAGCCTCAGTTTCCCCACTTGGCTCCAGGACGCAGGGCCCTGGGCCAGGGGAGCCCCCGCCCCCCGCGTGCCGCCCGCGCTCCGTCTGCGCGGGGACAGCTGCGAACACAGAGCGCGGGCGGGCGCGGGCTCCGGAGCGCGTTCCCGGGGGCGAAGCCCACGCCCGCGCCCGATGTTCCCGCAGCACCCCGCGCCCCCCGCTCGGATCGGCCACCTGTGCCTGTCCCCGCTCCGTGCCCTCCGGAGGCCCCGCGTCCCCGCACCCCGGCGGCCCGCCCTCGTCTCTGGACCCCAGGCTGCCGGACGCCAGCTCCAGCCCCCTCCTCTAGGAGGCCCCCGCCTGCCGCCTTGGCCAGGCCAGCCCGGCTCGCAGCCTGCGCGCCGCCTCTGCCCCTGCGGGCCTCGCACCCGGCCCCAGCCTCCCGGCCTCACCTTCAGCTGCCCTCCCTTCCTTCCTTCTTCTTCTTTTTCTTTCTTTCTTTCTTTCTTTCTTTCTTTCTTTCTTTCTTTCTTTCTTTCTTTCTTTCTTTCTTTCTTTCTTTCTCTCTCTCTC
>NW_004955524.1:2746238-2749438 GCF_000276665.1 Chinchilla lanigera | reverse complement strand
TTTCAAAGTAGTTGCTCAGATTACCACATATAAGCAAGTAAAATTGATCAAACAATATAAGCACTAACTGTTCCTTTCAATGAATCAATAGAAATTAGTAGTACAATTATATTAGCTATTTTGTCTCTCTCTCTCTCTCTCTCTCTCTCTCTCTCTTTCTCTCTTTCTCTCTTTCTTCCTTTCTTCCTTTCTCTTTCTGTATTGAGAATTGAATGCAGGGCCTTGACACTGAGCTCCACCCCCAGCCCTTTTTTAATTTTTATTTTGAGACAGGGTCTTGCTAAGTTGTTCAGGCAGGGCTACAATTTGTGATCTTCCTGCCTCAGCCTCACCGGTTGCTGGGATCATGGGTGTGCACCACTGTGCCCAGCTGCCACTTTCATAACAGAATTGAGGTTAAATCTGTTCCCCCAAATAAATGTGAGGGAAAGCAGGGCCCTGAGCCCAGGTCTGAGAGGATAGTCCCTTCTGTGGCCTTTGGGCCACCAGAGTGTCACTAGCAGAGATAAGAAGGGAGTGGGGTCTGATTCTCCAGCAGTCAGTATCACTGCGACTCAACCCAGGGGACACTGTTAGGTCTGCTCCTGAGTGCTTAGTAAGCACCCACATTTGTTAGAGGCCTTCCTCGGGTGCACCTGCCTGGGAGCCAGGCAGGAACAGAGGACAGAGGCTTTGGACAGCATTTATTGAGAGAAGACAATCAGGAAGCCCGTGAGCCACGCCTGGGGGGGCGCTGAGGAGGATGTGATCAGGAGCATGGTGTGTGCAAAGGTCCTGAGGTCGGTGTGTGCTGGGCACAACGCTGAGCATGTGTGTGTGGCTGGCGCAGTTCAGGAGGGCATAGGGAGCCATGCAGCAACATCCACAGGCCAGGCGCCAGGCATCTGTGGGCCCCAGCAGGGGATCCAGACTTTGCATTCAGAGTACTGAGGAGCCACAGAACACCTCAGAGCAGGGAGAGGCATCCACTGGGTGCTGACCTCATACACAGCGGACATACAGGGCTGGAGTCCTGCTCTGTGTCACTCTGGCCGTGGTGCCAGGGCCTGAGACACCTCCTGAGAGGGCTTCCTGCTGGGCGTATGCATGTTTGGCATGTCAGGCGGACGGTGGAGAAATGCTCTCGGGGGCACGACTGAAGCAGCCCGGCCTCAGGATGCGCAGGAGCCAGGGCAGAAGGAGGCATCAATGGCTTTACTGAAAAACGATGAAGACTGCGGCTGGTATGAGGCTCAGGGTCGGGCACCTGGCTGTCATGCTTGAGGTCCTGGGGTCCACCCTAGCACTGAAAAGAAAAACATTAACGCACGTGGTGGCGTGCTCCTGAAATCCCAGCTCTTGGAAGGCTGAGGCAGGAGAATGTTTGCGAGCTCCAGACCAGCCTGGGCTACAAAGTGAGCTCAAGGCCAGCCTGATCTGCATAGCGAGACCCTGGCTCAAATGGAGAAATAAATAAATAAATAAATAAATAAATGAACAACATTCACCAGAAGTGTGATCCAGGCTTGTAATCCCAGCCACGTAGGAGGCTGAGGCAGGAGCATTGCAAATCCAAGGCCAGTCTGGGCAGTTCAGTGAGACCTTGTCTCTAATAAAATGCAAAGGGTTAGGGTCAGCCGCTGAGAGGGGCCTCAGGGAGCTGGCTCTGCCCTGGGGGACACTGTGATCCAGCTGGGGCCCCCGTGTCCCGGACAGACCTCGTGTCTTGGCCACAGCGGTTCCAAGCCACGCCCGTGGACCCCTGCACGCCCGGCCGCCTGCCACCTGTGAGGTCTCGGTAGTGCGGCAGCGTCCCCGGGAGGGCCCAGGAGACCAGCCTAAGGGACTGTACCAGGGGCCGACGCCACTGGGATGGGCTCCGTGGGACTCTGTGGTCACGGGAGGTGTGTGACGAGAGGGCCAGGGTCCAAGACCCGCCTTCCCCTCCCCACTCGGGTGTCCCCTGCCGCCCCCCCACCGTCCGCCCCGTCCACCCTCCATCGACTCCTGTCCACCCACCTGCCGCCCCCCACCCTCTCGCGGGCCTTTTGATAAGTCACAAGGCAGCTCACCCCCACCCCCGAGGGAGATTTAAGCTCTTCTATTAACTCCTTAATAAAAACTCCTTCCTCTTCACCTGCTCCCCTCCAGATCCCCTTGACAAAAGCCAACCTCGCCCTCATCTGCCTTGGCAGAACCAGAATTTCAGCTCTGACAAACGACGCCCCTCTGCTCGGGCTGTTCTGGCCCGTGGACACCCCCTCCCAAAAAATGTCCTGGCCCACAGACACCGTCCCTGAAAGTTAGCTTAAAAACCCCCTGCTTTGCTCAGCTCGGGCTGTCCTGGTCCGCTGGGCCGCCGTATCGCTCCCCCCAATAAAGACTCCTCTGGCGTCAGAAGGTCTGGTCTGGTTCAGCGTGGGTCTCCGCCCGAGCGATCATATCACCTTCACCCCAGCCCTACTGCCGCCCTCATCCCCTTCCCCCACCCTCCCTGCCCTGTGCTCCCCTCCGACCCTTGTCCCTCGTCCTCTCTGCAGCAGGCCGCCTCCATCTCACCGAGGGCGTTTCTCCTCCCTCCTTCTTTCCTTTCTCCCTCCCTCCCTCCGTGGCTCTGCCCATGGCCCCCAGGCAGGGGTGGCAGGGCTGGCAAGAAGCCAGCAGTGTCTGCCTGAGGCCCAGGGACAAGAGTCACACCCCTGCCCATTTTATTTTTTATTTTTATTTTTGTTTTTTTTTGGTTTTGGTTTTTTTCCGGTACCGGGAATCGAACTCATGACCTTGCGCTTGCCAGACAGGTGCTGTGCTGCTGAGCTAAATCCCCAGCCCCTTATTTTTTATTTTGAGATAGGGTCATGCTAAGGTTCCAAAGGTAGGTTTGAATTTGAGATCATCCTGTCTCAGCCTTGTGTGTGGCTGGGATTACAGGCATGTACCACCACACTGGCTTTTTCTTTTCCTTTCTTTGCTTTTTTTATCTTTTTGAGACAGAGTCTCGGATGCAGTTCAGGCTGGCTTTGAGCTCACTTTGTAGCCAAGGCTGGTCTCAAACTCACAAGGATCCTCCTGCCTCAACCTCCCAAGTGCTGGGATTACAGGCTTGCACTACCATGCCCAGATTCTTTTTTCTTTTCTTTTCTTTTTTCTTTTCTTTTCTTTTCTTCCTTTCTTTTCCTTTCTCTTCCTCCCTCCCCCTTTCTTTGTTGTTTTTTTTTTTTTTT
>NW_004955524.1:2733921-2745248 GCF_000276665.1 Chinchilla lanigera | reverse complement strand
TTTTTTTTGGTTTTTCTCCGGTACCGGGAACCGAACTCACGACTTTGCGCTTGCCAGGCAGGCGCTTTTGCCACTGAGCTAAATCCCCAGCCCTTTCTTTCTTTTCTTTGAGACAGAGTCTCACTATGCAGTTCAGGCTGGTCCTGAACTCACTTTGTAGCCCAGGCTGGCCTTAAACTCACAGCGATCCTCCTGTCTCAGCCTCCGGAATGCTGGGATTTTTTTTTTTTTTTTTTTCTGCCAGGAATCAAACTCAGGACCTTGTGCTTGCCAGGCATGTACTTATGCCACTGAGCTGTATCCCCGGCCCCCAAGTGCTGGGATTATAGGCGTGCACCAACACGCCCGGCTCGACCCTGTTTCAAATAACAGTATTTTTGCAAGGCTAAAGATGTAGGTTGGTGGGAAGGCCCTGGACTCAACCCCACACCGCAAACAAGCAGGGTGTGTGAAGGGTGCTGGGGGGCCTGGATGGTTGCGTAAGGATGCTCGGGGTTCAGGTTCAGGGGGCCTGGTCCTCACTCGGCGCACACAACTGGAGCTCACTGAGTGATTGGTTAGAGGATGAACAGCGAGGGCCCGGTACGCAGGAGGTCGACTCCTGGAGAGGGGAAGTTGATTCAGGGTCCACTGAGGCCTGTTGTACGCCAGCCCTGGGCCTGGTGCGCTGGAAAAACCACTTAGTATGCAAGATGTAGTCAAAGGAATGAATGTCTAAGTATGAACAGCCTCACCTGCTTGGAAAGAAACCAGCTCTTTCTGCGGGCCCAGACTAGGGCCTGCGGGAGGCGGAGGGCGCGGAGGGGCGGGGTTATGCTAATGAGGTGGGCGGGAGGAGTGCAGAGGCTGGGCGGGGCCTGGGGCGGAGTTTGTGTTCCATTGATCTGGAGCTGGGGCGCCCCTGGAGTTTGCGGGAGGCGGTGGGGCTGCTGGGATCTGCGGGGCCGGGGAGGAAGGACAGGGTGCGAGGCTGTGGGGACTACGATGGGACCCACAGCTGGGCTCCTGTGTCTTCTCTCCAGGTATTTGGAAGGCCGAGGCAGGAGGATCGCAAATTAGACCCCATCCGGGAGCTGGCAGAGACTGCCTCAAAATGAGGAGGAAGGGCTTTGTTGCTGCCTCGTAAGTGGCCGAAGGCGTCAGGGGCGGGAGGGGACAGGCGCGTCCTGGCTGGAGGGCGCTGGCTGGAGGAACAAAGCCAGCCTCGTAATGAGCTAGTAATCCGCTAATCCCTTAATCCCCAAACGGCTTCATCCTTTCATCCGCCTCTGCCCTCAAACCCCGAGGAGGCCTCCCTCCACACCCCATGAAGACGCGAACGTGGGTTAGGGTTGCAGCTGGGCACGCAGGATTGGGGGTCCCCAGTCCTCGTCCTGGTCTAGGCGGTGGGCAGGGGCTGCACACTGCGCCAGGCCCGGCGCACCCCAAACCTCAGCCGTGACAGAGGTGATGCCTGTGAGTCATGCATTCGTTTTTTCCAGTCTTTTTTTTTTTTTTTTTTCTTTTGGTCTTTTTGAGACAGGGTCTGGCCTGCCTGTCTTGTTTCATTAGAAACAAGGTCAGTTCAGGCTGACCTTGAACTCACTCTGTAGCCCAGGCTGGCCTCGAACTCGCAACGATCCTCCTCCTTCAGCCTCCAGAGTGCTGGGATTACAGGCCTGCGCCACCACGCCCGGCTCTCTTTGTTTTTTGTACCGGGAATCGAACTCAAGACCCTGTGCTTGACAGGCAGGCGCTTGTGCCCGTGAGCTACATCCCCGGCCCTTTCCAGTCATTTAAACTGGACCAGCCTCACCATCTAAATGTGGTGGCGCACACCTGTAATCCCAGTGCTCTGGAGGCTGAGGCAGCGAAATGTCATCCCCCTGAGCAATGGAGTGAGGCTCTGTCTCAAAGTGAAAATTAAAAAGGGCTGAGGATGCAGCTCAGTGCAAAGGCCCTGAGGTCCTACCATAGTATGGGAAGGAGAAGAAAAATTTGTCCTAAAAAGCACCCAGTGTGGCCAGGTGTGGTGGTGCAGGCCTATAATCCCAGAGCTCAGGAGGCTGAGGCAGGACAGTCGCTGTGAGTTTGAATCCAGCTTGGACTACAAAGTGAGTTCAAGACCAGGCTGAACTGCATAGCGAGACCACATCCAGCACGGGGCCGCTGGGCCCACCCGAAGTCAGCAACCACCAGAGATGCTCAGGTGACTCCGTGGTGACAGTAGTGGGAAGACACCTTTTTAGAAAGGGCCTGCTTGAGTGCTGCTCCAAGGCTGGACCTGCCATTCACCTTTGGGCCCACCTGACACAGGAGGAAACTGAGGCAGAGGGCTCACCCCCACCTCCGGCTCCTCCCAGATCTGACCCCCCATCTGCGCAAACTGAGCTCACCCTAAGCATTTAATTTTTTTTTTATTTTAAAGAGGAAAAAAACCCAATAAAGACAAAAACAATAAAACTATACAGAATTTCAAAACAAGATGATAGGAAGTTGACAGTGGTTGTTATATTACATATTGTTATCTTCAGTGAAGTTGCTCAGATTACCAGATGTAAGAATGCAGGATTGATGAAACACTTAAAGAGAATAAAAAATAATTTTTAAAAACAATACAGAGCTTCACTAAACACGACAGTAGGAATTCAACAGTGCTTGTTATATTGCATATTGTTGTCTTCAAATTAGTTGTTCAGGTTATCAGATACAAGCACACAAAATTGGTCAAAAAATTAAAGCATTACCTGTTCCTTTCCATAAACAAATAGACATCAGCAGTGCAGTTATCCCAGATATCCTTGTAAATGCATATGTATCTTTCTCCCTACCTTCTTTTCTCCTTTCCTTCATCCCAGTTGTTCTTTCCTTTTGAGCAGTTTCTTTCCCTTTCACAATATCTATTGTACCTTTCAGATTTTATTTACTCTTTCAGGTTCTTATACTAGGGAGACAATCTGGTGCTTACACATATGAGTCTGATTTATTTCACTTATGAGTATGGCCTCTAGCTGCACCCATTTACCTATAAAAGCCTCAAGTTTATCTTTCTTTATAGCTGAGTAATACTCCATTGTATAAAAATACCACATCTTTTTTATCCATTCCTCAGCTGATGGGCATTTAGGTTGTCTCCAAAATTTAGCTATGACAAATTGTGCTGCTATAAACATGGGTGCACATATACCGTTGTGGTATGACGTTTTCAATTTGTCTGGAAAAATACCCAGAAGGGGAAGAGCTGGGTGAAGTGGGACCTCTAATCTTAATTTCCTGAGGAATCTCCGCACTGATTTCCACAGTGGTTGCACCAGTCTACACTCCCACCAGCAGTGGAGAAGGGCTCCTTTCTCCCCACAGCCTCTCCAGCATTTATTATTGGTTGATTTCTTGATGATAGCCATTCTTTCTGGAGTAAGATGGAATCTCAGTGTTGTTTTAATTTGCATGTCTTGCATGACCAAAGATGTTGAACAGTTCTTCATATATTTATTTACCATTTGTATTTTTTCATCTGAGAAGTGTGTATTCACCTCAGATACCCATTTTTGGATTGGGTCTCTGAATTTTGGGGGCCTGATTTTTAAAAATTCTTTATATGTTCGAGATAGAAGTCCTTTGTCTGAGGGACAGTTGGCTAAAATTTTTTCCCAATTCATAGGTTTTCTTTTTACCCTGTTGGTGATTCCTTTTGAGGTACAGACATTTTTCAATAAGATGCGATCCCAGTTGTTGATTTTTTGAAGTATTTCCCGTGCAATTTGGTTTTTGTTAATGAACTCTCTGCCTACTCCTATGTCAAGATTTCTATCTACTTTCTCTTCCAGTAGATTTAGTGTTTCTGTTTTAATATTTACATCTTTGATCCATTTTGACTTTAGTTTAGTGCATGGTGATAGACATGGGTCTAATTTTAGTGTCGGGCATGTGGAGAGCCAGCTTTTCCAGCATCATTTATTAAAGAGACTATCGTTCTTCCAGTGAACATGTTTGGCCCCTTGGTTTGTAGTGGTGCCTGCGTCTTCCGATCTGTTCCATTGATCCTCAGGTCTGTTTTTTTGTTTATTTATTTATTTTTTGGGGGGCCTGTACTATGCTAATTTTATCACTGTAGCCTTGTAGTATAATTTTAAGTTGAGGATTGTGATGCTTCCTGCCTTGCCTTTGTTTCCCAGGATTGCTTTTGCTATTCTGGGTCTCTTCTGGTTTCAGGTGAATTTTAGGAATGTTTTCTGTAGATCTGCGAGATATGCTAATGGTATTTTAAATGGGATATCATTGAATCTGTACAACAATTTTGGGTGTATGGCTATTTTCACAATGTTGGTTCTTCCTATTCATGAGCAAGGAATATCTTTCCATTTTTGGAAATCTTCTTTGATCTCTTTTTTTAGAGTACTATAATTTTCACTGTATAGATCTTTTACTTCTTTTGTTAGATTGATTCCTAAGTATTTCGGTTTTTTATATGCTATTGTGAAAGGTATGGTTTCCCTAATTTCTCTCTCGGTGTGTTTGTTGTTTGTGTATAGGAACGCTACTGATTTTTGAGTATTGACTTTGTATCCACCTACACTGCTGAATTTGGTTATTAAATCTAGAAGTCTTTTTGTGGAGTTTTTGGGGTCTTCTATGTACAGTATCGTGTTATCTGCAAATAATAATTTCACTTCTTCCTTTCCTGTTCTTATTCCTCTTATTTCTCTCTTGTCTAATGGCTCTGGCTGATGCTTCCAGAACTGTGTTGAATAGGAGTGGTGACAGTGGACATCCTTGTCTTGTTCCAGATTTTAAAGTGAAAGCTCTCAGTTTTTGTCCATTTAGTACGATGTTGGCTGCTGAAGATGGCTTTGATCAGGTTGAGGTAAAGACCATCTATCCCTATTTTCTGTAGGGTTTTTATCCTGATAAGTGCTGGACTTTGTCAAAAGCTTTTTCTGCCTCTGTTGAGAGGGTCATGTGGCTTTTGCCTTTGGCTCTGTTGATATGGTGTATTCAGAGCATTTATGGTGTGCTCACTGTTTGCTCAGTCTGCATCCTCAACGTCCGTCCTCCCCACAGCGCACTGAGAGTGGGTAAACCGAGGCACAGAGCCAGCAGGGCACTCTGAAGCTCACTCCCTGGGAAGCTTTAGGGCCGCGGGGGACCCTCGCTTCCGCCCCACGGGGTACAGAGCCAACCGGGGCTCCCTGTCGTCCTGGCTCTGGTCGCGCCAGGGCCCTGCTGCGGCCCGAGTGGAGCGGGCGCTCAGAGCGGGTCGCCGTTACTACCCCTGTGCCTGCTTCCCAGGAGAGAAACTGAGGCTCAGAGAGCCGGAGTGGCCAGGTGCGGGGCGCTGAGCTCACACCAACTCCGCGGCTCCCCTCGCCACAGCCTCCCTGGCTGCTTCTGGAGGGGCCGGGGCAAGGGGAACCGCCACCCTCGGGGTCCTGGTCACTTCCAGTCGTGACTGCTTCAATCCTCGCACCCATCCCTTCCTTTGGGGCGGCTTTGAGCTCGCTGAGTGTCCCTGCCGGCCGTCTCCAGCCCTTTCCACTTTCTACATTAAGGCAAAGACTAAGTCACGAAGTTGCCCAGGCTGGGTTCAAACTTGTGACCCTGCAGCCTCAGCCTCCTGCGTGCTGGGATTACAGGCCCGTGCAGGCTTAAAGGAGGCCCAGGAGCCTGGCCACACTTCCATGCCGCACAGCGGGGACAGGCCAGGGTTTGTAGCACAGGGGGGCGGGGGGCAGTGGCCGTGATCGTGAATTGAACTTGGCCTGGCTGGAGCCCCCTTCGTGGGTGGCACCCAGGGCTTCTTCCTTAGTAAAAGGCAGGAAAAGGCAAAAGTGTAGAAGGGAGGGGCCGGGTGAGCAGCGGGCAGGGACCTCGTGTGTCCCTGGGGAAGGAAGCGCTGGCTGGCCACCCCGCTTCCTGGTTAGGGCCTTCTCCTTGACCTCCGCTCGGCTACTTTTGCTGACCGCGCAGAGCCATCCTAGCCCTGGGGGAGCTGCTGAGGCGTGGACGGTGTCCCAGGTGCGGCCAGAGGAGCGTGGGCAGGGTCCCGGTGTGTCTGTCCCTGTGCAGGGCTCGCACGCTCTTCCTGGAGCGAGCGCGTTAATGGCTGGGGTCTTGTTCAGGTCCTTGACTTCCTAAACGAAGAACTGAGCGGGACGTTCACCAGGCCTGGTGGTGCACCCCTGTCATCCCAGCACTCAGGAGGCTGAGGCAGGAGGATCACTGTGAGTTCAAGGCCAGCCTGGGCCACATGGTGAATTTATGGACCGCTTGCGCTGCATAGCGCGAGGCAGTCCCACTAAATAAACAAATAAATAAATAAATAGGAGCAGACTGTGATACAGAAGCTGCTCTTGGGATGGAACAGGTGTGTCTGACCTTGAGGGGTGTCTGTGACCCCTGAGGTCACACCACAGGTGAGGACACTGGCTGTCTTTAACTCTTGTAGATGCCCCACCCATTCCCACTCTGTCTGTTGAACTCCTAGTCATCCTTCAGTACCCCACGTTGGCCCCTCCTCTCTCTAACCCCCCAGCAGAGGCCAGCTTGCCACTCTAGCGTCTCCTGTGCCTCCCCCATGGGACTAGGGTTATCTGTGTCTGGCTGTGCTCCTGAGCCCAGGAGGTCGGCAGGACAGAGCTGTCCACGGCTCCAGCACTTCCCAGAGCACGCGTGTCCCTCGTAAACTGGTGAGACTGTGAACACACTCAGCTTGATTCTTCCGGAGAGCTCGGCATACTTGGCTCTCCTCCCAGGCTGAGGCCCAGCCCTAAGGCTCTTGATGCTCAAGGGAAGACGTGAGGGGAAATCAGCAGGCCAGATGCTGAGGGAAGGCCAGGTAGAGAGATTCCGTCAAAGTCTCTGAAATGCCCCGGTCTGCCGTCCCCACAGGGCATCTGACACCTTGCTCAAAGGACTGGGGGTGGAATCCAGGGCCTTTGCACTGAGCCGCATCCCGAGCCCTTTTTATTTCTTATTTGGAGACACTCCCTCTCTAAGTTATCAGGCTGGGCTCGAACATGAGATCCTCCTGACTCAGCCTCCCAGAGAGCTGGGATTACAGATGTGCACTAGAATTATTTCTAATACCAGGAAAAACTGAGAGCAGTCCCAGGCCCAAGCAGAGACCTGGTTGGATCAGGGTCGCAGCTCATACCACGCTGGGCTGGGGAAGGAGGAAAGGGAACTCTTGGCAACTTCCCGTCAAAGACAGACAGACAGACGGGCATGGCAGTGCTCACCTGCCATCCCAGCTACTCAGGAGGCTGAGAAAGGAGGATCGAAAGTTCAAAGCCAGCCTGACCTATTTGGCCAGACCCTGTCTCCAAATAAATAAAAAGGGCTAGAGGTGTGGCCCAGTGGTGAGGGCTTACTGAGCATGTGTGAGGCCCTGGGCTTCATCCCAGCAAAAAAAACAAAACACAAAACACAGAAAAACACAGAAAACAACAACAATAACCACAAAACCTCCAAAACTCACTAGGCCTCAGAGGAACAAGCCCGGCCCACTCTCCCCTGCCTGGCCTGGGGTGCCTGTGTCAATCAAGATCCCCTGAGAAACAGAAACACAAGATACACACATTCATATTTCATATGGATGGGTTTTATGTTGTCCAGACTGGTCTCAAACTCCCGGGCTGAAGGGGTCTTCCTGCTTCAGCCTCCAAAGTAGGTGGGATGACAGGCAAGGGTCACCATACCTGGCTTAAACTGACTGCTATGCAAATTGCACCCCAATAAAGCTATTTCTCAGAAATGTGCCCTAAACCCTTTGGGTTTATTAGCTACTGTGTAGCAGGCACTAGCAGGGGTGAAAGGGTTGTAAACAGATTACCACAGTGCCATGGTGTCATGGGGATGTGAGGAAGACGGACAGGAAGTAGCTGTGGTGGTGCACTCTGGGAGGCTGAGGCAGGAGGATCTCAAGGAAGAAAGAAAAAAGAAAGAAAGAAGGAAGGAAGGAAAGAAAGAATGAACAAAAGCCAGCCTCAGGGCCTTCTCCAAGTGCCCAGAGTGCCAGCGAGCTGGATCCTGCCTCTTCCTCCCTGTGTGGCGGGCTCAAGGATCCACCGGTGGCAGAGACAGGATAGAAAGCATGCCTCGTCCGAAAATACACAGACTGTGGCTGAAACGGGGGCAAACAAGGGGCCGTGCTGGGGACAGATGAAGCCCAGTGCCACTACTGTCAGAGCAGAGGTCCCTTCTCGATCTCTGCTGCTGGGTCCAACCACTGACTGCTCCCTGAGCTCATGGTTCTCCTGACGACCCATTTTACAGATGACGGCACTGAGGCCCTGCAGAGACAGGTGAGACTGAGGGTGGGCATTCCCCACATCCGCCCATCATCATGACCGTGAAGCAGGAGGCAGCTAAGGGACAAATGTGCCAGGGGCCCCACCCAGGGGCCCCACCCACCCAAGCTCACCCACTTTGATGCCTTTGGGACACTGGTTCAGAGCTGGGCATCTACACAAGCCTGGGCCAATCAGAGGCCATGCTGGTGCTTTCGATACAGCCACTGGACAACAGAGCTCTGTGTTGGTTGAGAGGTAGGTTTCAAGCCATCATTTCAAGTTAAGGAAGCCGTTAGGTCTGCTTTTGGCTTTGGGCAGTCACAGAGCTCTCAGGATGTGGGGCCTATTGGTGGTCTGTAAACCCAGTGCTCTGGCCTCAGTTTCCTCATCTGTAAAATGGGTCTAAGGTCAACAAAGCCATTGCCATCCCCAACTGATGCTGAACTGCCTCACCTGGGTGCCTGGCCTAGGTCCTTGGTTGCTTGGGCTCAGGGGGCTTTTAGGGAGTTGAGGCGGTCACCCTTGCCCTTGCAGCCATCTGCCAAGTGCCGAAGACTGGAAGGAAGGAGGCAGACCCAGCTCATAGGCACAGGGCACAGGGCTCCTTTGAGAGGCTGGGGCAGCCCTGGGGAACATGAGCCATTTCCAGAAAGGGCCAGCTGACCACAGATTCTTTGGCACTGCAGCCTCAAGGGGACAGGAGTATGCACGCATGGATGCATTGCCCTGCACACAGCGAGGGCCTCTGTCCCCCTGGGCTGGGTGGGTGGGGACAGAGGCCCTTGACCCGAGGGACACTGGCTCCTGTGTTTCCAGCTCCGTGGTGGGCAGTCAGGCATAGGGCACTTTAGCAGCACAGGAAACTGAGGCGTCAAGTGTCACCAGGGAGGGGCCCAGGGCTGGGGCCTGCTGCTGCGCTCCCTCCCTTCTGGACCCCCACTTGTAGTTTCATTTTGGGACACGGTTTCACTGAACTGCTCAGGCTGGGTTCCGACTTGTGATCCTCCTGCCTCTGCCTCCCCATGGTGGTGGCTTTAGATATGGGGCGGGAAGTTCTCCCAGGAAAGAGCAGCGAAGGGCTCCTCAGACACGCGACAGGGGAGGTGGCCGCGGACGTTGGGGACGCTGGCGGCAGCTAGGGACAATGGTCTGCAGGAAGCGGGGCTCCTTCCACAGGAAGCGGCTGCTTTGCTTCCAATCTGCCTTCTCCTCCCAGCGCAGCTGCCAGGGAACAAAGGCCGACGACTGCCCGCACGCGCCCCTCCGGCACCGCTTCCTTCCCGGTCCGCAGGGAGGGAAGTGCGCAGGCGCGGCCTGGCTCTGGTGTGGCGGGGGTGCGGGGGTGCGGGCTGGAGCGGGTGGGGCGCCGCAGGGACAGGAAAGCCCCCATCGTCCCGCTATGTGCAGGGATGTGCAAGGCTGGCAGAGGACCGGCCGCCTGGGCTGGGCTCAGCAAGCGCTCACCGTGGCACCCCAGCGCTTTTTAAAATTGGGGATAGGAGCTCGCCAAGTTGCCCAGGCTGCCCTTGAACTTGCGGTCTTCCTGCCTCAGCCTCGAGCTCTACCACTGAGCTGCACCCCAGCCACCAACTATGAGCAGAAACTGTAGGGTGCTTTGCTACTCAATTTATCTTTCAGGGTCTCACTCACTCCCTAAATCTCATAGCTTACAGCTAGCAGGGTTAGTTTTGTCCTGAGACAGGGTTTCAATGCTGCCCACCCTGGCCCTGAACTCGGGGCTCCAGTGATCTCCAGGTGCTCATGACCACATCCGGCTGAAGGCCTTTCTCCCCGCCATTTCTTCCCTGTGCCCCGCCCAGCACGCGGGTACCGCCTGGCATAAGTCTGTGGACAGTCACGCCCCGTATGGTCACCCCACAGTCTGCCCCCCAGGACACAGCATGACTTTAAATCAAGCAAGTGAAAAAAATAAAAATAAATAAAATAAAATGAAGCAAGTAGGGGCAGAGTGGTATGTGCCTATCATCCCAGCTCTCCCAAGGATGAGGTACGAGGATCCCCAGGAGTGAAAGGCCAGCCTGAACTGCATAGCAAGGCCCTGTCTCCAAAAACCAAAATCAAATCCAAAAAAGCAAGCAAGTGCCTGGGTGTGTGTGTGTAGGTGCACACCTGTAGTCCTAGTTGCTTAGGAGGCTGAGGCAGGAGGATGGCAAGTTTGTGTCCAGCCTGGGCAACTTAGGGAGACCCTTGTCTCAAAATAAAAAATAAGCCAGGGGTATAGCTCAGCGCACAGTCCCTGCCTGGCAAGCACAAGGTCCTGAGTTCGATCCCCAGTACCAAAATAAAAAATAGAGCTCCCGGAGGGAGGGCCCCCAGCACATGGGGAGCCTCAGGCGGGGAGCGCTGGTCTTTGGACTGGTGGCTCACTCCCGGCCTCGTAGTTCCCCAGAAGGAGGGCTTCCGGCGCACAGGGAGCCACAGGTGGGGAGCGCCAGTCTTCCGGCTGGCTAGCTTCCTGCCTCGTAGCACCCGGAGGGAGGGCCCCCGGCACATGGGGAGCCATGGGGCGGCGAGCGCTGTTGCGTACCAGCCCTTAGGCCAGCCGCTGCTGCTCAATTGAGATCTATCATGACACAGAGAAACAGTGACACAATTGGCCCACCATGCACCGACTGCAGCTGCCCACCCATGGATGTGTGTGATTCAATGTTGTCATTCAAACTTTGAGCAACCCCTGGGAATACATGCCATACAACGGGCCACTCTTGCTCCTGCCATTGAGAACTAGAAAGGTCCAGAGCCAGGGGAGGAGCAGCTGCTGAACAAGGACTCGGAGAACATGAGAATGCAGACTAAGCCCACGAAGTCAGAGGTCCAGTGGCCTGGGGTCATGAGAGCCACTCGGAAGCTGTAAACCAGGAGGACCTTGCACAATACCTGCAGAGACTCCCTGGAAGCCATTCTTCCCCTGACAGTACAGGCTGTTGTGGAGCTCTGGAGAAGTCTGCAGCAGGATTCCTGCTGCCTGTGCTGACAGTTGGGGAGAGGACACTAACTGGTTGTGGGGTCCCAATACAATGGGAGGCTGGAGAGAAA
>NW_004955524.1:2709617-2733666 GCF_000276665.1 Chinchilla lanigera | reverse complement strand
TATCCATAACTCTCTAATGTTTGTATTGTTCCTATCCTATTTCATAAATGGATCCATGTTTATTATTATGTGTTTCCTACAAAAAAAATAAAATAAAAAATAAATAAAAAATAAAACCATGGTTGGGAATGCAGCGAAGTGCTAAGGCACCCTGGGTTCAATCTCTAGTACTATAAATGTAAATCAATAAATTAAAATAAACAGCTGAGGAGAGAGCTCAAGGGTAGAGCACTTACCTAGCATGAACAAGGCCCTGGGTTCCACCCCAGCACTGCAAAACAAAACAAAACCACAAACAGTCTCTGGAGCCTGACCCGCCGGGCATGCTCAGCTTGTGGGGCTCCCCCCGGGGACCCCTGCAGTTCCTGAGTGAAGGTTCTCAGGAGCAGGAGCAGGCGCTGGGCTTGGGCACCGGTGGCCGGCAGCATGTGCGAGGTGGGAGTTTCCGTGCACGGACAGGTGTGCACGCACGCAGGCTGGTGCACACAGAGGGGACCCATGTGCGGATGGCCCCGGTCTGTTTCCCCACTGGGGAATGGGCTGGCTTCCACAGGGTTCGAGGACTAGAGTCGAGAGAGGCTGGCCACAGCCCGAAGACTCGTCACAGCTCAGGGTCTGTGCTACAGGCCCTGGGGCCACTTGTGCCTTCCTTTTTTGTTGTTTTTTGAGACAGGGTCTTGCTGTGTAGTCCAGGCTGGCCTCGGACTCACAGAGATCCTCCTACCTCAGCCTCCAAAGCTGGGATGACAGGCGTGCGCCGCCGTACCCGGCCTGTGGCCTCGTCGTCGCCCTCCTTTCTTCTCGGGGCTGGAGATGAGCCCGCACAGCCACACCCCAGACCCCATATGGCTTTCTCAGAGAAACCTTGAGTCGACCAAGCAGAATGTAGGGAGAAGTGTCGCTCCCGTATTCAGGGCTCTCTCTGAAACATGGCTGTCCCCTCAGTCGTCACCGTGCACACCACCTTTGAAAAGGGGTTGTCGTCTGTCCCCAGAACATGCTGTGACACCTTTTGATTTCAGCCAGGTGTCCACTTACCAAGTAAAAACTAAAACCGAGCAGCAGGCGGGCCCGGCCCCGCGCTTTCCTTCTCGGGGATGCGTAGGAGCCCGCGCCAGCCCGCGTCTGTCTCGCTGTTCTGCAGCGCTGGGGGTTGGTTGGGCCCAGGAAGCGCCAGGCTACACCCCAGCCCACGCGCTGCCCCTCCCGCCTCGGCCCGCCCAGCGCCGGGGTCGCAGTCGTGTGCCACCGCGTGCCTCCGCCCGGGCACACTGCGCTGTTCAGAGCGTGCCCCTGCGCGCCCGTGTGCATGTGCGTGACTGACGGCCACGGCGGCGACCACCCCTGCGGCACAGCCAGGCTCCCGGGGCCACCCTTCCCTCCGCGGGGAACCGTCTGAGGCCCACGCTCGCTGAGACCCCTTCCGCGCCCCTCACCTCCCCCAGCGCTGTCCCCTGCCCGCCTCTGGGCCAGGGCTCACAAGCAGCACCAGCACTGCCCCAGGCGGAGGGACGGCGGACGCTGGCCCCGCGGTGAGCTAAGGCTCCCCAGTCCCGCGTGTCCGTGACTGCCCTCTCCCCTGCCCACGGCGACCTTCCTCACCAGCTTCGTCCCTGTCCCTGCTGTACCCTCTGCCCTCACCTGTAGGGCCACGGGGCGGCTGGCAGTTACGTGGCTGTGCGCCACTGGCTCGGTGCTTGGGGTGAGCAGTGGGGGCGCAGGTCCGACCCCGGCTCCCTACCAGCCCCCGGTGTCCCGCGGCACGAGGACCCGCAGGGTGGGCGCGGGAGCGGCGGTACTGGCGGGGACCACAACCGTCAGGTTTCCTCTACATTTATTGCAACTGCTAATGATCGACAACACTCACAACTCTTAGTCCTAGAAAACAAAACTTCCTTTTGGTAACATCACAGACGTCTTCTAGGTTTTACCGAGGATCAAATCACTAACATTCCCTATGGGGTCCCAGGGACGGAGACAAGGCAGGGACAATCACACCCGGGGTGGCAGCACAGCGCTGTCGGATGCCCGTCGTCCTTGCGGGGACCCTGCAACAGGAAGGACAGAAACGACACTGTGATTTGGGACAGGCCGCGTGTACACAGCCCGCCTGCGCCCAGCACTCCCTGCCCGCAGGGATGGGGCAAGAAGGAGACCTGACAAGGGCCCGCTGCCCTGAGCCTGCCCCCGGGGCTGCCACGCTGCATGGCCAGGGCCAAGTGCAGCTGGGATGGAACCCGCTGCGCGCCGAGCTGGTGCCTTGTCCTTCTCACTGCGAGAGAGCGTCTCTGAGCCACCAAGCCGCCGGGCCTGGGCGGGCACTTCCCACCCTGCGCCTCGGGCCCCAGGGCTGGAGGGACAGGTGTGTGCCGCTGCGCTGGCTAGTCTGCTGGACAGCTATGAACGCAGAGAGCAGGACGATGCCCGCGGGGTCTCGGAGGCCCACACGGGAGCTGCTGGGGCGGGGAAGGTGCGCAGACGCCTTCAGACGGCCGGCCTTCACATTCCCGCCCGAAAGCGGGCTCTTCCCAGGCTGCGCTGAGCTCAGGAGCGGGACGGGAAGCAAGCAGGGCCCAGCGCTGCACCCGCAGGAGGAGGTCACAGCAGCCCGCAGGTGGCTGCAGTCTCAAAGAAGCGAGGCCGCAGCCCGTGAGCTGGGCCTCCTCATGCAGCTCCACGCAACACCGTAGCGGCTGTCCCCAGCCCGGGTGCCGGCGGGATGCAAGTGCTCCGGGTTTGGGCGCTCTGGGATCGGCAACCAGCTGAGGGGCCACCCCGAGCCGCCTTCCTGCTCCGCACAGAATGGCTTCTCCTTTTTCTCCTTTTTGAGTCTTGCTACATAGTGCACGCTGGCCTTGAACTCGCAGCTGTCCTTCTGCCTCAGCCGCTAAACACTGGGATCACAGGCGAGCAACGCAGCGCACTCCCAGCAACTCCTGCCGCGCTCCCCGCAGGAAGCGGCCGAGCCTTGCAAGGAGCGCCGCGGGCCGCCTGCTCTCCCCGCTCGGGCGGGCTCCTGCGCGGTAGCTCCCCGCCAGGACGGCGCGCCTCTGCCGCTGCCACCGAACTCCCGGCAGTCTCCCGGGGTGTTTGTGGAGGCGCTGATACTAACAAGACATTCAAAAAGGCTAGCGCCGTGCAGTGGAGACCTCAGCTCACGGCCGTGGGAGCAGGGCGGTGTCCCCGCTGAGTCTGAAGAGGCGGCGGTGACCTGCGGCCACGGCCGTGTCCCCTCTGCTCACAGGGCGCTCCCCGGAGCGCTGTCCCTCGGCGGGGCCCCGGCCGGGAATGTGGCTGTGCACGCCCGCAATGCCTCCGGTGGCCACGCCACCTTTAGAGAGGAACCAAGACAGAGACGAGGGGGGGCACCGAGCCCAGCGCTGGGAGCGAGGACAGGCCGTGGTGGCTGAGGAAGGGGCGGGCGCCGGTCCGCAGAGCCTGGGCAGCGGTGGGGTGCAGGGCTTGGGCCCGCGGGTCTCCTCGGGCGGGAAGCACAGAAGAGTGCGGGGCGGGGCTCCTGGGCCCACAGCGGCCAGAAGCTGCGGCGGGGTGGCCTTGGGATCTGTGTCCTCTCCTGGGTGGGCAGCTGGCTGTCACCAGTGAGACGACTTGACTGGGAGAGGGGCTGGAGGCACCCTGGTCCCACGGGAGGTAGCCAGGAGCCGCTGGTGGTCAGGCAAGTCCTCGGGCTGGCTCAGAGGCCACCTCAGTGTGGGCTGGGCGCCGCTACGACCACAGGAAGGCCGGGAATGGGGCACGGTCGAGTCCAGAGACTCCATTTCCCTCACAGGATGAGGCAATTTAGCTTTGTTTTGGTTTGTTTTTTGCCTGTACCAGGAATGGAACTCACAACCTTGTGCCTGCCAGGCAGACGCTGTGCTGCGGAGCTAAATCCCCAGCCCATTAATATCTTTTTGAGATGGAGTCTTGCTGTGTAACCTGGGCTGGCCTCGAACCTGTGGCCATCTTCCTGCCTCAGCCTCCCAAGTGCTGGGATTACAGGTGTGCACCACCACGCTTGGCTTTGGTTTTATTTATTATTCTGGGGGTCGGGTACTGGGAATCGAACTCAGGACCTTACGCTTGCCAGGCAGACGCTGCCCCGCTGAGCGAGATCCTCTGCCTCGATTTTATTTTTTGGGATAGCATCTGATGTTGTGGAGGAGCAAGACTGTCAAAGTGGCAGCAGACGTCGCGGCACCCCGGCGCGGTCCTCACGTACCTATTTGTTGGCCCGCTTGTGTCTGTACATCTGCATCATCCGCTGGCGGAAGACGTCAAATGTGTCCTCCTTCTGCTCGGGGCCATCGGCGCCCAGGCCCGCCCCCTCTGAGGCGGTGCCCCTGCCGAGGAAGTGGGGTCAGTGAGCCAGCAAGGACACGCAGAACAGATATCCCAAGGGAAAGCCACGCTCTGGGCCGGGGAGGCGGGCACCCCACCACCCACAGGAGTCCAGGTCCCAGCCCGAGCCCGGCTCTGCGGGCACCACCCAGTGGCACCTCAACCCCCACCGCTGAGTGGAGCCTCAGGCCCCCAGCTCTGGCGCGGCTGCTGCGACGGCCCAAAAGCACCCTCTGGCTCTGAGGCCCACGAGTGGCGTGGCCAGATTGCCAGGTCCCCCAACCACAGCGGTCCCAGGCCTGCGGAGTGGCGGGTGCTGCACCACGCAGCCACATCCACAGGAAGGCGCCACCTCGCCACATACAGGCTGACGGGCTCGCGGATGCCTTTGCCACAGGAGCCCAGGCCGCGGCCCTCCTTCCAGCCCATCTTCTGCAGCATCTGGAAGCCCACGTTCTTGTCCGTCAGCTTCTGCTGGGCGAAGTCCAGGTCCTTGGGCTTCTGTGAAGACAGGGCCCGGTTACGTCAGCTTGCTCAGCATCAGGGGTACGGGGAGCCCAGGGGCCTCCTTCGTGGCAGGAAGACCCATGCCAAAGCCAGGCACAGCGGCATACGCCTGTAATGCCAGCACTGGAGAAGCTGAGGCAGGAAAATCGTCATGCGCCTGGGGCACGCAGGGTTTGAGGGCAGCTTGAACTACAAAGTGAAATCTTGTCGCAAAACAGCCAGAAAGGGAAAGAGGCCGTGGCACTGAGCTCTGCTGTGGCTCCTGCCCAGCATCCCCGCCCAGTCACTCCATACCTGCCCAGCAGGCCCCTGCTGGTCTACGCCCAGGCTTCTGCCAGGGTGTGCCCTCAGCACCTCTGCAGGCCTGCATGGGTGTCACCTGCCCGGACCCTCCCAGGCGCCCCCCCAGCCCCCCAGGGGTGGTCAGTGCCCCGCCCTGCCTTCCTCACTCACGCCGAGCTGCTCTGCTTCCCAGGGCCTGAGCGCAGTGCCCCGCCTCGCCCTCCCTGGCGCATTGGAGCTCACCACACCCACCTCCCGCCCCTCCTGAGCAGGAGCGAACTTATAAAGCCCCTCAGAGGGGTGACTGATGCACACCATGATCCCAGCTACTGGGAGGCCAGGGCAAGAGGGTCACAGGTCTGAGGCCCGGCTAGGCCACTTAGGGAAACCCTGTCTCAAAAAGATAAAAGAAAAAGGAAATAAGATAGGAAGTGAGTGTCTGCTGAACAGGCGTGAGGCCTGGGGCTCCAACCCCAGCACCACAGGGAAACGTGTCCCAAGGGCAGCCTCTGTTGCATTCTGCCCATGAATGTCTGAAGGTGAGATCCGACTATAGCTTTTGTCCAGGACTGGACATGTTGCCCAGGCTGTCAAGCGATCCTCCTGCCTCAGCCTCTGGGGCAGCTAGTGGCACTACAGGCAGGCACCCCACAGCTGGCTTTAGAATACGACTACAGGTGACGCACAGGTAGCTGGCACTGTCCTTCAGAACACAGTTGTGACCACATGCAGCCTGAGCGATGCCTGCGGACGGTGGGGCTCACCTTCTTTTTGGAAATGGGGCGTCCCCGAGGCCTGTCATAGGCGATGCGGACGGGCTCGTGGACTGCAAGACAGAGAGACACACATACACACCCACGCACCCTCCTGCCTCCCTGGGGGAAGAGAAGGCGCTGCCTGGGATGGAGGTGCCCAGGGAGTGGGCGCAGAGGCTGGGTCCCCATTGCCCAGGGCCCACTGAGGACAGTCCAGCCATAGACAGCCACCCGACCAAGGTCCCTGTGACTGAAGAGCCTGCTCCTTGGGGAAGGGGGCGCAAGTGTGTGGTTCAGTGATGAACTCCATGCGACACTGCCCGTCCAGATGGGGCGGACTGCCTGCTGCCGAGAACCGGGCCCCTGGCCTTCCAGGGGAAGCCCGCGGCACGGCACCGCGCCGTCGTTACTACTGCGCTCTGGGGCGGTTTCCGCTCTTCACACCACAAGGACCAACAGCGTCCACAACAGGGAACGCCCAGGTCCCTGGGTCCCCTGGAGGCAGCAACAGGCACTGCCCGTCTGCTGCCTGCGAGGGCTGGAAAGGAGGGAGGCGCTGTGCAGCGCAGACATAGGCACCGTTGCCTGGGAAGGGCATGGTCACCCACGGCCACAGCTGCCAGCTGCGTGCAGCTGCCTGTGGCCAGTAGCAGGGCTGGAAGCAGGAACGAGAGCCCAGCCTGGTGGGGACACAGAAGGTGGCAGAGCAGGAAAGGCTGTGCCCTGCGGGCCCGGGTGCCTGCAGAGGTGCTGGCGGCTTGTGGCAAGCTGGGGGCAACCTGGGGAGGACCCATCAGTGCCGGGCCAGCCCCCGACCACAGACACGCGGGTCTGCACTGAGGCTCCAAGTCACAGCCCAAGGCTGGGCCAGGCTGAGCCAGAGCGCAGGGAGCCGTGCTCAGCCTTCTTGGGGTGCGGGGCATAAACCCCAGCCCATGCGCACAACGCCCACTGGACCACAGACTCCCGTGCCGTGCCACCACACTGGCCATTCTGGTATCTTCCAGCCCAGGTCTCCAGGCCTCCGGCAGGAGTCTGTACCCACCTTGGGGCTCCTGGATGAGGCACACCCGCTTGGGGGCTGGGATCATGCCAACTTTCAGTGATTTGCTGCTCATCCTTTTCCGGGGGAAGCAGGTGCCCACAGCGGCCTGGGACAGGCCCGGAGCTGCGGGTGTGCCGTCCTCGGTACTCTCTCCAGCGAGGCCATCGGTGGGGGCGTGGCCCTCAGCAGCCCCTGCCTGGGCGGCCCTCGCTCCTGGCCTGGGGGCTCCATGGGCAGTGGCCCCCTCTGCCCCCTCCTCGTCCTCCTCATCCTCGTCGCCCTCCTCCTCCATCACCTCGGGGCTCCCCAGCTCCGTCTCCTGTGCAGGGCCCTGTTCCTGCTGCTCCCCCGCCCCTTCTCCGGGGCCTCGGGGGCTCTCCTGAGAGTCCCCACTTTGGCTGCCACTGCCGCCGGGCAGGGTGAGAGGAGACGATGTGAAACGGATGGAGGGGCACAGTTCCAGCACTTTCTTTCGGTAGAATTTGAAAGCGGAGCTGTTCTGGTCGTGGAGAAACCTGGGACACAGATGGAGACACGCGGGTCAGCAGGGCAGTGCGGACACAGGCACCGAGGCGCCGTGAGGGGGCGGTGGGCACGCAGGCCTCCGGAGAAGCCAGAGCCGGACCACACCGCACACCCCAGAGGCTGTGGTGCTGGCGCGCGGGGCAGCTGCACCGCTCTGCTCGCCCTGCGCCCTGCGCTCCGCACAGGTAAAGGACCTAAGTAGAAAACATCCGCTTCTACGAGAGCGCACCGGCTCCCTGCAGCACGGCAAGGGGCAAGTCGGACATCACACGCTCTAGGCAGCGCGGCATCCTTTTCACTTTTACTTCGAGATAGGGCGTCACTAAGTCATTCATGGCTCAGACGGGGCGTCCTCCTCAGGCATCCAGAGTGCTGGGAGTGCAGGCCTGTGTCCCCACACCTGCCGTACATCTCATGTGAGTTCGAAGAAATGTACAAGGCAATATCCAGGTGGGGCGACGACAGGAAACGCTGCCGCCCTGCAAACACGCTGCAAGCGAAGGTCTCGAGGAGGAGCAGAGTGGTGGGGAATGAACGCAGCTGCATCCGAGATGAGTGCTCATGAGCACCAGGAAAACACAAAGCCAAGCCCAGGTGAGATCATGGCCAAGACAAAGAAATGTGGGGCTGGGGCCGGCCCAGTGGAGAGTGCTTGCCGTGGCCCCCACAGGTCTGGTCCCACCAAGCTCTGGGCAGCAAACGCACAGACAAGGCTCAGCGTGTGCCGAGAGGCCCCGGCTACCCAGGAGGCCCAAGTAAGAGGGCAGCAAGTCTGAGGCCAGCCTGGGGAGCTTAAGAGACGCAGTCCCAGAATAGCAAATAACAGGGGGGTCAGGATGCAGCTCAGTACGAAGGCCCTGAGTTCCAGCCTCGGTACCACCCCCATGAAACGGGAGAACAGGAGGGAGCAACTGCAGGCGTGAGACCTGAGTGTGCCGAGTGGAGGCCTACACACGAGAATGATGCTGCTCGCTTCTCGGAGCTCACCTTTTGTGGTTTTTGTGTTTGTTTTGAGATAGGGTATCCCAGGCGGGTCTTGAACTCATGGCCACTCTCTTGCCTCAGCCTCCTGAGTGCTGAAAATCTTTTGTGATTTTTTACTAGAACCGTATGAATGCTATGTTTAAATGGAAAGAGGACAGCCGGGCGTGGTAGCACACGCCTGTTATCCCAGCACTCGGGAGGCTGAGCCAAGAGGATCGCTGGGAGTTCAAGGCCAGCCCTGGCTAGAAAGTGAGCGCAAGGCCAGCCTGAACTACATAGTGAGGCCCTGTCTCAAAAAAAGAGACAAAAACCCCACAAAAAACAAAAACAAAATAGTAAAGAAGACAAAGAAAAGAAAAAGCCTTAAAATTAAATCTAAGTACCTTCTCCACTGCTGATGAGAGTGTAGACCGGTGCAACTACTGTGGCAATCAGTGTGCAGATTCCCCCAAAAAAGTTTTAGAGGTCCCATTCGACCCATCTATTCCCCTTCTGGGTATTTTCCCAGAAAAGCTGAAAACAGTATACCACAGCGATATATGTGCACCCGTGTTTACAGCAGCACCATTTGTCATAGCTAAATCTTGGAAACAACCCAAATGCCCATCAACCAAGGAATGGATAAAAAAGATGTGTTTATATACAATGGAGTATTACTTAGCTATAAAGAACGATAAACCTTTTGTAGGTAAATAGGTGCAACTAGAGACCATATTCGTAAGTGAAATAAATGAGACCCGCATGTATAAACACCGTATTTTAAGAACCGGAAAGAGTACATAAAATCTAAAAGGTACAACAGACATTGTGAAAGGAAAAGAAACGGCTCAAAAGGAAAGAACAGGGGCTGGGGACATAGCTCAGCGGCACAGCGCCTGCCTGGCAAGCGTGAGGTGGTGAGTTCGATTCCTGACACCGGGGGAAAAAAAAAAAAAAGAATGAACAACTTGGATGAGGGAAAGCAGAAAAGAAAGAGGGAAGGAAAAAATATATATATATATACCCCAAATAGTTAAGATAATTGTGCTACTATTTCTATTGGCTTGCTCCAAGGAACAGTTAGGGTTAGACTTCTGACAGGAGCTGTCTCTCCGCAGAGACCTGACACTCCCTGGGGGACAGCTCCTGAGCGTCTCCCGAGCTGCCGTGAACAGGGCTGTGTTCTTGGTTCTGGTTCAGATCACCCACTAGGAGTGTTGAGAAACACTCCGTGCGCCAGCCTGTGCCTGCCACCACCAGGCTAGGTGGCACTGAGCTGACCCACCTGAGGGCTCGAAGGGCACATGCCATCCCTAAGCAGAAGTGCCTACTGTGCAGCCTGGGGGGACGGGGACCGCCACCATGCGTGCTGCATGCTCTCACCCCTCCTGTCCGTAGGTGCAGACCTGGCGTCCTCCAGGGAGCTTTCCCCGGTCCCGCCCGGGCCCCTGGAACAAGTGCTTCCCCTCCCACTCAAAGTGCAGGCCCGGCTGTGGCACCCTGACATCGCCACGTGAGTGCAGGCAAGGGCACGAAGTGGCCCTGCGCACTCCCAGGCTGCATGGCGGGTACGCACCACAGGTCGGGGTTGTCCGTGCTGTTCTCTATGCTGAACTGCTCGATCTCTGGTCCCACCTGAGCGACGAATCTGGCCAGTTTCTCTGCAGTCTCCATGGTCTTCGCGTCAACTACAAAACACAGCATCTGTCATTGCTCTGGAGCTTGGGACCCTCCCCGAGCCCTGGGGCTCTGAAGCTGGCCCAGGAGCAGGGACTCTGGTCCCCTCCTTGAATTGTATGCTCCTGAGTGTGCCCTTATCAGGGGACCACACCTGACGCCACCTGGGCCACCAGCACTGCAAGGCGGCCCAGGTGTAGCATGGGAGGGCGGCTGGCCACACAGCAAGGGGGTTGCACAGCAAGCAGGACATAACACACAGTGCCACATTAGCTGCAGCTCTGTGGGGCAGCAAACGAGTAACACTGCAGCCAGGAGGGGGCAGTGCAGGGACAGAGGCTGCCCAGGGAGGGCAGGGCAGGGCTGCGGCCTCTGCAGATGGAAAATCTTCCAGCAGGGCTGGGGTGCAGCTCGCTGATGAGCGCCTGCTGAGCACACACAGCTCTGCATTCTACCCCGGCGTCACACAAAGCAACAATCAAAGCTCAGAGGACGAGCACAGGTCCTCTCAACGCCACTCGGCTTTCTGGAATGGTCTGGAGCACCATGGAGCAGGGCCCCGGGCACTCCAGGCAGAACGTGCCAGCCCTGCCCTAAGAGGGGCTGCCTGCCACCAGCCACCTCCCTAGCCGCCCAGTCCCAGGGGTGCGCCCTGGAGAAGGGGGCGAGTACCCACCGTCATGGGCAGGCTCGCAGGGGGAGGAGGTCCCCCGGGTTTTGGCAGCAGCATCCGCTCCTGAAGGCTTGGGGGACTTGGGGGCCGGGCCGGAGGTGCCTGGGCTGGTGTCCCCAGGAGGGGCTCCGGCGGGGTCCGGCAGGCAGTCCTTCGCAGCACAGTTCCCCTCCGGTGGGGGAAGCTTAGGCTGCCGGCTGAGGGGCTTCAGCCTGGTGCCTGAGGACAGCAGCGTCTGGGTCCCTGTGGTGGCGCGCCTGGCCTTCCAGCCGCGCAGGCCCTGAGTGCGGAGCAGCCGCCGCCGCTGGCCTGGGAGCAGCCTCCGCTTGAGACTCTGCACAGCGCGCGCATACAGCATGGCCCGCACGGCGCACTCAGCCGGGGCCGGTTTCCATTCGGCGCCCGCGGGGGCCTGGGTCCCGCGCTGCACCTCGGCCAGCTTCAGCTTGTAGTATTTGTGCTCCAGGCTGTTCTCGTCTGCCAGGAACCTGGGCAAGGCGGGCAGAGGGCACGTGTGGGCCAGTGTTGCCCAGCCGTGGCTGCGCACGCCCCTCCACAACCCCACTCCCACCCCCATGTGCGGGAGAGCTGAGGCCCAGCCAGGCCAGTGCCCACTATGGAGCCTCACTTCCAGCTCTTTTTTATTGCCCAGGCTGGGCTGGAACTTGTGGTCCTCCTGCCTCAGCCTCCCCCAGTGCTGGGACTAAAGGTGTGTGCACAGCGCCGAGCCCTTCCTAAGGCAGCTCCTCTGCCCTCCGCTGGCTCTGGGTGCTTCTCGAGGACCAGAGCAGGGCCTAGGACACCTGCCCTGCCCATGGTGACCACAGGACCACTGATCAGACTCCCGCCTTCAAGGGACAAGCAGCTCACGGGCCCTTGTGACACAGCCCAGTCACCCTGGGGACGTGGGACCATCCCAGGCTCACTGAGACCGGCTCGTGGCACGTACACAGGATGCTCTGCCAATGGCCCGGTCAGAGTCAGCGCTGGAGCAGGGGTGACCAGACCTACACGAGGACCAACAGGGGCTTGGGCGCCCGCTGTGGGATCCTGTGGCCAGGCAGAGTGACGGGGATGGGTGGACACGAGAGGGTGAGCGGGTGCGGCCGAGGTGGGCACTACCTGGGCTCCTCTCAGCATGAGTGAGAAGGGGGAGGGTGGGAGGGGAGGACAGTCGCTGAGCCTGTGCCGGCCGGGCAGCACCTCCCACGCCCTCGGCGGCTGCTCCCCTCCAGCCTCTCCTGCCTGGAATCCGTGCACAGCCGCCACCGTGTCCGCCCAAGCTCCTCTCCCTCATTCCTAACAGCGCACTTCACGCCGTGCTTTCTCCCAAATGCTGTCGCCTCTGAGGCGCGCAAGCTCCTCCCGGCCGCGTCCTCCTAGACCGTTCCTCAGTTCAGTCTGGTCCCCCTGCACTCGAGTTTCGCAGGGAGCCAGCACCACGGTGCGCACCTGTGCTCCAGTTACTCAGGAGGCTGAGGGAGGAGGCTCACAGGTTCGAGGCCAGCCTGGGCAACTTAGTGCGCCCCTGTGTCGCTTAGCTGGGCGCGTGCACTTGCGGGGAGCTAGTGAGTTCTGGGGATGCCTGTGGATGACTGACAAGTTCACCAGCACCGAGGGGCAGGACGGTGCCAACCAGGAGGCTCAAAGCCCGCGTGGAGCAAGAGGCGGGAGGAAGTGTGCCCACATGGAAGTGTGCTCTGCCGACGGCATCGCCCTGGTGTCTCCGCAGCGCGCTCCCGGGCCTCCCGAGACTGTCACGCATCCTGGTCCCTCTGCCCTGTGTGGAGTGGCTCCTGCGTCCCCCGCTCCCCGGGCCACTGCCAGCTTTCCTGCTCCAATGCTGTGAGCTGCTCTCCACATCACTCGTGCAATCACACTCAGATTTCCCGCGGACTCTGTTCTGCTAGAGAACCCCAACCAATGCGAACCAAAATAAAAACATTTCGAGACAGACTCAGTAGGGCGCCCCCTGTGGCCCAGCTACTCAGAAGGTTGAGGCAAGAGTGTCGCTAGAGCCCAGGAGTTCACGGCCTGCCCAGGCAACACAGAAAGAGCCATCTTTTAACACCCCGCCCGAATCTGAAGAACAGCTTCTCCTGAACACACGCCGCTTCTGTCCCTCAGACTCACCACATCACAGGTCAGTAACGCTCCACTGAGGGCCCGCGCCTGTGCCAAACGCGTGCACTCTCCATGTGTAACAGCTCTGAGCGGCCTGCACGCCGGGTCGGGCGTTCCGGGGCAGCCGAGATGACCAAGTGTGAGGTGAGGGGTGAGGTGTCACATGCGGGTCTGCGGTGGCATGGTCTGGGGACGGGGCGGGGCAGCGCTGGACACCAGTCCCCTGTGCTGGTGACCGGGAGCCAGCAAGAAAGAGGCCTGGGATGCTGGTAGGAAGTGCGTGCATCCCACTCCCCTGCACCGGGCGCCGTGGGCTCAGGGGTGTGGCCAGGCTGCAGCCTGGCAGAGGCTCCGCCTTCCCCAGTCCAGGGGACGCTTCTGCTGACGACATCCGCACGCGGCCCCACAAGTTCAGCCGATTTGTCTCTCTGGTGAACTCGCCTTGTTTCCAGGCAAGGCCGTGCGCAGGAGCACAGGTGACGGACGCCCAGGGTCAGCTCCTTGCGGTCTCTCGGCAGAGACGGGATTTTAAGTCCAAGGCTTCGGTTCTCCCTTACGAGACCTACGAGGGCTCTTTCTCATGACCACCAGTTCGGGTTTCCCGGGTGCAACGCCCTCTCCCCCGGAGGCTGCTCATTTCATCTGTTCTGACAAGACCGAGTCTCCGAGCAGCTCCATCTCCCGGGGTCTCCTCTGCTTGCTCTCCAGGAGCTCGGCTTCCTCACAGGTCTCCAATCCATCCTCACTGTCCACTGCCGAGGTTCTGTGCCCTCCCCTGCCGCTCTGCCCCACACGCTGTACTCGGCTGAGGCTTCTGCTGGGCTCTGGCTGTGGGTGGGCGTGTGCCTGCGGCCTGCGCTCCAATCACCAACCGGGTCAGTCACGGGAGGTCACCTGGCCTTCTACATCCTGACGCCCCCATCCACAGGGCTCGGCTCTGCTCCACCTTACTCTCTCACACGACCCGAGATCAGGGACTTGAATGGACTTGAATCATAGCTGCTTCTCAGTCCTGGGGACTGACCTGGAGCCTCTGCATTCAACTATACCCACGGGCCTTTTCTCTTTGGATATGGAGTACCGACACGTCACTCGGTGGCCATCCTCCTGCCTCAGCCTCCCAAGTAGCTGGGATTACAGGTGTGTACTACCACACCTGGCCTAAAAACATCTTTCAATTATTTATTTATTTTTTGTCTTTTTGAGACAGGGTCTCGCTATGCAGTTCAGGCTGGCCTTGAGCTCACTTTGCCTTACATTGTCTTTTTTTTTTTTTTTTTCCAGTACCGGGAATTGAACTCACAACCTTGTGCTTGCCAGGCAGGCGCTGTGCCGCTGAGCTAAATCCCCAGCCCTTGAGCTCACTTTGTAGCCCAGGCTGGTCTCGAACTCGCAATGATCCTCCTGCCTCAGCCTCCCAAGTACTGGGATTACAGGCGTGTACCCCCACACCCAGCCTAAAACCATCTTTTAAATTGTGCTATTTTCGGCTTCCACTGAATTTACTGGAACATAACCCCACTGAAAGCCAAGAGCCACTGGTGCATGGAAACACTGGGGTGTCGGGCACACAGGCAGGCCACCCCTACCTTCCTGCTGCTCTTCACGTTCTCCAATACCTGAGTACCGCACAAACCGAATGAGGAAGTGCTGTTCTACAGCCAGAAAGGGGCAGCAAGGGAAAGGACGGCAGTGTGGCGAATCTCAGCACCCACCGCGCTGCCTCCTCCTGCTGGCTGCTTCAGCACGCGCAGCTCCACGTCCCCCACGGCACACTGGCGCTTGGGGCTCAGCCTGGAGAGAGCGAGCCCCGCGGCAAGCTGCAGTAGAGCCAGCGCCTGGAGTCCAGGGCAACGTCCCTGCCAGCTCCTCTTCCCACCGGACGACCCCGCTGCTAGACACAGAGTGCTACGGGAGCACGCAGAGGGCTCGGTGGGCGGCGGCCACAGACCTACCAGTAAGCAGGGTCCTCCTTGAGAGCCGCTCTCTCCCTCGGAGACAGGGTGCCTTCCACAACACGCGTGACAAGCTGGTCGATGGTGTCCACCACCCTGTAGTCCGCTCGCTGTGGGACTGCTGGAACACAGAGTGGCTTTCTGAGAAATACGGTGGACAGTGCATTAGCAGCCTGGCACCGAACCCACGGAGAACCACAACCAACATCCTCGCTCCATGACGGGAGTGTTCCCACTACTACGGCAGAAATAAAGATCTGGGGAGAAAACACTCGCCCTAGGTTCCTAGGACTGGGGAGCAGCTCAGGGGCGAGCACTCGCCCGGCATGCGTGAGGCCCTGCTCCCCGCAGTGCCACAAAATAGATAAATAAAAAGGTTTTAGCTTATGCTTCTCACTACAAAGGTGGGAAGAAAATGTACAGAAATAGCTTGGCATGGTGGTACACACCTGTAATCCCAGCACTCAGGAGGCTGAGGTGGGAAGATTACCGTGAGTTTAAGGCCAGCCTGAACTACACAGTGAGACTCTGTCTTAAAAAAAAGAAGGTACAGAAATAGATACAGAGCTTGGAGCAGTAGTGCATGCCTACAATCCAGCACTCGGGAGACTGAAGTAGGAGCATTGCCATGAGTTTGAAGCCAGCCTGGACTGAACAGTTAAGTTCAAGACAAGGGAGGACTACACAGCAAGACCCTGTCTCAAAACAAACGAACAACAGGTCTTCTATAGGTGGTACATTTATGAAAGATTCAATTTTCTTTGTGCTTTAATCTTTAAGAAACAACATCTTATAATCTGAAAATTTATAAAGAAAAAAGCCAATTAATTTTTTTTTTTTCCCTTGGTTTTTCTCCAGTACCAGGAACCGAACTCACGACCTTGCGCTTGCCAGGCAGGCGCTCTGCCGCTGAGCTAAATCCCCAGCCCACCCCAATTAATTTTTAAAAAGGTGATGGCGCCAAGTGCGTTTTGTTCTGTTCAAAGTCCAGGGCCTCACGAGTGCTGGGTGGGACTCCTCAGAGCCGCTGGCCTCGGGCTCAGCTGAAGCACGGGCACGCCCTGCACAGAGCGGGTCACCCTGCAACTGCCCAGCTGCTACGAGCCGTCTCCTCTGTGAGATGCATTTTCTCCTTTAACGCCTCTCGTTTTGCAGAGCCACTTTTTTTCTATGATTTTACAAAAGAACCTGAAGTTCAAAGTCAGAAGGCGATGAGATGTGGAGACTGCAGCAAACGTGGTCACCTCCCGCCAGGGTTGACAGCAGGGGCTAGGAGGAGACCACATTCAGGAGAGGGGTGGCAGCCCCGTTCCTTAGAAGGGACAATTAAGAAGCTAAAAACCGGGGCCGGGGATATAACTCAGCGGTATAAGTGCTTGCCTAGCAAGCCTCAGGTCATGAGTTTGATTCCTGGTACAAAAAAATAAAAAAGCAGCAGCAGCTAAAAACTGAGGGCACTAACCAGTACATGCACTACAGGCGTCACCCCGGAATTTCCGCAGGAATGGATGGAGTAGTGGGGCCCCTGGGACTCGGGCCCTGGTGGCACTGGCCCAGGACACGGACACAGCCGAGGCCAAGGATGTGCAGAGGTGTGCCTGGGCTACCGTCAAGGGACAGCAGGAGCTGCTCAGGAGGGGTCGGTGTCCCAGTGCAGCCAGCACTGCAGAGCCCAGCACCCCACAGCTTCAGGACACCTAGGCACTGTGACAGCACCTACAAACACTGTGCCCCCCTCCGACGCAATGGAGTGGGGGGAGGGGACGGGCCCACACGGCCTTGACCTGGCTCCGGAAGGACCTGTCCCGTCCACCCCCGTCGTCCCCCCTTTGCTACTTGGTCTGGCCCTGGGCTCTGAGGGTGGGCGGTGGGGGACGGGGGGTGGTTCTGGGATAAATGAGGTACGGGCGGAGGCTGCAGGAGTGAGGGATGTGGGTGCGCCGTGTGCGCGTGACCTCGGGGGCGGCCAGGTGTGGGAGGAAGCCAGCGACCAGGTGCTGCCAGCACACACGGCTACCTGCCGGTCGCAGGCGCATCGCACTGCGGAAAGGAAGGGGAGCCCACGCCCCAACCAGCTCACGCCCCCAAGACCACTCATTCCCGCACCGCGGCCTCCCAGGCAGACCGGGCCTCGCCTGCCTGCCCCAGAATCCAGCACAGGTGCGCCTGGCTCTCCCGACCTCCCTTCCCTGGAGACTGGGGTCACCTCAGAAATGGTGTCCAGGGGTTTTCCTTCCTCCTACCACTACCTGGGGTGCAGGGAGGCCACTGGAACGAGGGCTCTCAACCTTGACCACCTGATGAAATGCACAGGGCAAAGCGGCCAAACCCACGTGGGTTTCCCTGGTGAGAGCCACAGTTCCCCACGACACTGCCAAAGGGTTCTGTAGGGGACAGAGGAGCCCTCACACCGTTTGCAAGAGGAAGGGCAAGTGTTCAACCTCGACTGGTTATAGGTGATGGGAGAACGTCTGTGGGGAGACGTCACCCACATAGGAAAAGCACGCCAGGACACACAAGAACTTCCGGTGTTGGCCTTACCATCGCTCAGAGGCCTGGCATGGATCTCAGGTTTCACAGGCAGGGCCGCCTTGTCCTCCTCTCGTGCCGGCTCTAGACCCGGCCGCTTCACCCGCAGGGGACACCCGCTAGCCACCAGCCAGGCCTTCAGGTGGTCGATGTACTCTCTCCCGAACAAGGTGGAGTCCTCGAAGTTGGGAAACGAGGCTGGCGAGGGGGCTATGTCTTGGAGGCCGACGGCTTCTAGGATTTTCTCTTGCCGGAAGGAGGAGGCCAAGGAGAAGGTCTGCCCCAAGAGTGCCAGCGACTTCCGGCACAGGGAGTTGGTGGTCTCGAGGGCCAGGGCCAGGTCCAGGGGGCTGGTGAGGGTCTTCAGCTTGACGCTGAGCTCGTAGGCGTTGCAGGCCATGAGCAGGGGCGTGACGCTCTTCAGCAGGCGGTCCTGCAGCCGCATGATGTACTTGTCGAAGGGCTTGATGACTTCAAAGAAGCAGTTTTTGGTCTTCACAGCACCTTTGTCTAAAAGCATGTTTAAAAACTCATTATCAACTCGGGGGGTTTTCAAAGCAGAGTGCTTTAAAAATTTGATAGTAAAAAAGCAAAAATCTCTGTGCTCTGGTTTTAAGGAGCACTTAAAGGAGGCGAGCATCTTAGCACATGTTTCAGTTTCGAGCTCAAAGAGAGTCTGGAAAAGCTGGGAGAACTTCACGTCGTCTTTGATGGTGTGGAAGCCAGCCCACTTGATGATCTCGATCCCAAACCTGGAGAAGACATCAGCCTTGTCTATGATGTCAAAGCTCATCTTTCTCCTAGGGAACCGGATGTTCTTCAGGTCGAGCCCCAGAGGGATCTTTGGGGTAGGGAACTGGAGGTCTTCCACCCCGGGGTTTGTCCTCAGGGACACATCAGCACTTGGGGTGCTTTTCTGGGCCTGGCTAGTGCCCTGAGTTTTGGGGGTAACACGATTCAGAGCGGGCACCTTCACCGTGGTCACGTTTCTCAGCGTGGCAAGCTTCCCAACACCAGCTTTGGCCGTCAGCAGGCCCTGCGTGTCCCCCTTTCCCAGAAGGCCACCTTCCTGGTCCACGCTGAGAGTGCGGGCCCGGGGCTGGCCCTGGCCACTGGCCCTGGGCACGGGGTCAGCCTCTCCTGGATGGTCCACGTCATACTCCCGACCCTCCTTCTCTGCATGCTCTTTCTCTAGCCGCCTGGAGGAGCCCAGGTCTCCCAGCGCGGCGGAAGGACTCAGACCAAACTCCTGAGCCCAAGAGGACTCTTGAGACACCGGATGGCCCATGTCCTGCTCCCAAGAGCCACGGAGAGCCACTTTCCAGTCCTGAGAATGGAAATGTCCCAACTTCCGGTGGCCAAGGGCCTGCTCACGAGAGTCAGAGTGGGCAAATTCCTGATCCCGGCTGCCCTCCTTGCGAAAGTAACTGTCGTCACTGATGGAAGCGCTGCTCGACCGGAAAGAGGGTCCTGGGAACGCGTCACCCCGCAGGGCTTCTCTGCTGGAGTCTCGGGAGTGCGCCACAGATCCACCCAGGGCGAATCTGCTGTCCCCATGAGCATCGCCAAACATCTCTGCTCTGGCCCTCGGGACTGTCCTCAAGAGATCTGAAACATAAGACCCAGAAAGCGACACACAGGCAGTTAGAGCCGGGGTGGAAGTGCTTCCTGACAGATCAGAGTGTCGATGGCGTCAGAGTGTGCGAGGTGTCACTCAGACACTGGCTGGGCACAGCTGGCTCCTGGCTCTGCGGCTGCAGCCCCCATGCGGCCAGTGAGCACAGATGGGAGAACCTGGCTCAACAGGGAGCATGTGCAGGGCGTTTTGCTGTTGCTCCCTGCGAGACAGTTCCACAGCTATTCAGTGCCATGTACAGTGCGGGCCGTGAGAAGCCACCCCGAGGGCTCGGGACGCACAGTGCACACAGCTTTCAGGCACGCGCGTCAGGGCCTCCCTCCCCAAGGACAAGCATCCTTATAAAAACAAAGACCTGGGTGAACCAGGGTCACATCTCCAATGACCACCCAGCGACACTGGGCAGGGGCAGCCCCATAGACAAACTCAGCCTCGTTCACAGGCGCTCCAGCCACTGCCAACAGCCCCCAAACCCTGCTTGTCCTCAGCCCTCTCCCCACCCTCTACAGGGATGGGCTTTACACCAAGGGATGCGTGCTCGGTTCCCACACAAGCTGGCTGTCTCTTTGCGTGTCTGAGCGTGTGGTGCTGGGGAGCAAACCCAACAGCCTTTGTGCTGCGCTGCAAGCCCTTTCTGTTCTCTGAGACAGAGCCTCCGTAAGCCACTAAGTTGCCTAGGATGGGCTCAAACTTGTGATCCTCCTGCTTCAGCCTTCGGGACTCCTGGATTACAGAAGTGCACCAACATGCCCAGCTGAACTTGCAGCTCTTCACAACTGGTTGCCCATGCTCGACTCCCAGGAGTCCCCACACACAGTGCCAGTGGGCTGCCACTGCACAGGTCACAGCTGGCGAAGCCACAGCAGAGGAGCTGACCCCCAAACTGGCCGAAATTACAGATCTTCAGGGCCAATCAACTCGCTCTGGAGATGCAAACTAGAATGCAGCAGGGAGGAGGGAAGGCACGAGATACGCCAGCCGCACCGAGAGGCCGCTGGGCCTCAACAGGAGCCACTTCCGTGTCCTGGTGCAAGGGGGGCGTATCTGCAGCTGCCGCTTCACACGGAAAGCAGCTCTGTACGAAGCTGGGGACAGGGCAGACTCTGACATGCGGGACAGCGGGCCTAGGTGGGTCTCATGGGGTATCTTTCTCAATTTCCAGGTTTTCAGGCAGATGCTACGAGCTAGCAGAAAAAAACAAAAACACCAGAGGGATGGCTAGGAGGTAGTAATAGGCTGAGAGGCCACAAAAAGCCAAGGCATTGTGTAAAACCAAGCCCATGTGTTTACAGAGTCCTTACTGAGCGGCTTCGGTGCGCCAGCAGCCTGAGGCCCTGACGCTGGTCAGGGAAAGGTGAGTTTTGCGGGCCCTGCAGCTGAAGGCGCCAACCCTAAACAGACATGGGTCAGGGCTAGCAAACACTGAGATGATGTGAAGCAGGAGGGACCCAAGCAGGGGCGCCATCTGCAGCCAGGTGGTCCTGGAGGGCAGCAGTGTGGTCCAGCGCAAGGAGCCAGGTGATGTGGTGACAGGAAGAAACTGCCTGGACAGAGCGGGCAAGCCCTGTGCCAAGGCCAGCGGGGCTGACGTGGCCAGAAGAGCATGGTGGGGATGACGGGCAACGTGGCAGGAGGCCTGGACTTGCCGGGGACCTTCGTCCTGGACACCTCATCTAATCCAGGAGGCCCTGACCAGACATGGGCCTGGGCCTCCTTTCTACAAGGCAGCCCAGCTGGGGCCACGCTCCGACAGGACCTGCCGCAACACAGTGGGGAAAGGGACCCTACTGAGCCTGGCAAAGGCCGCAGATGCGCTCCAGGTGCGACAGAGCCACCGAGAGCTGGGCAGGAGGACCTCACTGGCTGCGCACGGGGAGAGTGGGTCACGGGGCTCCAGGAAGGCATCCAATGATGAGGCACAGGGGTCCGGGCAGAGGGTATGAGTCAAGGGTGGCAGCTGGGTGCCGGGTGTCTTTCGGTGCTCTGGTTATGAGAATGGGGCAAAGGTCACAGCGGAGCAGTGACAGGGAACACATTGGGACTGTGCAGCCTTGTGACATAGACACTCTAGACGCAGCCAGCATCCTGCTAGGGTTCCGGCCCTCACCTCACCACTTGTTCTTTTTTTAGTACTAGGATTCGAACTCAGGACTTTGTACTTGCCTGGCAGGCGCTTATGCTACTGAGCTATATCCCAGGCTACCGTTTGTTCTCTCTCTTTTTTTTTTTTTTTTGCGGTACCAGGGATTGAACTCACGACCTTGCGCATGCCAGGCAGGCGCTTATGCCACTGAGCTATATCCCCAGTCCCCTGCTTGCTCTTTTGAGGTAACTAAGACATCGCCAGGCCTGCGGCTGTAATCCTAGCTGTCAGGAGGCTGAGGCAGGAAGATTGTTGAGTTTGAGGCCAGCCTGGGCTATGTACAGAGTTACAGGTCACCCCATAATACTGTGCACAGCAAAGCCAGGAGTGGTGGCACACACCTGTAATCCCAGGACTTGGGAGGCTGAGGCAGGCAGACTGCCTCGAGTTCTAAGCCAGCCTAGCAAGATCCTGTCACAAGAAGAGATATTGGCTGTGGCTCAAGCCCCTCGATAAAGAAGGAAGAGCTATACCTTCATATGCAAAAACTCAAGCATTACAACGATGCAAACATGACACTAAATGAAGTGAAGTTCTGTGGCAGACTTTCATATCTACATTTTAGTTCATACAAGTTTTTATTTATGGCACTTTTAGGTTTTATAAGCAAGTAAAGAGCTGATATGAAAAAATAAATGAACGAAGTGCAGGACGCAAAGCTAGCATAGGCTGGGGAACCGTGGGGCACAGGAGGAAGCTGAGGAGACCTTCCCCCCTGTGCTGTCTAACTGCTCCACTCTATAGAAACAACCTTCTGTGCACTACTCGCTGGAGAGAGGCTGTCGCTCCATGCTATGCACTCGTTCTACCCTCGCCCGCCCCCGGCCCTGAGCGACAGAAAGCTTGGAATCTAGAGACATCGCCATGCCTCAGTTTCTCCAGGGGGAAGGTGCATTTATTACACCCCCTCTGAGACTCATGTGGACTCACCCAGTGGGAGGCACCCTCTGTCCTAGGCAACCCGCCAGGGCAGAAGGAAAGGATGGGGCACACATGTCTGGGACAGGGGAGCGCCCCAAGAGGCCCTGAAACTGAATGCCCGAGGCAGGAGCGCAGCCCTCTGTGCTCTCTTGCCCCCCAGTGGGCAGCACTTGCTCCCGCTGACAGTGCCAAAATGCCAGTGAGCGTTCTCAGGAGGACCTGCTCTCAGCAGCTCCGCAGGTTGCCTCTGCGTGCCCTCTTGCACACACAGCTGGTAAATGGCTGCATCTACACTCATGGGGGGATGGATGTACGCTCATCCCACGATGGGAGCCCCAAGAGCCCAGGCAGGGAGGGGCCCAGCGAGGGCGGCACTACTAGCAGACCTGCGGGGCCGCTAAGGAAAGGGCAGATCTGAGGGGAGCTGTGACGATGACCCAAGAAGGAGCTGGCGAGTCCTGACACCTAGGCAGGACGATGCCCAGAGACTGACTTTAGAAGGCTTCTTTAGAGGCTACAGGGACCGTGAGCAATGCTCTGAGCCACCCCGCCATGCTCTTTTCTTTTGTCCAAGTAGGACGCAACCTCAGGAGCCTCCTGAGTGGGTCACAGGGATTCACAGCCAGGCTTTGTGGGAGTGGCTCCAGGGCGTGGCAGCCCTGCCCTCTGCACACTGCTGGAGCTCGCAGGTGCATGAGAAGAACACAGCACACAAGGATTCCCGAAGTTAGGTATCTGTCCAGGTGCTGAAATCCTGTCCAGCCCCTAGGCACTCTCTCTCTTCAGAATCCACTTAAACTTACCTTGGGCTTGAAACGCAACAGTTTCACCTATGGCCTCACCGCTAGGGTCTGCATGGAATCTTTTTGCTTTCTCTTGTAACACAGCGTCCAAAGTCTCCTGCGCGATCCGCCTTGCGGCCATGCTTCTCTGCGCTGCAGAGAGAGAGGAGACAATGAGAACGAGCTGGTGCGCTCACTAAACCTGAAAGGCAGCGGGGCGGGACCCACAGCCCAGGACGTCACATCAGAGGACTGTTGGCTGCTCTTCCATGGGGCGCTGCAACTGCCCGCTGCAGCCCGAGACCCCTTTCCTGGGAATGTGCTGGCACGCACTGTGACGAAGCAGTGCTGCTTTCAGAGGCTGCTGGACCACAGCGGAACCAACACACAGAACAGCACCGAGGATCAGAAGGGTAGGACGGGAACTCCGGCCAAGGGTGGTGAGGAAGGACGGGGCCGTTCTTTTCCCATCTCTGACTGGGGAAGAGGCACACAAAGCCCACTTGGGACAAGTGATGGGAACAACCTCCACCTAGTGACAGTGAGCTAGGTCCTTATATAATCCCTTTTTCTTTCATTTTCCTTCTTTTTTTAAGGTAAGGGCTCAGTATGTAGCCCAGGCTGGTCGGGAATTTCAAGCAGCCCTCCTGCCTCAGCCTCCCCAGTCTGGTACGACAGGCGTGTACCACCGGGCTAGGTCTCTTCTGCTTCTTGCAGCAGCCCCTCGACGAGGTGGCTCTGTCGTCGATGATGTTACACAGGGCAGGAGAGGGACTTGGGCTGCGTGACCCATCCAAGGTCAGACAGCCCAGACCTGAACCTGGCCACAGGCAGTGGCAGGGGAGACAAAGCCCTGAATAATGAGTTGTGAAAGGAGAGGCAGCAACGTTCGGGGGTTTCGTGGCGGTGTCCGTCATCACCAGCTCCTGCTGGGTGACACCTCCGACTTCCAAGACGCAAGCCTGCCTTGAGACCATCGGTGCAACCACCGCCCCGCGTTCCCACCCTTTTTTCCCAAAAGGCCCCTCGCTCCCCGCGGTGAAGGCCCCTGGATCAGGCGCCCTGGACCCAAAGCAAGGCCCCTACCCTTCCCCGCCCCCGCCTCCCCTGCGATGGCCGGCGGCTGCAGCGGAACGGGCTCCGAAGGGCCGAGGCGGGCGCGATCGCCGTTACCGCCCCGAGCCGCGGCTG
>NW_004955524.1:2692330-2709262 GCF_000276665.1 Chinchilla lanigera | reverse complement strand
CCGCCGCTCGAGGCTCCTCAGCCGCGGCCGCGCGGGGCGGGGATATGTAAATGAGCCAACGGTCTCCGCAGCGCCGCGCCGCGCAGGCGCAGGTCGCGGCCGAGCCCTTGTGCGCAGACGCAAACCGCCGCGGCCTCGCCCTCTTGCGCAGGCGCGCTGTCCGCTGCCTCTCAGGGGACGCTCCCTAAGGCGCAAAACTGCCCCCACTGGGACCATTAACAACGGTGAGCGGCCCGAAAAAGGCAGCAGAGACGACTCGCTGGTGCGCATTAGTGGCCCTCTTGGCTTTACCTGCAGTTGCGCTCACCTTTCGTTACTCCCGGAGAGATCTACCTGGCTAAAAGGGGCGGAGGCGCCTCGGCCCCATTGCGCCTGCGCGGCGTACGGCGGCCGGAAGGGGCCAGAGGCAGCGCGGCGGGTGACAGCTGCGAGCCCCACCCTTTCCCCACGTGGCTGCGACGACTGGGTGAGAATCAGGGGCGACGGATACCCGTCGCGCGCCGAGTAGGGAGTGGACGCCGTGGGGAAGGGCTGGTGACTGGGGCGCGGTTCTCGGGGACTTGGTTTGGGAGAAGGAAAGAATAACAGAAGCCCCTTGGGCCCAAATCCCTCGTTTACTTGGAGTCTGCTTCCTTTCATTCATTTTATTCATTCCTGGGGCTCCGCCCTACGCCATAGAAGCAAGGCGGCTAAAGCCGACAGGCGGATAAATAAGTGAACCGAATCGCTGTAGACACAGGTGATGCTTTGCAAATAATAAAAGAGTGATCGTGTGTAAGCTCGGGAACTGCTTTCAGCAGACTGGGTCTGCTTTGTAGTTTTGCTGTACTGGCGATCGGACTTGAGCTACGTCTGTCTTTTTTTATTTTATTTTTTTCTTGAGACAAAGTCTTGCTCAATTGCTCAGGCTGACCTCGAGCTTCCGTCCTTCCTGCCTCAGCTTCGAGTAGTTGGGATCAGAGCGGTTTTGAAGTTCGTGTTTTGGGCAGCGGGCAAAGATGAGAAGACAGCGCGCTAGCAAGGAGGCTGGAGGGAGGCGGAACCCACTGCAGGGTTCTGCGCAGGTGCCCGACGTGACAGTGGTCTCGTGGGTTGGCAAGGCCCCGCAGGTGCTGTGTGGGGGGACGAGAGGCGCAGGGGTGGCAGGTGAGGCGTGGGGCAGGTGAGCAGGGATACTGGCTGTCAGCTGGGGGCCTCAGTAACCCTTTTGCTTCCGCCCAGCTCAGGCCAGCAGCATCCTCCTGACTGACAAGGCCCTGACAGTGCCACCTCCCCTGCCTTTGGCCTGGGCTGGGTCCCCGTGACCACCCCCAAGCACTGTCTTGCTGCTGCATTCAGATCTGTGCGTTCGGCCACCGCTTGGCCACGTGTGCTGGCGGGCTGGGCTCAGGGTGGTCAGAGCCAGACACCCCAGCTTGTTGAGCTCCGCACGGGCAGAGGGGGCTTTGCGGGGCCAGAGAGCACGGACTGTGAGTGGCCAGCTAGGAAAGCCCTGCGGAGGACTTGAGTCTGGGAACGGGGTCCCTGAGGCTGGGGAGGTGGCACGGGTGTGGCCAGGCCCCATGCTGGCAGTGGACCCCCGTGGGCTCTGGGAGATGTGCTGTGTGTCCGGAGCCCTGCCCGCCAGCGCTGAGGAGCCCTTGGAAACAGCATCGCTGCCCTCCTCGCCTTTGACCCTGGAAATCCTTAGCAACCCTTCCCGGGCTCCCTGCTCTTCTGGGGCTGGCAGGTGGGAAGTATGATGCCTGTGCCCCCCGGAAACATGCTGGCCAATCTACCGCTTCGGCGCAGAGCGAGGCACAAACCCCTGGTGTTTGTTAAGCGCCACCTCTATGCAGTCCTCTTCCCAGCGCACCGTAGGGTGCCGGGAGGTCACCCCCGCCTCGGACCTGAGGGGTCAGGGAGGGCCAGGCATCTGAGTCCCACAGGCCGCGCCCGCCACCCCAGGGCACAGATGGAATGTTCACATCTTGTGTCACCGCCCCCAGACGGACCATCGCCCAGAGTGCCCATTTCCCACATGGCCTAAAATTACCCGGGAGCCTTTGCCAGGTTCTTGTACCGCTATTGTAGCACACGTCCCCCGCCCCGTGTCCACACACAGACTTCATGATGTGTGATTCTAGAATGGACAAGAGAAGAAAATAAACCCAGGGACCAGAGTTATAGCTCAGCAGCACAGCGCCTGCCTGGCAAGCGCGAGGTCCTGAGTTCGATTCCCAGTACCAAAAAAAAAGAAAAGAAAAAGAAAATAAACCCAAATTGTTAAAAGAGGAAAAAACAAATGGTCCTAAAGACAGTATTTGTACAATTGAAAAGTGGGGGGCTGGGGATTTAGCTCAGCGGCACAGCGCCTGTCTGGCAAGCACGAGGTTGTGAGTTCAATTCCCAGTACTAGAAAAAACAAAAAAGAAAGCAGATCACTGACTGCATATTAGAAAATAGTATATGCCGGAGGTAAAGCTCCGTGGTAGAACACTTGGCTACTTCGTGGGCTTTGGGTTCCCTTTCCATTGCCAACAATAATAATGATAGTAGTAATAGCAATAATATTGTATCAGTGGTAAATTTCCTGTGTGAAGTTTGACTTGTAGCCAAACATGGTGGTACACACATAATTGCAACACTCTGAGAGGCTGAGGCGGAGGATTCAAGTTCAAGACTAGTCTGGGAAATTTAGTGACTTGGTAAGACCCTAGCTAAAAAAAGAAAAAAAATTGATTTGTGCTGTGGTATACAAGACAAGACCCTTTTAAAATACATGCCGATGTTATTAGGAGGGGCGAGATCATATACCTGAGACACACTCAAAAGTAGCTGTATACAGATACACAGATCAGTGTGGCAGATTCCACCGGGCATGGTGGCGCATGCCTGTAATCCCAGCACTCCCAGCCTCAGGAGGCTGAGGCATGAGGATCGCCTCAAGTTCAAAGCCACCATGAGTTCAAGGCCAGCCTGAACTGCATAGCGAGATCCTGTCTCAAAAAGACAAAAAACAGTTGAGGTAGGATCTTGCTAAGTTGCCCAGGCTGGGCTTAAATTCCCTCCTGCTTCACCGTGCTGCCTCAGCCTTTCAAGTAGTAAAAGGAGATTTTTTGTTTTTTTTTTTTTTTTTGAGACAGAGTTTTGCTCTACAATCCAGGCTGGCCTTGAGCTCACATTGATGATTCTCCTGCCTCAGCCTCCCGAGTGCTGGGATGACCGGTGTGTACCATCAGACCTGGCCGCAAAAGGGGATTTTTCGTTTTTTTTTTGGTACTGGAAATTAACTCAGGACCTTGTACTTGCCAAGCAAGGCACTGTGCCACTGAGCTGTATCCCCAGCCCTAGAGATGTATTTTAAATGGAAACAATAATCAGTTCCAGAATGGAAAGTTGGTATGACTGTAAACAAAACAAAACAAGGCAAATATAGTAAAACAAGTAAAATTTTAAAAATTGTTAACCTCTGCTAGGCTCTGAGCCTGCGGTTTGGTACCCTTTGTTATAAGGGGGTGGCAGATGCACGGTGTTAATGACACTCTTGCTACGGGTTGTTTTATTTCATCTTCCTTTTCTTTTTCTCTTTCTTTCTTTTTTTTTTTTTTGTCTTGCTTTTCATACTGGGGATCTCTGCACTGAGCTGCATCCCCAGCCCTTTTTTATTTTTATTTTGAGCCAGGGTGCATTTTGTTCTTGGTTCAGAATCAGATGTTGTCAGTTGTTTTCTTTCTCTCCTTTATCCTCTGTGGTACTGAGGACAGATCCAGGCCTCTGCACTGAGCTGCATCTCCGGTCCTGTTCACCTTATTGTGAGACAAGGTTTTGCTAAGTCATCCAGGCTGCGCTCACACTTTGGACCCTCCTGCCTCAGCCTCCTGAGTAGTTGAAACGATCGGCATGTGCCACCACACCTGACTAAGGCTTCTCTTCGGATGAAGTGAGATCTAGCTGTGGATGTGGTTCCTGCCCACTTCTTTGTCACAGTCCCCTTGGTTCCCCCAGTGGCCTGCAGCCCTGGGTTTTATCCTCTTGATCTGCCTGCTGGCCAATCAGCAGGTATTGGAAGCAGAACCTTTCCTCGTCCTCCCTGTATGACCTAGCACCCCTCATAGAGACGGGCTGGATTAAAAAATGTGCTTTTTGGTGCTGAGAATGTAAGCCAGGGCCTGGCACATACTGGCCAAGCTACACCCCTTCCCCTAGAGCTACATTCTTTTCTTTTCTTTCCTTTTCTTTTCTTTTCTTTTTTTTCAGGTACGGGGAATTGAACACAGGACCTCATGCTTGCCAGGCAGGTGCCACTGAGCTAAATTCCTGACCCCAGAGTGCTGGATTCTTTTTTTAAAATTGTTTTTATTTTAAAGAGGGAAACAAATAAAAATGGTACAAAATTTGAAAACAAGATGATAGGAAATTAGCAATGCTTTTTATAGTGCTTTTTTTTTTTTCTGGTACCGGGAATCAAACTCGCAACCTTGCACTTGCCAGGCAGGCGCTGTGCCGCTGAGCTAAATCCCCAGCCCCTTACAGTGTATTGTTATTTTCAAAGTGGTTGCTCGGATTACCAGATACAGGCATGCAAAATTGATCAAACAATATAAGCAATAATTGTTCCTTTCCATGAACCAATAGAAATTAATGGTACAATTATCTTAGTGCCAGACTCTTGAAGGGCCAGTTTTCAGAAAAATCTGCTGGGTTTGTTTTAGTAGTGTGAACACATTTTGATTTTGATATCCATTACTTTTTCAAAAGTTGGTGTTTTGGTTTGTTGACAGGGGCCTCTCTATGTTGTCCAGGCTGGTCTGGAACTCCTGGACTCATGTGATCCTCCTGCCTCAGCTTCCTGTATAAGTGGGACTAGTTTGTTTTGATTTGGTTTGGTTTTCGAAACAGGTTCTGGCTGAACTCACTACGTAGCCCAGGCTGGCCTGGAACTCTCCACAATCCTCCTGCCTCAGCCTCCCAAGTGCTGGGATGAGGGTGTGCCACCACGCCCGGCCAAACTACACATATGCTGAGGGTTAGGTTAGGCTCAGACCCAGGAGGGGCCTTTCTCCCAGGAGGCCCAGGGCCTCTGTGCAGGAAATGATGTTGAGGGACCCAGAGCTGGTGTCCGGGTGCCCGGCCCTCCTGTGCCGTCTTCTGGCATTTTAGTATTACTAGGACATTGGGCTGTGTTTGCGTACAAAACAGTACATCTTGAGTTCATGTTTATGTTTCAGTTCAGATGCAGGAGTTCCTAGATCCTCCCGCCACCCTCACTGAGGTTTCCTTGATAGGTGACACAAGTCACGCACGTTTTGTTCTGTACGGATGTTTGCACGTGTCTCAGTCACTTTCTCGTGCTGGGATGAAACACCCGACGCCCACCGCTTGGGGAGGAGAGGGTAATTTGGGCTCAAGGCTTCAGTCCTGGGCCGGGGCTGCAAGGTGCAAACTGCCAGTGGGAGGGCTTGGGAGAGGAAAGGGCTGCAGCACTGCGGCGGGAAGCCAGGGAGGCTGCAGCTGCACTTCTGGGCCCGGGCCCCGCCCCCCCGCCCCCCCCTTCTGGCCGGGCTACCTCCTAACTGCACCCCCGGGGGATTCTCCGGGATTGATGAATACAGAGGTGCATTCTCCAGTCAGCTCCCAGAAGCCCTGCTGCTGAACACAGAGCAAAATAGTTCCAGAGTAACATGACCAGTACCATTTTCCTCCTGAACACCAGCGAACTTTTCTCTTGCAGCGTGGACTCCCCTTAAGGTCCATCTCAGCTAGAAGGTAGACAGTTCTCGAGCAAAGGTGGTTTGACTGAACAGTTTTCCAATATGGGAGTGTTTTGCAGCCAGGTGTAGTGGCATCTGGGAGGGAGGCTGAGGCAGGAGGATCCTCATGAGTCTGAGGCCAGTCTGAACTGCATAGTGAGACCTTGTCCAAGTAAAGCAAAACGAAACACCAAATAGTGTTTTTGTTACCAGCGGACACAGAAGTCACTCTCGAGGCCAAAAGGCCCCCTGAGTTCGGTCACCCCGGGGCTTGGAGGGGCCAAAGGGAGTCGGCCCATCTGCCAAACAAGGACCCAAGAGTTGAGCAGTCTCCTGAGTGCAGCGGCTTACTCAGCACTGATCGGATTCACAGCACGTCAGGGGGGCGCTCGTGCAAAGCGTACGCTGGGAGCTGCAGCCGTGCCGCCAGTGCGGGTCTTCCTTCCGCGGCCCGCACCCCTGAGGACATGGTGGGTGGGGGGATGGCGGTGGGCAGTGCTGGGACTCGAGAAGCAGCGGGGAGTCGAGCGGGCATCCGAGTGCGGACAGCGGAGCGAGGCACAGGCAGGTGCGGGCCCGTGCGGCCGCTCTGGAGCGCAGCACCCGGCAGGGTCCGCGTGAGCCGGAAGCCGCAGGCGTCCTCGCGTGTGCCGGGGAGTTTGGTGCACGCAGCGTGCGCGGATCCTGTGCGGTGCACGGAGAACTCGTGCTGGTCCTGTGGGGAAAATGCATTTTTCTCTGTATTTTTTCTTTCTAAAATGCGGTTATTTTGCGAGTTTCTTGGAAGGGTCTAAGATAGGCGTTGTGGCACACGCCGCGTGCTTATCGCACTGTAGGGTCGGTCACCCCCCAAGTCCTCGCACACGCACAGCCGCACGCTCATCACAGCGCGTGCGCACTCTGAGCGCAGAGGCAAGCGTCGGGCGGTGCTTCCTGCTCACATCTGTTCTGCAGCACTGGAGATGGCGCCCAGGGCCTTCATGCTGAGCTCCATCCCCCGGCCCTTTGTTATTTTTTGTTTTGAGACAGGGTCTCATAAAGTCACTAAGTTGCTCAGTCTCTGCTTTAATTTGCAGTCCTCCTGCTTCAGCCTCCCAGGGTATGTGCTACTGAATTTTTTTTTTTTATTACAAAGACATACAGTGTATTGTCAATTGGACTTTCTTGGGTAAAATACTTTTCGTTTTGTTTTGTTTTGTGTTTTTGAGACGATGTCTTGCTGTGTAGTTCAGGCTGGCCTTGACTTACTATGTACCCCAGGCTGGCCTCAAACTCTCAGTGATCCTCCTGCCTCAGCCTGCTGAGTGCTGGGATGACGGGTGTGCGCCTCCGCGCCCAGCTTCTTGGATAACATAGTGATCGGGCTAGGGGTGTGGCTCAGTGGGGAGTGCTTGCCTAGCTTCTGGGTCTGCACACGCTGCCCTCTTGGCACTTCGGAAGCCCCAAGCACAGCAAGCCGCCCCCCTCCTGGGATCTAGCTTTGCGTTTCCGAGGCTGTGGGGGGCCCTGCGGGGCGCATCCTCCCAGCTGGGCCCGGTGCCGCTGCGTGTCCTGCTGAGGCGCCGGTCACCTTCTCAGCTGCAGGCACAGATGGCCTCCCGGCACATCACGCAGGAGACCTTCGATGCAGCCGTGCGAGAGAACATGGAGGAGTTCGAGATGGGGCCAGAGGACGCCCTGAGGGAGGCAGTGGAGCAGTTTGAGCTGCAAGGTCAGGCGGCCGCTCACCCCAGCCAGGGCCCGGGAGCCTGCAGGCAGCTCTCCCCAGCCGTCACCCGTCCCCTGGCGCAGGTGCCTCTCTGTCCTCCGCGGCTCAGCCTGGGCGTGGGGTCACAAAGGGTGTCACCGGCGGTGGGAGGGGTGGCTGTGGGGGGCGCAGTGAGGGGGGTCCGGAGACCCGGCCTCCGCAGACCCGGGCAGATGGCTGGCGACCAGTGCCGTTTCCCGTGTGGTCCACAGGGAGGCGCCTGGACAGCAGGGCCGTGGGGCCAGGCGTCTGAGGGCCCTCGGCTCCTGTGGGAGGCAGCGTGTGGGGGCAGCTCAGCTCACCACGGCCACGCTGCCACGGTGCCCTGTCGGCTGGACTGGGCTCAGGGGTACGGGGTTGAAAGCTGGAAGGCTGTGGACGTCCCCGAGTGGGGTGACCCAGCAGGGGACGGGTGGGACTCCCAGGACGGCCCAGAGGGCGGCGCGAGCCTGTCTTCGGTGTCCCTGTCTCCCTGCAGGCGTGGATCTGAGCACCGTCCTGAAGGTGGCGCCCAAGGCCGCTGCCGAAGGCGCCCTGGAGCCCGTGCACGCTGTGGGGCAGGTAGGGCAGGCGGCCGCAGTGGGGCCTCGTCACCGCGTGGGGTCCCCTCGCCGCGCAGGCCCGAGGGCCCCCGTCCTCCCAGGGTGCCAGCCAGCCGGCACTGGCAACCAGCTGTGTGTCGGAGGCTGGCAAGGCCGCCATGCCTAGACCGGGTGCCCTGTGCCTGGCGGACTCCAGTTAGGGCCCCGGGCCGAGGGTTCGGCGGTTCCTCTGGCCTCCCAGAGGGAGGAGGGTGCAGGGAGACGGCACGCAGGGGCGGGGCGGAGTGGGGCTTGGTGGCGGCGTCAGCTGCTTCCCTCCTGTTTAAAGTCACCCTCAAGGCTGGCGCTGGGCAGACTGAGGCCCAGGCAAGAAAGATAAAGCTTCGTCCCCGCGGGGGTCCTGCCAAGCCCCGCCTGCACAGGTCTCTGAAAACTGCCTCTCTCTTGTCCGTTCCTTCTGCCTTTCACTCGTGAGGCAAAGATACCTATTGAACCCCGTGCAGTTGTGCACGTCCATAACCCCAGCCCTTTAGGAGGCTGAGGTAGGAGGACTGCAAGTTTGAGCCCAGCCTGGGCAACTTGGCAACCTGGTGAGGCCCTATCTCAAAATAAAAAATAGAAAAGGGGTGGGGGTGCAGCTCAGTACTGTCCCCTTTCCCAGGCCCTGGATGACCTGCGGGAGGCCGTGGCTGGCTCGCACCGCCAGGAGGTGTCCGCCCACCTGGCCCGCTTCTGTGAGCAGTGCCACGAGCACAGGGCCTGCCGCTTCCTGGCGGCCCAGAAGGGGGCCTACCCTGCCATCCTGGCCGCCTGCAAGCTGGCAGCCTCGGGCGACCGGGGCCTCCTGCGCCAGGCCCTTGGTGCCCTGGCGGTACTCACTGATGGCCAGCCCGACCTCCTGGACGCCGATGGTGTGCAGCTGCTGGTGGCCACGCTGGCCCAGAACGCCGACGAGGCCGATGTGACCTGCTCCGGGATCCGCTGCGTGCGCCACGCCTGCCTGAAGCACGAGCGGAACCGGCAGGCCCTGGTGAAGGCTGGTGCGCTGCCCCTGCTGACCGGCGCCATCGCCCGGCACGGCTGCCACGCCGACGTGGTCAGGGAGGCCTGCGGGGCCCTGCGAGTCATGACCTTCGATGATGACATCCGCGTGCCCTTCGGCCGCGCTCATGACCACGCCAAGATGATCGTGCAGGAGAACCGAGGCTTGCAGGTCCTCATCGACGCAGCCAAAGGTGGGAGCCGCGGCCACGTGAGCCAGTGAAACTGTTCACTTATTGTTTTTTTTCCGGTACCGGGAATCGAAGTCATGACCTCGCGCTTGCCAGGCAGGCACTGTACCGCTGAGCTAAATCCCAGCCCGAGCCAGTGAAATGGGGGCAGGGGCCACCGTGGCCAGGGGAGAGCGGGTGGGCGGGCGCGGCCCGGGGGGCCTGTGCTCAGCGAGGACAAGGCCTGGGTTCCCTCCCGGGACCACAGAAAAGACAGTCGGGGCTCGGCACGGCGTCAGGTGTCCAGCTCCAGGGCTGTTTCCCAAGACGTGGTCCTGCCCACGTGGCAGGCTGACAGGAGGCGTCTGATGTGCCCTGTGGCTCTGAGGGACTCCAGGCCAGCACTGACTGGATGGGGAGGGGAATCTGTTCGCAGCTGCTGTGGTGGGGCCAGGTGGAGGTTACACTTGCTGATGGCCTGGAAATGGTGCTCAGGGACAGAATGCTGGCCCAGCATGGACAAGGCCACGGGTTCCATCCCCAGCCTCACAGAGAAATCAAAACGAGCCAGCAATGGTGGTATATACCTGTCATGCTGTGCTCTGGAGGCTGAAGCAGGAAGAGCCCAAGTTCAAGACCAGCCTGGGCAATTTGCGGCCACCTTGTCTCAAAGTAAATGGACTGTAGTTCAGTGCAAAGGCCCTGGGTTCAGGTCTTAGTATCATGCACGCACAGATGCTCATCCCTACAAAATGTACACTTTGTACTTGGCCGTAAACCCTCGTGCAATATGTGTGCCTGGCTCCAGGATGACCGCAGAGCTATCACAGGCAGTCCCTGGTTTCTGCCTCCTGCCCTCCCCACCCCCTGAAACAGGCCTGACGGAGCCCCACTAGAGAACCAGTTCCTGTCCCCACCTGCCCCTGGCTCTGCCCTGGGGCCAGGCCTCTGTGGGATTCTGCCCCATCTGCTGGGAGGCTGGCCTGCCTCGGTTTCCCCTCCATGCCTCTGGAGAGAATCAAAACAAGTCCTGAGCATCTGCAAGTCAGGCTGCTTTTCTAAGTAGTTTGTATCTTTCCTGTGTATTTATAGCAGCTTGAATTAGTCAGCCTTCCCAGAGACACAGACTGGTAGCCTATGTGGTTGTTTTTTCTTTTTTTGTCTTTTTGAGACAGGGTCTCGCTATGCAGTTCAGGCTGACCTTGAGCTCACTTTGTAGCCCAAGCTGTCCTCGAACTCGCAACGATCCTCCTGCCTCAGCCTCCCGAGTGCTGAGATTACAGGCATGCACCACCATGCCCGGCTGCGTATGTGTTTCAATTTGGGGTGTTTCTTTTGTTGTTTTTTTTTTCCAGTACCGGGAATCGAACCCACAACCTTGCGCTTGCCAGGCAGGCACTGTGCTGCTGATCTAAATCCCCAGCCCTGCATATGTGTTTTTATATGAAGTCTTTTTTCTTTTTCTGGCCATGTTGGGGATGGAACCTAGGGTCTTACACATGCTAGGCAAGCACTCCACCACAGAGCTGCACCCCTAGCCCTCTTTTAGTTTTTTATTTTGAGATAAGTTGCCCAGGTTGACTTTGAATTTGCCATCCTCCTGCCTCAGCCTCCTAAGTAGCTGGGATTACAGGTGTGCACCATGCTAATGTTTTATTTTGAAATAGGTTCTTGCTACATTGCCCATCCTGGCTTACAATTTGTGATTCTCCTGCCTCAGCCTCCTGAGTAGCTGTGCAGCCGGCTGAGATTGTTGTGTACAAGCGGTGGTGTGCTCTTGCTTCTGCAGGCCTTCAGCTGACTGGAAGAGGCCGATCCGCAGAGACGCACCCGCTGCTCCAGCTGCTCAGGAGGCTGAGGGCAGCTTAGTGAGAGACTCCATCTAGAAACATTTTTTTAAAGGGCTGGGGCGCAGCTGGCTCAGTGGTAAATGCTTCCTAGCATGGGCGAGGCCTAGGTTCCATCCCTGGCAGTCAGTATCCTCCGCCCCAGCCACAGAACGCACCACAGCACTTCCAGAGAGCCCAGGCAGGTGACACCTTGCACGTCACCGACCTTGGATGTGAGCTGTGTGCGGGCGCCACTGTGCTCTGTGCCCGTCAGCTCAGTCCGTGTGTCCCACTGTAGCTACTGGTTGCACCTGGAAAAGTCGTTCCCACTGCACAGTGGGAAAAATAATCTCCCGCGTTGGCCTGTGGCCTATTCCGGTTTGCTTTAGGCGCTGTCATCAGTGGTCTCGAGTTTATTTGTAGCGGGGCCCGGGTTAGGGTGGGGGGCTCACCGCGCCTGCAACAGCCAGCAGGGGGCGCTGCGGCCGCACTGACTGCGCCCCTCTCCCGCAGCGTTCTCCGACCACCCCGGCGTCCTGGGCGAGCTCTGCAGCACCCTGGCCCGCCTGGCCGTGCGCAATGAGTTCTGCCAGGAGGTGGTGGACCTCGGGGGCCTCGACGTCCTGGTGACCCTGCTGGGCAGCTGCAACGACCACCAGGTGGGGCCTGCGCCTCGCGGGGGCAAACCCGAGCTGGTTCCCCAAGCTCCTGACTCACGAAGCTCCTGTCCCCCTGGGTCCCAGCCAGCCACCGCTCGCTGTTCTCCGCACCCGCTTTCTAGAGGAGCGGGGAGGGCGTGGACGGGAAGCTGTCGGCGCAGCCAGGGCCCCAGCCCCAGCGAGTCCCTCTGGGCGGGGGCAGCCAGGGTGCCCTGCCCGCCGAGGCTGGCGGGAAAGGCTCCCTGCTGCCGCTGGCACCGTGGTCCAGATCCGTGCGCGAGGGCTGCCCCAGGCACAGGGCGGGACGGGCTGGTGTCGGGGTGACCGGGCCTCGCCCCCTCGCAGGACCTCGTGAAGCAGGTGCTGAGCGCCCTGCGGGCCATCGCGGGCAATGACGACGTGAAGGACGCCATCGTCCGCGCCGGCGGGTCAGAGGCTATCGTGGCCGCCATGACGCAGCACCTGGCCAGCCCCCAGGTACCGACGCGGCACACAGGGCGGGCAGTGTGGGGCCTGGCCGGGCTCGGCCCGCGTGAGGCTCTGGCCGCTTCCAGGGCAGGGCCAGGGCGAGGGGAGCTGGGCTGCCAGGTGCTGGCCCTGGGTGCCCGGAATTGTCCCCCGCAGCCCAGGAAGCCCCGCAGGACTCACCACCTGCAGCGCTGTCCGTGCTGTCCCCCACGAGCTCACGGAGGCCCCTTGGGAGCCCGCGGAGGGTGGGGTCCGGGTGGCGCGCCCCAGCGTCCGTGCCGCCCGCAGGTGTGCGAGCAGAGCTGCGCGGCCCTGTGCGTGCTGGCGCTGCGCAAGCCGGAGAACAGCCGGCTCATCATGGAGGGCGGTGGCGCCCAGGCGGCCCTGCGGGCGATGAAGGCGCACCCACAGGAGGCCGGCGTGCAGGTGGGCATCGGGAGGCCAGCGGGGAAGCCCTGCCCTTCCCTGCCCTTCCCTGCCACGCCCCCACTCCGCCCGCAGGGCCTCCACCCTTCCCATCTCCTGACCCGCTGTGCTCTGCCCGGGCGGGCCGTCTGTCCCCTTGTCTGTCCCCTGGTTCCTTCTGTTTAGTTGGCGTTTTCTCCTTTCTACTTTTTCCGGGGCTAGGGCTGGACCCCGGGGTCTCATGCATGCCAGGCAAGTGCCCTGCTGCTGAGCTGCACCCCAGCCTTACGGTGCACAGCCGTCATGCTGCGAGGCCCCGCGGGCAGAGGGGAGCCCGGCCCGAGACCCGCCTGCCCCGCCTCACTTCCCCTCTCCACAGAAACAGGCCTGCATGCTCATCCGCAACCTGGTGTCCAGGAGCCAGGCCTTCTCCAAGCCCCTCCTGGACCTGGGCGCGGAGGCGCTCATCGCGCAGGCGCGGGCGGCCCACCAGGACTGCGAGGACGTGGCCAAGGCCGCCCTCCGGGACCTGGGCTGCCACGTCGAGCTCCGGGAGCTGTGGACCGGCCAGAAGGGCGACCTGGCACCGTGACCCCTTGCACGCATCCGCCGCGCAGTCCTGTCCCTGCCGGGACCGCGTCGAGGCTGGGGACCCGAGGGGAGGTATGGGGTGGCCCCGTAGTTGTCGTCCAGTGTCGCCCGGCAGCTCGTGAGTGGGCCGTCACCAATCCGCCCCTCTCGGGTCGCAGAGCCCGGCTGAGTATTTCGTGGGGCAGAGGCCACGCCCTCCCACCTGACTCCCGCGTTCGGCTGCGCTGGCTCTGTTCCCGGTGCTGTGCTCGCGGGCCGCAGGGCCCGGCTCTGGGTTTCCCGCCTGGAAATGGGCCTCTAGCGCCTGGCTCCTGTCAAGCATCGCGATGTCCGCTAATAAAGGTCACCAGTGGACACTGGAAGGGTCTCTTCCTACCAGTGCTGAGCCTTAGGCGGGGTGGGGTATCCAGTCTGCAGGCCATGTTGGGGCCAGGAGGGCCCCACCCGCCCCCCAGCTCAGCGGCCTTGAGCAAGGGATGTGGCCTCTCCGGACCTCGACTTTGATCCATTCAAATCTGGAGTGGGTGACGCCCCCCAGTGCGTCGGTGCAGGGCTGGCCGGACTTGCGCCTGTCCCCCGGGACTGCCCTGCGCAGCCCGTCTGCCCGTGTCACGGCGCTGCCTTGCCGGGAGGCTTCAGCAACCCACTCTGGGCCTCGGTTTCACCACCGTGAGACATCATCACCCGGGACCCCAGGGCCACCCCCCGTCCCAAGTATTCTGCGGGTCCCTGGCAGCCGTGGCACTGCAGCCTCCAGCTCGCCTACCCTGAGGTCACACTCTGAGGTCACACTGGCCGCTGGGCAGCTGGCTCACCATGTGTAGCCCGCTTAGTCTGAGCCTCGGGACCAGACCTCAAAGGCCTCCCCGCCGTGGAAGCGGAGGCTGCTCCTCAGTCCCTAACCTCAGGACACATCCTTCCCAGGGAGCTCTTGGTTTCCATGGAAACAGCCCCGCCCCGAGCTGGTAGTGGGGCACCCTGGTTCCCCCTCCTCCAAGCGCCCCCCCAGTGAGCCCCACAGAAGGGAAAGCCCTGGCAGCTCAGGGCGGACAGGACCCTCCTGCAGGTACCCTGCCTGCCTTCCCTATCTCTCAGGGACTCACACGGTGCCCTGACTTCTTTTTTTTTTGCCTTTTTTTTGAGACAGGGTCTCACTATGCAGTTCAGGCTGGCCTTGAGCTCACTTTGTAGCCCAGGCTGGTCTTGAACTTGCAGTGATCCTCCTGCCTCAGCCTCCTGAGTGCTGGGATTACAGGCATGCACCACCACCCCCGACTCACCCTGACTTCTGATTCCGCCACAAGTGTGACTTGGACGCTTGATCCTCTGTCCCATGGGGTGGAGTTACAAAATCCATGCCCGAGTCTAGTGTCCGACCTGCCCACGGCTCCTCATTGCCTTCCACATAAAAACTAACAGTACCTTGTGTCTGCAGGCCCTGCACAGCCTGGGCTCTGCCCCCACAGATCCTTATTCATGGTCCTGGCCACATCAATCTCCTACCCCGGGACCTTTGCACAAGCCAGGCCCTCTACCAGGAGCCCCCTTCCTCAGAGACAGCCTTGCCACATCACCCCAGGTGCCCAATCTCTGACCTCTGACCCCTGGGAGGTCACTTGGCCTGTGACCCCTCCTGTTTGGGCTGCCCCTGCCATCTGTGAACTTGCCGTGGGAGCCCCTGTGCCCCTACCCCAGCTTCCCATCTGTTGTTGACCGACCCCTCACCCACAGCCTCGAGCCCTCCCTGGCCTGAGCCAGTGCTTTTGGACGGTGGCCCAGGGAATGGGTGTCCTCCACAGGTGCCATGCAGGACCCAGGCCGAGCCCCACAAGGGGCCTGAGATCCTGGACACCGCTGGGCTCAGCGGGCCTTCATTCCCATGGCCCTGACCACCCTATTGTGGTCACCTCCCCTCCGACCTTGGCTCTTCATCTGAACACAGGCCACCCGGGCCTGAACCCCGGCCGGGCCTCCTCCACTCCTGTCTCCTGCCAGCCTCACTCCCGTGACCTTGGGCGAGTAACTTTCTGGCCTTCTCACCTCGAGCCTGCCCCCGCCCCTAGCTGTGCTGTCGGGAGATTGCTGGGATCCCCAGGTGACCAAGGAGGCCGGGAGGCATGGGGGCTACACTCGCCCGGGCCAGGCCTGCGGGAACCCTGGGATCTGGGGCACCCAGCCGCCAAGCTGTTGTTGGAAGGCGGCTGCGAGCTTGCTGTCACCGGCCTGGTGACAAGCGGATAAAAGCCAGAGCTCAGCCAGGGCCTCTGGCACCACCCGGAGGAAGCCCAGCCTGAAGCACTGCCTGGCCCTTGCCTCACTTGGCACTGTCCCCGGGGGCCCCACGGGGCCTTCCAGGAGCTTTGTACCTCCCTCCAGGGCCCGCCAGGGGTGCTGAAAGCTGGGGCCCCTATGGCGCAGACACCTCCCTCTTTGGTTGGCAGCCTCCCCCCATAGCTGGCCTGTGTCCCTGAGGACAGGTCGGGTCACAGCCCAGCGTTTATCGGTGCTTCCTATGGAGCAAAGCCATGTAAACCATCTCTTCTGTTCCATTAATTCCGCCCAGGGAGATACTGGGAAGCTGAGGCAGGGAGCTGGAGTCGGGCGCTAGCGGCCGCCCCTGGAGGAAATGAGCCCCGGTGAGTCGGGCCGGAGGGCTTCCCTCGGCCCACTGTCCTGCTTCCCAGGGAGGAGGCTGAGGCTCACAAGCACTCGCCCGGAGTGCACGGCAGCCGCATGACTGGAGGGAGGCTCCAACGCGGGTCCCTCGGCGCCCGCCGGGCTGCCTGCGTCTGTAATCCTGCCTCAGAGTCGTTCCCACGCTGGCAGCCGGAATGCTGTGCGACCTTGTGCCAAGCACTCGACCTCTCTGTTCCGGTTTCTGTAAGGTGTGAGTGGCCACCCTGACCGTGGGCTTGCGCTCAGGCCTCGGAGTGCACCAAAGGCCTGGCAGGGAGGAGGTCCAGTAGCGACGTCCCTGGCTTCCGCGAAAGAGAAGGCGCGGGCTCAGCGAAGTGAGGCACGTTCAGAAAGTCACACAGCGCGCTCTAGTGGGACCCGCGTTCTGGCCCCACGTCTGCGCGCCACGGAGCCGAGAGCCCTGCACGAGCGGGCTTCTGCCCGGGTGGCCTTGGCAGGGGAAGAGTAGGAAGGGCCGGGCCGGGAGACTAGCCGAATCCTTCCGCTGTGACGGCCCCAGTTCCTGGCAGCAGAAGGAGGCCCGCGTCGGCGTGGGTGGTGAGAGGGGAGCCCGGGCCACCTCGGGCGGCAGCGCTTCTTGCCAAAATGCACCTTGCACGCTGCGGCCCTGCCGGGGCGCACCGCCTACGACTGCTGCGATTCGCCAAGGGGCCTGCCCGTCTTTGGCTTCGCGACCAATCACTGTTGGCCTCGGGGCTACGCCCTTCATTCCTCGCTCCTAAACCGCGGCAGCCCTGCCCCTTTCCCCAGCCATTGGTTAATAGGGCTGCCCGTTTTCTGCTAAAGCTCCAATCCTCGCCTCCCTTGAGGCCCTGCCTCCCAGGCTCTCGCGCCCTGCGGGAACGCTTGAGGGAAACAGAGCAACTCCCAGCAGCCCCGCCTTCGCCCGCCGGCGATTGGCTGCAGGGGCTGGCCGTCTGCATCACGCCCTCCAATTCCTGCCGCCGCCGGCGCCGATTGGTCAGAGGGCAGCTAATAGGGATGCAGCGTGGGCCCCACCCGGGGCGCGCGCCGGGCGTTCGCGAGGCGGGGCCGTGGCGCCAGAGCAGGC
>NW_004955524.1:2663265-2691805 GCF_000276665.1 Chinchilla lanigera | reverse complement strand
GTCCCCCGTCCCCGCGGGTGCCCGGACGCGGCCGGCCTCGGCGTCTCAGGGTGGCGGCGCCCAGCCCCCTGCGCTTCCCCTTCGCGTCTGTGCCCGCGCCCCGCGGGTCGCACGTCCTTGGTCGGCCTTGTAATAATCCGCGAGCCGGACGAGGCCAGAACCCCCCTTCCAGCGGTGCCGGGGGCTGCCGAGCCGCGCTGACCCTCCGCTGTGCACGCCCCGCTTTTGCCGTCCGCTCTGCGCGTGGGGGTGGCCGCGGGGAACACCGCCGGCCGCTGCGCTTCTCGGGACTGGTGACCTGGACCGATCCGGAAAGGCTTGGCGGGCAGGGGCAGCCCCTGGACGGCTGCCTGAGCCCGGTTTCCCGGCCGGGAGCGGAGCACGGCCGGCGCAGCATGTGGGGGCGCGGGGGCCTACGGAGCCGGTGACGCCCTCGGTCCCACACTTACGGCTGAACTGAGCGGCTGCAGGCTGGCGTGGCGCTGGGGACGAGGGTTCCGCTGGGACTGTCGCGTCCCCTCCAGTCTGCGCTGCATGTGCACGGCTTCGGAGGAGGCCGGTGGCTTTGTCGTCGCTGAAAAGCACCAGTGCGCCTTGCGCGGTGCCGCCTGGCTCCCCTCGCACCGATGGTACCGGAAAGTTCCACAGGCCCACATCACCTTCGGCTCTGTGCACTCAAAACCCTTGGGATTTTCCGCCCAACTTCAGGAGATGTGGGTGGGGTGTGTACATGTATGTGTATACATGTAGGAGTCTGTTGTACACATGTGTATGTATGTACACTTTATATACACGTAGATGATGTGTGTGTATATACTGAAACTCTTTGTGGTTCTGGGGATGGATGCCAGGGCCTGTGAATACAAGGCAAACGCTCTACCCATGAGACATATCCTCAGCCCTTGCATAGTTAAACTTTGACATATAATTGATGTAGATAGTTAAAAAAAAAAAAACACACAGCAAAACTGTGCAAAAGGGCATACAGTTAAAAAAACCAAACAAGCTGGATGTGATGGTGCATACTTGTAACCCCAGCTACTGGGGAGGCTGAGGCAGGAGGGTTGTGAGTTTGAGGTCAGCCTGGACAACTTAGCAAGACCCTGTCTCAGAGTACAAGTTTTTAAAGGGCTCAGGGGTAGCTCTGATAGACTGTTCCAGGGTTTGATCCCAACCAGTACAGGGTAGGTGGGGACCAAGGAGGTCTCTCCCTGCCTGCCTGAACCCTTTTCTGGAACCCTTTTCTGCTCCTTTTGGAATAATTTGTAGATTTTCCTACTAGAGGTAATCTGTTGACTGGGGCAGAGACTATATATATATATATAATCAGTCGTAGGGATTGAACTCAGGGCCTTTACACTGAGCTACATCTCCAGCCCTTTGTTTCGGGACAGGGTCTCATTGAGTCACTAAATTGGCTGGGCTGGACTTGAACTTGTAATCCTCCCGCCTCAGCCTCTTGAATCCCGGATCACAGATGTGTGCCATCCTGTGCAGCTGTCTCTGTCTCTTAAACCACCGCATGGGCTGGGGTGGCACTCAGAGCTAGAGCACCTACCTAACATGCATGAAGTCCTGAGTTCCATCCCAGCACCATTCAAAAAATATTAAGCCATTGTTTGTTTGTTTGTTTCTTTTTTGTCTTTTTGAGACAGGGTCTCGCTATGCAGTTCAGGCTGGCCTTAAGCTCACTTTGTAGCCCAGGCTGATCTTGAACTCGCAACTATCCTCCTGCCTCAGCCTCCTCCTGCCTCAGCCTCCCGAGTGCTGGGATTACAGGTGTGCGCCACCATGCCTGGCTTTGTTTGTTATTTTGACTGGTTTGGTTTTATTTTATTTTTTAAGACAGGGTCTCACTATGTAGTTCAGGCTAGACTGGACTTACTGTGTAGCCCAGGCTGACCTCTAGCTTGCAGTGATCCTCTTGCCTCAGCCTCTTGAGTGCAAGGATTGCAGGCACCACCATGCCTGGCTTATTAATCCACTTTTGCACTGAATTTCATTGATTATCCAGTGAGTCCCTTACATATGGTTGCTTAAGCTGTTGTCTATATTTTGCTGTTTTAAGGGGCTTTTTTTTTTTTTTACTGTTTTCTTTTTTAGTACCAGGAATGGAACTCAGGACCTCGCACTTGCCAGACAGGTGCTGTGCTGCTGAGCTACATCCCCAGCCCAAAGGGTTATTTTTAGAGGGGCTTTTTTTTTTTTTTCTCTCACTATTTTATTTTTCTGCATTTTGCTGTTACAAACTGAACTGGAGCCAGTAGAGTGAGGTATTGGCAAATATACAAACACGCCCTGTGTTCGCGGAGTCTAGGTCCAACACAGCCTCCTAGGAGAGCCAGGGCCAGGGTGCATCTGCTGCGGGGTGGCTGGGCTCTCTGTGCCTTGCAGGTGGCCCTCCATTTCCTCCTCTGCTCAGCTCTTATCAAATTCTAATCTGTCCTGGCTTTTAGGTACAAACAGCTAGGAAGTCCTTTTGATCCCACGCCTCTGTCAGATGTTCTGGCTCATGGCGCAGGGATCAAACATTACACTTGTGTTTCTCTTCCAGTCAGGCTAAAGTTCAGAAGCCAGGGGAGCCCGAGGGTGAGTCTGGGTTTGGAGGGCCTTGAGACAGAGCGATAGGCTGGTGCCTGGAGGGTGCTGGGATTTTTGTGCCAGGTACCTGAGGGGCAGAGTTGGCTGGAAGAATTAGTCTGCTGTTGTTACTTTTCTCGCGTCGCAGATGGAGTCCAGGGCCATGCGCGAACTGGGCTAGCGCTGCCCTGTGGAGATACAACCCCAGTGGCTTTCTCTTCTCTTGGGTCTAGCAAAAGAAAGACCAGGAACCAGGCACAGTGGCACATGTGTAATCCTAGCTACCAGGAGGCTGAAGCAGGAGAATTGCAAATTCAAGCCTTGCCCAGGCAACCTAGCAGGATGCTAGGTCAAAAAGATAAAAAGGTCGCCAAGCTGGCACATGCCTATAATCCCAGGACTTGGGAGGACTTGGGAGGCTGAGGCAAGAGGATCGCTATGAGTTAGAGGCCAGACTGTGTCTTAAAAATCCAAAAAATAAAAAAAAAGGTCTCAGTAATAGAGTACGCCTAGGTTCTATCCCTAGTTAAAAAAAAAAAAAAAAGTCCAAGCATGGTAGCACGTGTTTGTCATCCCACCACTCTGGTGGCCGAGGCAGGAAGATCTCTGAATTTGAGGCCATCCTGGGGTACATCATGAGTTCAAGGCCAACCTGCATTACATAAGGAGAGCCTGTCTTCAACCAACCAACCAAACAAAAAAAAAACCCAAAATTTAAAAAAGAAGGAAGAAGACGAGGGTGTGGGCTCAGATTGAGATAAGCCAGCCGCTTGGGCGCTGGAGCTGCTTTGTGTCTCTCCCCCAGGCCAGCCCTTCCCGTGTGCCGTCAGCTTTTGGTCTGTCTCTCCCAGCCTGGCAGCTGGGTGCAGGGAGAGGATTACTGAGTGGCTCAGAACCGGCCACTTGTTTGGTTTTGCAAGTCAGCTCAGCAGCGCACTGTGGCCAGGGCCAGGGCGCAGCTCGGGGTGAGCGCTGCCTAGCACAGCCGGGCCCTGGCCTCTGTCCCCGGCTCCACCAAAAAGAGAGGAAAACGTTGGATTCTTAAGTGTAAAACACTTCCTAAAATACATATTGTGTGCGTGGGACAAGAATAATTTAGAAGAATAAAGCTAACAGCCAGGTCAAGAAGTAGGATATCGTCCCTCTGTGACCCCTCACTGGTCACCGCGCTATTTTTAAGACACGCTGTCAGTGTTTATTTTCTTCCTGGGCACCTTTTGCTGTGACTGTGGTGCTGAGCGTCCAGATTCTAGGGCCTGCGCGCAGTTCTGTGGAGGGGAGCAGGGAGCAGAGGAGAGGGGAACGCAGGGCTGAGGACCTGTTCACAGGTTTTAGTACAGTGTTTCATTACAATTGTCCGATTTCTTTTTTTATTTGTATTGGGGAGGGGGTGTTGAGACAGGGTCTGGTCCCAAACTCTCAGCGGTCCTCCTGCCTCAGCCTCCCAAGTGCTGGGATTACAGGCGTGCGCCACCATGCCTGGCCCCATAGTGCTGTTTTGTTTTGTTGTTTGTTTTTTGATTTTTTTGGAGACAGGTTCTTGCTATGTAGTTGAGGCGCGTCTTGAACTCAAGGCAATCCTCCTGCCTCAGCCTCCCAAGTGCTGGGACTACACACATGTGCCACCATGCCCAACATATTTTGGGGGGGGGTGGTACCAGGAATCGAACTCAGGACCTCATGCATGCCAGATAGGCACTGTGCCACTGAGCTAAATCCCTGGCCCCTTGTTTTGTTTTTGAGACAGGATCCTGTTATGTAGTCTAGGCTAACCTTGAACTCACTGTTAGCCCAGGCTGGACTCCAACTCATGGAGATCCTCTTGCCTCAGCCTCCTTTTTTAAATTTTGGGAACTAAGGTCACTCCCACCAGGCCCCTAAAACATCATAGCCTTTGCATAGAACCTGCAAGTGGCTTCCAGTGCCCAAGAGTCTGCTGAGTTGTTAAGCTGTATCCTTTATGCAGATCCCATGCTCAGCACAGATACAATGTTTCTGCTTCACATTTTTCTCCCCTGCTCAGTGGGGCCCTCAGCAGAGCCACCTGCAGGGGTGGAGGAGGGTATGTGCAGGTTCACAGGCCCTGGCCCCACCGCCCTAGCGGCTGGGACTCTGGCGCCTCTGACCTAGCCCAGCTCCAGGATGGTCTGCGCACACTGAGGATGGAACCCAGGGACTTTCCATCCCTGGCCCTTCCAGTTTTTTCTTTTGAGATAGGGTCTCGCTACGTTGCCCAGCCTGGGCTTACCTGAGGTCCTCCTGCCTCAGCCTCCCAGAGTGCTGCTGTGGCTGGCTTCATCCCCAGTGTCTGCCACAAGTGGTCCTGGAAATACCTGCCTGAGGGGCTCAGGGCTGGGGTGACAAGGGACACCTGGCACCTCTGCCACTGTGAGGGAGACTGCGGGGCGGGATGCCAGCCTGGGGTGCTCGGCCCACGGCCACCCAGGCCTTGGCCCAGAGTTGCTGTGGGTCAGAGAGGGTGGGGACGGCACAGCAGACTGCTGGGGGATAAGGCGGCCCGGAGGGATGGCAGCCGTGGGGCAGACGGGGGCATGGGCAGGCGTGGCTCAGAGTCGGAGTGCCGTTGGCTGCGAGCAGCAGCAACCCCATGGGGAGGTATCCCGTGGGCAGGGCGTTTCCCGCCCAGTGGTTCTTGGGGCTGTGCCAGCCAGGGACTCTCAGTCCAGTGGCAAAGGCCAGTGGAAAGTGACCTGTCAGTGCAGCAGAGAACTACTGAACACTAACCATGGGGGAGAGCAACTAACTTTAGGGGAAAGTGAGGCTGAAATGTTTAGGATGGGCTTTGAAGGATGCAGAGGAGTTTGCTGGTGTGGAAAAATGCAGCCAAAGCAGAATTTAGCATCTCCCAGGAATTTACTCACCTAGCATAAAACTTTGTAGGCTGACTAGGTGCAGAGTGCCACACTGGGCCTCATGTGGCAAGAATTTAGGCCTTGCTGGGCACAGTGGTGCCTGTATCTGGGAGGCTGAGGCAGGAGGATGGCAAGATCAAGGCAACTTACACACTTAGCAAGAATGGGTCTCCAAATGAAAAATAAAAAAGGGCTGAGGATATAGCTTGGTGTGAAGGCCCTGGGGTCAATGCCATCACCACCAAACAAAACAAAAATAAAGCGTAGGCGCTGGCTTGGGGATAGTTCTGGAAGGGCACCCTCCCCGCAGATCCCATCAGGGGCCGCTGGCGATGGCTGCAAGGCGGGAGGACAGTGACTGTCTTCAGGACGGCAGTGAGGGCTGCTGTCTGCCCGTGGGGCCGCAGCTCGGCAGCATCTCCAACACGGTCACCACATGGGACACACGAGGCCAGTGGGGCCGAAGCGGGGCCTGTGGCCCGGAAGAGATGGCTGCCTTCCTCCAGAGCAAGATGGGGCCAGCCGGCTTCTCGCAACTGTGGTTACGGCCGGGTACCGCCGCGCTCCGAGCCGCGCTGCGCACCAGGGTAGGGTGTGAGCTGGGCCGCCGCTGAGTGGCTGCCAGGGCTGCCGCAGGCTCCGGAAGGCCATCCCTGCCTCTTCCCATGTTTGCTTGTGTATGTGTGTGTGTGCGCGCCCTAAGGCAGTTCTAGCGATGGAACCCATGGCCTTCACACTGAACTATATCCCCAGGCCCTTAAAAACATTTTTTTTAAATTTGAGACAGTGTCTCACTAAGCCTCGGAGTTGCCCGGGCTGGGCTGGAATTTGTCACCCTCCCGCCTCAGCCTCCCGGAAAGCCAGGATCACAGGTGTGCGCCTCAGCACACTGCTCCCAGCCACCCTGCACTTGAGACTGCGGTGTTCAGGTCAGTGGCGTTAGGGACGTTCACGCCATCACACAGTCGTCACTGCCAGCGGTCCCAGCGGTCTCTCCAGCTTGCATAACTGAAGTGCACCTGAGATGCCCCCTCCGGTCTCCCTCATGACCGCATTCGACTTTCTGTGCCCTGCTTAGACCCAGACGCTTGGCTGGCTTTGTGTGGTGCGGGGGGTGGGACCCAGGGCCGCTGGAGTGCAGGCCGTGCCCACCGCCAATCTCCAGACTACTCGCAGTGCCTGATGCCCCGGTAACGTGCAGTGTGAGAAACCCGCGCCTCTGAGGGAGCCCTGATGGCAAACAAGTCCATGCGCGTTGGGGACAGGCACTGCGCCCCACCCTCGCGCGTTTCCTTGTTGTGTTTTCTCGGCGCTGGTTGGAAGGCAGGTCCTCCGACATGGAGGAAGGTTCTGTACCACCGAGACACACCCCTGCCCTTTGCATTTTCATTTCTTATTTTGAGACAGTCTTGCTAAGCTGGCTTCGAGCTCGGGATTCTCCTGCCTCAGCCTCTTGAGTGCTGGGGTTCCAGGCATGCGCCACCACGCCAGGCTTGAGTTGTATGTGAAACATCCGCGAATTCCATGTTTAGAGTCGAGTCCTGTTCCCGAGGTAGCTCATTATGCGCCTGCCCAGTGCTGCGTCCAGAACCCAGAGTCCTTCAGGCCCCGTGTGAATAAATGGCTAAAACTAAACTGTGGACGAGTCCTGAGTGCCCTCCAGGCAGTGGAGCCTGAGCCTCCCGGCTCGCCCAGAGCAGGCCAGGGGTGACAGCCGCCGCCGCCGCTTGCCTGGGAGAAGCCCTGCCTTCTCAGGGCCGCCCTGTGATAAGCAAAGCCGGGTGCGCACACCCGGTCACTCCTCCTGCAAACTCTCCTCCTGGCTGCCGGCGCCCAAGGCAGCGAGAACGCGGCACACGGGCCTCACACTGCGTTGTTCCCGGGACAGGGACAGGTGGAAAAGCTTGCAGTGTTCAGTAGGTCAAAAAACAACAACAATTCGGGCTATGGCCACCGAGTGAGCTCACCCCGGCCCTGGAGGGGGTTTTATGTACTTTCCAGAGCCGCCGCCGTGGGAGCCGGGGGCGGGGCGGTCGGCGGGCCCTGCCCGTGCGGTTCCGTGCTGTGCGCTGCGGCCTCCCCGCGTGCTGCCAGCTCAGGCTGAAGGAGCCCTCCGCTTCTCAGTGCGTGCTCCGCCCCGGGCGCGGCCTCGGCTCGGCCCTGCAGGCTCCTGGGCAGCGGCCCCGCCGCCTTCCGAGCTCCAGGCGGGTGGGCGGTCCGCTGGCCAGGCCGCAGTTCCTGGGGGCTGGCCTCACCGTCCCGGGGTCAGGCCCCGGCTTCTGCCCCCTGCTGCGGAGGCCCTGGTCTCCGAGCGTCCGGGACTGAGCCTCGCCGCCCCGCGTCTCAAACCCCCGTCCTGTCCTGCCCTGCCCGGCGCTTTGTGAGCTTCCCCTCAGGAGCCGCCGCTTCTGGGCCGGGATGCCGCTAAGCGGCACAGCGCCAGCCTGGCCAGTTCAGGGTTGTGAGTTTGAGTCCCGGTACCAAAAAGGAGGGCAGCTACGTCTGCTCCCCCAAATTGGTTGTTCCTTTGGTGTCAGCTGTCCGTGTGTCAGACCGTCCGCCCATCCGCCCGTCGAGCGCTTCCTCCGGGTCCCTGTGCGTAGGCCAAGCTGCTCGGGCTCTGCAGGGAGGGTCAGCGGAGGGCCCCAGGCGGCCTCCAAAAGCAAGGCCCCCACTCTGCCCTGGTGGTGACAGATGTGTCCCCAGACTCCAGGCCTGGCCATGCTGCCAAAGCCAGGGTGGATGCCCGACCTGTCCTGGCAGCCGCCCTCTCCTCGCACCCAGCTGTGTGACCTCAACTGGCAGCTCAGCCTCCCTGAGTCAGCCGTCAGCCCGCCCTGACGGTACCAGGTTAGAGAAGCAGACTGTCGTGGTCACATGCAAGAAGTGACAAGAAAGGCCTTTGTCAGCGAGGAAGCCGTCTGCCCGGCACCGTGGCATCCGAACTCGGGCAAGGGCACTCTCGGTCGGACAGGGAGGCAGAAGCCAGGCCAGGGCTGGGTACAGGGCTGAGCGGCCAGGCTGGAAAGTGCGGCCGCAGGGCTCGGCTCACAAGCCCTCTCCTCCCCAGGACGGAGGCGCCGCCCAGCAGGAGCGGCCCGGCATGGGTAGTGGCGTGAAGGAAGCCTCCATGCACCTGCGCGAGGATGCTGACTCCGTCCTGCCCGCCCCCAAGGCAAGTCGCCCACACCCTGCCGCCCCTGCTGGCTCCTCTGGGAGCTCCTTTCCCCTTGCACCCCTTTCAGATCACCCTGCCCCTAGAATTCACATTTTCATCTCTCCCGCCCTGGCTGGTGACACCACAGCGTCACTGCTGGGGGACACTGGCTGTCCCCTTTTCCACCAAAGGCCCCCTGGGTGACATGAATCCAGACAGACATCTCTGGCGAGAAGGCAAACTCTGTCATCCCAGCACTCAGGAGGCTGAGACAGGAGGGTCACAAGTTTGAGTCCAGCCTGGACAACTTAGTGACTCAGCAACATTCTGTCTCAAAACAAAAATTTTTTTTGGAAAAGGGCTGGGGATGTAGCGCAGTGCAGAGGCCTTGGGTTCCATTCAGTACTGAAAAAAAAATCAGGTGTCCCTGTTCACCAAGAGCTGGGACATCCTCACCCACCTCTCCTGGCGGAACCTGAGACACCGGCTGGCCCAGCCCCACGGCCCCGACACCAGGGCCAGAGCAGTGGCCGCTGGCAGCTTGCAAAGTCCACTGGGGCAAAGGTTGGGCCGGTGTCACCCTCCGGGGCTCCTCACCTTTCCCACGGTTCCTGATGACACCTGGGAGCGCAAGGTGGGCAGAAGGGCTCAGTGACCTGGGGAGGGCCCTGTCAGGGCAAGAATGTCCTCTCTGAGGCCCACACAGCCCAACATAAGGATGGTGTAGCCACGGCCTGCATCCTGCATCCAGCCCTTGTCCCAGCAAGAAGGGAGGCTGAGGCAGGAGGATCACTTGAACCAGAAAGGCCACACAGCACCACGTAGAGTCAAAGACAAAATGTGAGCATTTTCCATGTTAGTGGCCAGGTCCGGTCACTGTGACTGGCAGTTACTGACACAGCCCTCTCTGCTCGCCTGAGCTGCCCTGGAATAAACCGTAGTCACTGAGGAAGAGCTGGAGCGTTGCCTAAGGGCCACAGCTGCCCCTGAGCACCTCACAAAGTGGCCTCACCACTCTAATAAAGGTCAGGGATGCCGATACACCTTTGGCACAGGTGTTGAAGAGCTGCCTGGGGCCTAGGAGTCCGCTGCAGGGGGATGAGAGATGGGTCACCTCCGTGCCCAACACCTGCTGACACTCGGGGGACTGTCCTCTGCAAGTCTTCCTGGGGGCCAGTTGGGCCTCAGAGCTGCCGCAGGGACCACCAAGCACCCGCATCTCTCAGATCCCATGGAAGCCGGGTGTGGGGGCGCACACCTGTCATCCCAGCACTCGGGAGGCTGAGGCAGGAGGATCTTTGCAAGTTCGAGACCAGCCTGGGCTACAAAGTGAGCTCACGGCTGGCCAGAACTGCACAGTGAGACCCTGTCTCAATAAGTCAAAAAGGGGAGCTGGGGATTTAGCTCAGCGGCACAGCAGCTGCCTAGCGAGCGCGAGGTCCTCAGTTCAATTCCCAGTACCAGGAAAAAAAAAAATTGAAACCAAAAAGTCAAAAAGACAAAAAAAACAAACAAAAACAAAGCCAACATAAACTAAATATCAAGACTCTGTCTCAACAACAACAAAATAAAAAGGGAAACCAGATGTCTGCCATGTTGCCATGTGACCCACAAAGGGCAGGGGTCCCCAAAGACAAGGAGATGGAATCCGCTCGAGTTCGGCCTTGGAAACTTGGACTCCCTGTGGATTCTGTTCCTTTGGGGGGGGACTGCACTGGCCCGTGGAGCAGGTGCTGCAGGCATCGGGGAGGGGCCTGAACCCCACAGGCCCAGGGTAGGGCCAGCCGCAGGGCCACCGGGACACATGAGAGCAGGATGGGAGCCTGCCAGGTCTGGAGGCCACACTGCGCTCCAAATGAGAGCCAGGTGTGGTGGCACACACCTGTCTTCCCGGCGCTCCAGGAGGCTGAGGCAGGAGGATGACAAATTCGAGCCTAGGCTGGACAGCTGGGCAACTCAGTAAGACCCATCTCTTTTTTTTTGTACCGGGAATCGAACTCAGGACCTTGTCCTTGCCAAGCAGGCGCTGATGCGTCTGAGCTATATTCCTGGACCCATACCCTATCTCAAAATTTAAAAAGGGGACCGGGCCAGGTGTGGTGGTGCACACCTGTAATCTCAGTACTCAGGAGGATGAGACAGGAGGGTTGCCATGAGTTCAAGGCCAGCCTGGGCTCTGTAGTAAGACCAGCTCTCAAACAAAAGAAGGGGGCTGGGTTGTAGCTCAGTGAGGGCCCTGGGTTCCATCCCCAGTGCTGAAACAGGAAAGAAACAAGCAGCTGTGCTGGAGGGGCAGGTCTGCTGCCATCCCTGCCCACCCACGGACTTCAGGGTCCCGTGGGACTCGGTCATGAACGTCCAGGCACTGCCAGGCACATGGAGTGGGCAGAAACCATAGTCGCTGCAGGGGCTGGCGCCTCGCCCATCGGGGTCATCCATCCAGTTGTGGACTCAAGAACCAGGAGCCTGAGGTGTGGCCCCCAGAGGCTGGGGACAGGCCCCAATGTCACCTGAGGGCCCTCACTGTGTCCTGCGTGCCTGGGGCCAGCAGGCTCGTGCCCCTCAGACCACTGCCCCCTGCACCTTGCAGAGAGACCACGGGCAAGTGCTGAGCTCCCTGCTGTCTGGTGCCCTGGCTGGCGCGCTCGCCAAGACAGCCGTAGCCCCCCTGGACCGGACCAAGATCATCTTCCAAGGTACACGCCGTCCCTGTCCCCTCCGCGGCCCAACACCACAGAAGCTGCACTTGGAGCTGGTCCCGCGGCCGCTGTCACTGAGTCCTGTGAGCCGGGCAGCTCAGTGACGAGGGGTTCTGTGCCATCCCGGGGCCGTTGCTGTGGTCATGTCCCCGCCTCCTCAGCACCCGGGTGGGCCCTTCCTGCTTCTTCCGGCCTGGGGTGGGGGTCCAGGTGTTCTGGGCTGGTGGCCGCATCCCTCTGGTCTCTGCCTGCATCTTACCGCGCCTATCAGTGCGTACTGGGACTGCTCCTTACGAGACACCAGTCACTGGATTTGGGGCCACCCTTGTCCTGTACACCCTCCCCTGCACGACCACATCTTTCAAGAGCCCGTGTCCTTGGCCCTGGGCTGACCGCTTGGGAGGGCACAAGTGGACGTGACTTGGGAGGGGGTACAGTTCAACCCAGAGCAGAAACCAGGTGCAGGAAGTCCAGGCCAGGGTGAGGTGTGGGTGTTGGCTCCACCCCCTCCCTGGGGACGAGACTGGGGGTGAGGGAGGAAGATGAGGTCCCTGCTGGGGAGCCCAGGAGGGTCCGTTCTCAGGGGCTCACCCTCCCCACACTCCCACCAAACCCTGGTATTGGGGGACGCCGACCGGGGTTCCGTCCTTTGTGTCTCAGAGTCTCTCTCATTTTTGTTCTTCCCTGCAGTGTCTTCGAAAAGGTTTTCTGCCAAGGTGAGCTGGCCCTGGGTGGCAGGGCGCAGAGGGTGATCCGGGCAGAGCGGCGTTCCCATCAGTTCTCTGCACCCAGGGCAGGCGTCCCCTGCGGCTTGGGGCACGCATTCCTGACCTTCCACCCAGGGAATTAGTGAGCGATGCCACCGCCCTTGCAGTTGGGGGACTTGACAGTTCTGAACCCTGGTCTTCCTCTGTGATTTACTGTTAAATACCGCAGGTGATACCAGCTAGATAACTTTCTCTTTTCTTTCATACTGGGCACGGGACCCAGGACCTGTGCACTGAGCTACTCCCACGGCCACCCCGTTACTTCATTTTTATTTTATTTGCTAAGTTGTCCAGGCGGGGCTCCAACTCTGAATCGTCCTGCCTCAGCCTCCCAGAGTGATGGGAATTAGACGTGCGCTCTGCCAGACACCACCAGAAATGCCGTACGCGTTCTGACCCTTCTTTGCAGACCTGGCCTCTGCTGCTCCGCTGGGCAGCTCCAGGGTCCCAGGGTTCGAGGAAAGGACCCAGGGCGGGGGGCTAAGCAGAGTGGGTAATGTCTCAAGCTGGTGAAAACACGGGGCGGAGGGAAGATGACCTCTCCCTTTTCCCTCAGGAGGCCTTCCGACTCCTCTACTTCACCTACCTCAACGAGGGCTTCCTCAGTCTGTGGCGCGGGAACTCGGCCACCATGGTGCGCGTGGTGCCCTACGCCGCCATCCAGTTCAGCGCGCACGAAGAGTACAAGCGCGTCCTGGGCCGCTACTACGGCTTCCGCGGAGAGTGAGCGCCACGGACACGCCCCCTCAGGACACGCCCCCTACAGACACGCCCCCTACAGACAGGCTTGGCCCCGCCCCCGGCGCCCTCGGGCCAGCTCTGTCCCCGAGCTGCTCGTTTGCTCAGATCCTGTCGGGCCCCTCCACCCAGAGCCCAAGCCCCCGGGCCCCTGGGCTGCTGTCCCCAAGGCCTTAGGGAGGGTATGCACTCACTTAAGGACCGGAAGGGAAAGAGCAGGAAGTCCTGGGGCCTTAGTCACCCACCCAACAACACGCACGGGTAGGGGTGCGTCGGGGTGGGTGTCTGCGCACCCCAGCGCCTGCTGTCCTCTCCCGCCCAGGGCCCTGCCCCCATGGCCTCGCCTCCTCGCGGGCGCGCTGGCGGGAACCACGGCTGCTTCGCTCACCTACCCGCTGGACCTGGTCCGAGCCAGGATGGCCGTGACCCCGAAGGAAATGTGAGTCCTGTGGGGGTGAGGTCCCTCCTAAAGGCTGCCTAGGCCTGGCTTGGGAAGGAGCCGACTGCATCCAGTGCAGAGGGGACTGCTGAGGTCTGCGCCCCACCCCGCCTGGCCTCCAGGGCAGGCCAGGGGCCCGCTGCAGGGGTCTGTGCTTTCAACCCCACCCCCACCCCACCTCCCGCTTCGAGCAAACCAAGGGTTTCCTTGAGCTGGGCACAGGTCCACTAAAGTCGAGTAAGAAAAGCAAGGTGGCACACGCCTCGGAAGCTGAGGCAGGAGGATTCCAAGATCCTGCCTGGATAACTTTTGGAGACCTCGGAGCTGGGGACGTGGTTCAGTGATAGAATGCCCCTGGGTTTGATAGACCCACGCACGCACGCACGCACGCACGCATGGAAGCCAGGCCCAGGCCCAGTGGCTGCAGGAGTAGCCAGGAATTAGTGAGTGAGTCGCTCACTAATGCCGCCCGCTGGCCTGGCAGGTACAGCAACATCTTCCACGTCTTCGCCCGAATCTCGCGAGAAGAGGGGCTGAAGACGCTGTACCATGGGTTCACGCCCACCGTGCTGGGTGTCATTCCATACGCGGGGCTCAGCTTCTTCACCTATGAGACGCTGAAGAGCCTGCACCGAGGTGAGGAGTCAGCCGGGGCACAGCGCCTTGCGGGCCGCCCGGATGCGGGGGCGGGGCGGGAAGGGCCCGGTGCCTTTGGGCGGAGCAGGCTGAGGACCCGGAGTCCAGATCAGGAGCAGCACACTGTCCAGCCACTGCTGGGGAGCCCTGGTTCAGGTCTTACCTTTCTGGATTGTTTGTTTGGGATTTTTTGTGTTTTTTGAGATAGGGTCTTGCTGAGTAGTCCAGACCTCCCTGGAACTTGTGATCCTCCTGCCTCAGCCTCTGGGTAGCTATGCTTACAGTTCACACCACTGAACCTGGCTTCAGGCCGCATTTGAACAGCGATTTTGCGAAGGCCAGAGTGTCCCCCGAGCCGTGGTGGCCACTTCCGGTCCGTGGATGCGCAGGCAGCGAGCACCCGGGAACCCCTGGCGCTGCCCGGGCTTGTCTCAGCTAGCTGGGAGAGAGCCTGAGATGTGAGGAGCACGAGTTCTGACGCCGCCCGCCGGGAGCAGGTGGCAGCACTTTGTCCTGTGCGCCGGGGTGTTCCTTTGTTAAGGAACACAGCCACTGTGACCAAAAACGCCTGGGGTCCCCCGCCTGCTGCTCTTCCTCCTGGGCGCTGCATCCTCGGAGCCGGCTCGGGGGGCACTGTGGCCGCCTGTCCACACCCCCCACCCCGTTACCCAAACCCCTGATGCCTAGGTGCCCTGAACAGAACACCCAGCCCGAGGGAAAGCCGGCGCCAGGTGGCTCTGCTGAGCTCTTCAGGGTAAGGCTGCAAAGCAAAGACGTCTCCAGAGGTTCCCGACCTGGGCAGGAATTTGCTTTTTTAGCATTTTCACTGTGGTTGGTGGACTCTGGGCCTTCACCCTGCAGAACAGGACGTTTTGTGTTTCGTTCTGTTGTGTCCGGCGGTGCTGGGGGCGGAACGCAGGGCCTCACACGTGCCAGGTAGGCGCTTGGCCACTGAGCCACGCCCACAGAAGCCACATTCGGGTCACTTCTGTGACGGCATCTTGGTGTAATTCTACTTAGCATCAGTTACTGTGAGCCTCTTCCTGCGCCTACTTCACAAGTTAAGCCTTACCATAGGGGTGTGTATATAAGGGGAGAAAACCTGTAATATTGCTGGGCATGGTGACCTCTCAGGCTAAGGCAGGAGGACCGAAAGTGTAAGGCCAGTCGGGGCAACTTAGCAACCTAATGGAACACCCCCCCCTCTGTTTTTAGAGGAGGAGGTTGAGACAGGGTCTCACTCTACAGTGCAGGCTGGCCTTGAGCTCACTGTGTAGCCCAGGCTGGCCTCGGACTCGCAGCGATGCTCCTGAGTGCCGGGATGCCAGGCGTGTGCCAGCACACCCTGCTGACCCTGTCTCAAAGAATGAAAATAGCGCTGGAGGTGTGGCTCAGTAGAAGTCCCGGAGCGCGCCCTCCCCCCCATATATGTAACTATGATTTAGTACTGTCCGTGTTCCAGGTACCCGGGGGTGTCCTGGGATGTGTCCCCAGGATCGGCGGGCATCCTGTGGACGTGCAGCACGAGGGCCGCCTTGCCACGGCCCCGGTTATGACAAGTGTCCAGTGCCGGCTGGGGTGTATCTCAGGGGTGAGGTGTAGGTCCTTCCTGGGTTCCGTCCCCAGCACCGCGAAAACCCTGCTCGGTGAGGACGGGACGTGGGCCCTGGGGGTGTGCGGGGCACGTGGGCATACAGGTGTGCGTGCAGGCGTGCGTGCCCCGCAGTGCCCCCGCGGCCGCACGTGCCTCACCCCCCGCCCCTCACCCGCAGAGTACGGCGGCGGCCGGCAGCCCTACCCCTTCGAGCGCATGATCTTCGGGGCCTGCGCCGGCCTCCTGGGCCAGTCGGCCTCGTACCCGCTGGACGTGGTGCGGCGGCGCATGCAGACGGCCGGCGTCACGGGCCACGCGCACGGCTCCATCCTGAGCACGCTGCGCGCCGTCGTGCGCGAGGAGGGCGCCGTGCGCGGCCTCTACAAGGGCCTGAGCATGAACTGGCTCAAGGGCCCCATCGCCGTGGGCATCAGCTTTACCACCTTCGACCTCATGCAGATCCTGCTGCGGCAGCTGCGGAGCTAGGGGCCTCTGGGTTGCCGGAGCCGCGGAGCGCCTCGGCCGTGACCCAGGGCGGAGCGGCTAGTGCGATGTTAAGGGGCGCTGCGCTGAGACCGCCCCCTCCTGAAGGTGTCCCCCCGACCCCCGAGACGCTCATCCTTGAGGCGCTATGACCTTTGACATGCTGCTGATGCTGGTGACCCCGTGCGGGGGCACGGAGCCTTCTTGTCCCCCTACCTGGACCCAGTGTGAGTGCCTGCCACCAGGCCCCCCAGAACACGACTCCCCACCCATCTGTCGGCCTTCACAGCCTCTCCCCGGGGTCCCCAGCCTTCTCCCAGGAGCAGGTCTTCCTTGTGGTCCAGTTTGTCTCTCCCCAGAGGGTCCCATGACCAGACCACGGCTCGAAGCCACCTTGGGCTTGGGGCTCACCCCCCCCCCGGGGTGCTGCAGAAAAAAAGCACCCAGGCCACGGCCTGCTGTGCCGGGTGCCACGGCCTGACATCCATGGGTCCCCAGGCCCCTGCTTGAGTGGGGTCTTGTCCATGATGTGGAGCAACTTAAGGTCCCCAAGGGGTAGCTTGATGAACAGAGGCTCCTGGTGGCCCTCCCACGGGAGCTCCCCTGACAGTAGGGTGGGGAGTGTGGACGGTTGGGGGCTCCAGGGAGCCCCCCCAGCCGGTTTGTCTCCAGGAGAAGTCCCCAGGGTACCACAGGGACCTCTGCCCTCCTTTCCTAATGACATCTGACTTCGGTTTTGCCTGTGAACCGCGTGAACCTGGCTCTGTCCTCAGCGAAGCCCGGCGGGGTGCCGTTTTGTTCTTGTGTGGCTGGCGGGGAGGGTCCTCCTGACTGGAGCCAGGGGTCTGAGCGGGTGGGCTGGGCCTGCGTGCACCTGTGACCAGGACCCTCCTGCCCGTGTCTGTGCGGGGAAGGGCCCTGTGGCTCCCCCTGCACGCGTCCACTGCTGCCCCTCGTGTCCCCAGGGACCCAGGCAGCCAGGGTGGCTGTGAGACTGGGCTGGACAGGTGGGGCGCCTCGTGCTGGGGACCGTGACCCCTGCGCAGGTGAGGGCTTGGGGGTGAGGCCGCCCAGGCAGGTGACACCTGGCTGATGGCTAGCAGCGCCCTCGTTCAGGCTCGGGCCGGGCGGGAGAGACGAGGCCCGTGGGGTCCCCACGCCCCGCAGGCCCGTCTGTCTTCCTCGTGGCTCCCCGCGGCCACCCTCCACTGGTCGCTGGGCCTGGTCTGGAGTTGTATTTTGATGCCATGAAGACACTTTGTTTATATATAATGTTTATATTTTAAAGGTTTGTGCCAAGAGAGTATATTTAATAAAAACCTAAATGACTTCTGCCCGGGCTCTTCTTCCTGGGCTCGGACACAAACCCCGCCACGGGGATCCCCTTCACACCCGGTGGTGGCGGCTCCTTTATTCCCAGGAGCAGCTGCCGCTCAGGTGTTGCACACCCCCCTGGGGACAAGAGCTCGGACCCTCCTTCCCCGGGCCTGGGGGGCCAGCCTCGCGGGGCTCGCCAGTGTCCGCGACCTGTGCACTGCGGAGGAGCTGGGGACGCCGAGGCCCACGGAGAAGCGGCCTGCTGCGTCGGCCGGACCAGGCCTCACAGCCAGGGGCTGGGGGCGGGCTAGCAGGCTGCCAGGTGCTGGTGGAAGTAGAGGCCGAAGAGGCTGGAGACGAGCTGGCAGGCGGCCGTCCACCAGATGAAGAAGGCCAGGACGCCGCGCAGCAGCAGGGGTGTGGCCAGGCCGCGCAGGGCCGCTGCAACGCCGGCCACGATGCGCTGTACCTCATCCTCCCCGGGGCCCACGGAGCCAGCACTGGCTGAGGACGGGGCCACCGACAGCGGGGGTGCCGGGCCCAGTCCCCACGAGTAGCAGCCTGCCAGAGGGGGTGTAGGGCTTGTGGGTGGACACAGGGTGGGTCCACCTGGGGCAGTATCCCGGAAAGCCCGGATACCGACCCCTGCCCAGCCCCGCCTTCTTAAAGGCCCCGCCCACTACAAGCCTCATTTAACCCCGCCCCCGTTGGCCCCGCCCCCTCGCTTCCCCACCATCCCAGCCAATCGCGGCCCCTAGCTGCCTGAGGCTCCGCCTCTAGCCAGGCCCCGCCCCTTACCCAGCCACTTGAGCAGCAGCGTGCAGTTGAGCATGAGGATGAGCGGCGTCAGGTACTGCAGGCTCACCACCGCCACGTAGCAGTAGACCCGGACCACCTGGTGGGCAGGGAGCCGCGGCAGCTGTGCTGGGGACCCGTGTGCAGGGTGACCCACGCCCTCCCGCCTGCGCCCCGCCCTACCCGCTGCTGGATCTCGCGCGCCTCCACGTGGCCAGCCTCCTTGCGCAGCTGCTCCACGCGCGCCTTGGCCAGGCACAGGTAGGCCTGCAGGTGGGGCCGGGTCAGCGCCAGCCGCAGCAGGCACAGCGCCACCAGCACCCAGAGGCGCAGCGAGTCGAAGGCCGAGTCTGACAGCCTGCACGGAGGGGACACAGCGCGAGAGGGGTGATGAGGGGGTCCGCAGCGGGGCTCCCCCAGCTCCTGCCCCACTCCACCCACGCACAGGCCCAAGGACGATGCCCCGGAGGGCGCCTGGCGGAGGAAGTCCCGCGCGATGGGCTTGGTCCAGAGCCACAGGACGAAGAGCGGAGACAGGAAGCTGGTGTGCAGGAAGAGCCTGGGGCAGGACCGGGACAGCCCGGTGAGGCCCGGGGTCCCATGGTCCCCAGCCTCGCCCGAGCCCCCCGCCCCAGGTGGGCCACGTAACTGGAGCAGGGGCTGGTCCTCCGCCCTGGTCAGTGCGTCGCGGTGGGTCTGGGCCAGCCGCAGGCCGGGGAAGGTGAGGAAGGCGCCCAGCACGGAGCCCACCACTGCCAGCCCCACGCGGATGGCCAGTGTGGCCACAGGGAGCCTGGGGACAAGAGCGGCTCAGGGGCAGGACGCCAAGGGAGGCTCCCGGCAGGCGCCTGCCCCTGCCCCTTGCCCAGGACTCACGCCCAGTCCCAGCCCTGCTGCTTCAGGAGCGGTTCCAGGTTCTCGGTCACGCTGGCCAGGCCTGGGCAACAGGGAGGGATGGAACAAAGAGTGGGTTCCGGGTCCCCAAGCCCAGCCTCCACGCCCACCCTGACGTCCTGCACCGTGGCAGGCAGGCCTATGCAGCCGATCTGATGGCGCCTTGGTGCTGGGGACAAACGCACACCACCGAGCCGTACCCAGCCCTGCAGACACAACTGTGCCTGTCAGGCAGGGCTCTTTTCTTCTTCTTTCTTTTTTTTTTTTTTTTTTTTGTCTTTTTGAGGCAGGGTCTTGCTATCCAGTTCAGGCTGGCTGTGAGCTCACTTTGTAGCCCAGGCTGGTCTCAAACGCACAAGGATCCTCCTGCTTCAGCCTCCTGAGTGCTGGGATGACAGGCGTGTGCCACCACGCCTGGCTCAGGGCTCTTTTCAACAAAATACAGCCGGGGTGGGGGCGCACACCTGTCATCCCAGCACTCAGGAAGAGGCCGAGGATGAGTCCAAGGCCAGCCTGGGCCACAGAGGGAGACCCTGTCTCAAAAACAAAACCAAGAACATAGCAAAACAAAATTAAAACATAAAAGGGCTGGGGGTGTGGCTTTCTTCAGCAGTGAAGAAAAAGTAAATTTTAAACATGAGGCTGCAGGGCTGGGACAGATGGGAGTGGCCCAGAAGTACCTGCATGAAGAGCTCTACCTGTGGAGAGGTGACACTCTGGTCCCCAAGGCCGGGAGCGGGGCGGAGAACACGCCTCGAGCTCAGGGGCTCCGGTGGACGCTGCTCGGGCAGTGCTGGAGGAACGGCCCCGCGCAGCGCCCGCTCAGCACGAGGTCACTGCGGCTGAGCCCCACGTACCTGGCTCCAGGCCCAGCTCCAGCACGTCCTCCCGCACCACCTGCACCAGCATGGCCAGGAGGAGGAAGAGGAAGGCAGAGGCGCAGCACACGGCATGCTCGCCGCCCTGCACGCCGAAGTACAGCCGGGTCACTGTCACGAACACCTTGCTGGCACAGCTAAGGACTATGCTGCTGTCCCCTTGCCGGCCCAGTCTGCCTTTGGGGTGGCCTGGACTTTGCGTTTGGGGCCCGAGATAGAGTGTGAACTCGGGTGTACATTCATGGGGAGGTGGCCTGTGGCTAGGAACTCCAACAACAGTATGAAAATAAGGAAGAAAGACAAAGAACCAGGTGTGGTGGCAGCGCACACCTGTCACCCCAGCACTCTGGGAGGCTGAGGCAGGAGGATTCCATGTTCAGATCTAGTTTGGGCAACTTTGCGAGACCCTAGCTCTAAATAAAACATGAAAAAGGGCTGGAGTAAGGCCCCCTGCCCGCCCCGGGAGCACAGCACACAGGATACATGGAGAAGGCCACAGTGAGCAGACACCAGAACACGGCGATGTTGGCCTCCTGGGGGCCCAGCAGGTAGAAGTAGGCCTCAGTGAAGAGGTACACGCCGCCTGCGTACACCGCGAAGTCCACGAACCACTGGTACTCCAGGAAGAATCGCAAGACTGCGGGAGCACAAGCTCAGCCCACCTGCTGTCCCCTGGGGGTGGGGATCGGGGGCGGGGCAGGGGTGTTTGAGGACAGGGACAAATTACCTAGGGCGTCCACTGGGGTGAGGGGACAGGTCTCCAGGTGGAACGGGGCGTCTCGGGGCACCAGCAAAGGCTTCTCCTCACTGGGGCCGTTGGGCCACCTGGGGGTGTGGGGACAAAGGACGAGGGGTCAGCGGGAAGCAGGCCCTTGGACGGATCTTCACTCAGGGCAGGCTCCTTGCCCGCAGGGTGGCCCAGAGCCTCCGGCTGTGGACTGCGGGTCTCCTGTACAAGGAAGCGTGGGAAACCGCGTCCCCGTGGGGTCGGGTCACTCACCGCTCCCGCCGGCCTCGGGGCCTCTGTCTCCCCGCCAGTGCCCGAAGCTCCTCTTCTGACGGGTGCTTATATCGGAAGAGACTGGGGGCAAAGATGGGGGCATCGGGACGAGGCAGGGGGCTGGAGGCAGGGATCCCCGAACCCAAGCGCTAGAGCTGGAGCCCTGGCCAGGGAGACCCCCAGAAAGACCGGAGGCGGCTGGGGCTGCCACAGGGAGAGGAAATTGGGGGAGCCAGGGGTCCCCGACACCCCTGAATCTGCGGGGGCATTCAGTTTCCATCAGACTGGAAAGGGGCAAAAGAACACGGCCGGAGCTCAGGAATGTGGGAAGGGGAGGGTCATGCGCGGAGATGGGTCCGCGGTGTGGCCGCATCCTTAAAGAGTCGCAGTTTGCTGGGTTTCCCAAATACCCCTAGTTTGGCTGGGCACGGTGCATGCCTATATCCCAGCCCTGGAGAGGCTGAGGCAAGAGCATCACTGAGTTCGAGGCCAGCCTGAACCGCCTAGTGAGAGAATAAAAGTAACCCCCTAGATTTGCGGGTAGGTTCGTCTCGGGGGAACTGAGAGGCGTGGCTTTCCTGGCTCCTCCCATCACAGGCGTGGCTCTGGGGGCAAGAGGCGTGGCTCTTCTGGCTCCTCCCACGGTGGGCGGGGCCATCGGCCCGGGAGGGGCTCACCTGCCATTGCAGAGCAGCCAGCGTGCAAAGGAGCAGTGCGGAGCCAGCCTGTGCATGAGGGTGGCTGTGAAGAGGGTCACCACCAGCTGCACGCCCAGGACCGCCTGCGGAGGGACAGGATGGACAGTGTGCGCCAGGCAGCCGGCTCCCTCCCACCAGAATCCAGGGTGTTTATAGAGAAGCCGTGAAGGAGGGGGAGGGCAGCTCCCTCGGCTCGGGGGCATCCTGGGCAGGGAACCTAGGCTGAGACCCCCCCTTCACTCAGCTCCCAGCGGGCGCCAGGCCCCAGCAGCTCCTCCGCCGAGGGCCGGGGCCGCAGGCGTGGGCCCGCTTGGCGCTGGGCTCGGCCTCAGATTTCCGGTGTCACCTGCCAGGGCTCAGCTTTCTCCTCTGGAAACACGGGGCTGCCTGCTTTGCTTCCTTTATCCCTCACCACCGTTTTCCCACCCTACCAACGTCTCCCAGCCTGCATTATCCTCCGGGACCAGCCCCTCTCATCTCACCCGCTTCATGAACCGCCTCCTTGGGAAGCCATCTACACTTCGGGCTAATACCCGGTTCAGTACAAAGCCTCACATTTTTCTTTGTTTTTTAGTTTAATGTTGTTCTGTTTTTAGAGACAGGGTCTCGCTAGGTAGCCCAGGCTGGCCTTGAACACACAGCGATCCTCTTGCCTCAGCCTCCTGAGAGCTGGGATTACAGGCAGCGCCACCACGCTGGACTCTGGTGTTAAGTCTTTTTGAGACAGGGTCTCTCAGCCGGGCGTGGTGGCGCTGCCTGTAATCCCAGCTCTCAGGAGCCTGAGGCAAGAGAATCGTTGCGAGTTCGAGGCCAGCCTGGGCTACAAAGTGAGCTCAAGGTCAGCCTGAACTGCATAGCGAGACCCTGTCTCAAAAAGACAAAAATAAGGGGCTGGGGATTTAGCTCAGCGGCAAAGCGCCTGCCTGGCAAGCGCAAGGTCGTGAGTTCGGTTCCCGGTACCGGAGAAAAACCAAAAACAAAAAAACCAATAAAATGAAATAAGAGACAGGGTCTCTCTGTAGTCCAGGCTGGTTTCGAACTCACCGTGTAGCCCAGGTTGGGCGCGAACTCGCAGCGATCCTCCTGCCTCCGCCTTCAAGCCCAGCTCGGCAAGTTCTGCACAGTACCAAGCTTTTAAGCACTAATGCAGAACACACTCATCCACCTATCAGTCTGAAATTGAAGCTGGGGTTTCCGGCTTGAATGCAGCAAATATGATTTTGCTCTCAGTAATTATGTAATTATGGAAGATTGTGTGCTCTGGAGACCGTCTACTATTCTGATGCTGCAAGCAACAACTTAAATAAAAAACCATTACTTTAACATTAATCCATGATTAAAAATAACCCTTTAATCTGCCAAAATACGCTAAATTTATTTTTCGTTCTCTACCCTCTATGGCTTTAGGAAAAAATATGCTAGATTCAATAGGAAAAGGTCATTCAGAATGACTACTGAGAAACCCATCATTAAAATAACCGCTTTAGCCCAGCATGTGTGAGGCCCTGGCTTGGATCCCACCAGCAAAACACCCAAAGCAGACAAGGTGGGCTGGGGTGCGGCTCAGGGTAAGAGTGTGGGCTTAACATGCATGCCGCCTGGGCTCCACTCCCAGAGTTCCCCCAAAAACAATTTAAAATAAGAAACCGGGTAAAGGGCATTTCACTGAGCCTGTAATAGGAAAACTTTTCTTAAACTAAAATAAGAATGAGGCGCCAGTTTCCTCGTGGGTCGAGGTTCCACCCGCCCCAGCGCAGAGGGGCTGGTGGTGTCCAGGGGCCCCTGCAAGGTGAATGGGGGGGCTCTCCGTGGCCCCGTCCCCTGGACCGCCTCTCTCCTGTCTTCCAGCTCCCCCAAGCCCCATCAGGCGCTGTACAGGCGTCAGGACTTGGGGCGTCCCAGCCAGCGTCCCTCGGCCTCCATGGGTGACCCCAGAAGAGCAGCATCTCCTGCCCCGGAGACCCTGTAACCTCCCGCGGGCCCCAGAATGCCTCTGCCAGCAGTCCCAGTTGTATTGACGAACCCCTCATTCTCTCTGCTGCCCCCTAAGAAGAGGATCCTTCGCCCCCATCCCGGTTCACCTGGGCCCGAAGAGGGGAACGAGCCTGCCGCCTCCCCTAAGGCTTCCCGGGTGGCGCCGGGCGGTTGCTTAAGCCCCATACCCGGCTCCATGCTGTCCCGGAGCGCGGTTGGCTGTTTTGTTTTTTGGTACCAGGAATCGAACTCGGGCCCTTGCAGGCGCTGTGCCGCTGAGCGACACCCCTGGCCTGTCCCGGAGCTCCTGCGCCTTCCATTCCCCCACGCTACAGAGCCCTTTCCCGGATCCAGGGTCCTCCAACACAAGACTGCTGAAAGTCAGGCGTTCTTCCCTGCACCGCCGCTGGAGCGCGGCGCGGAACCAGGGTCCGCATCACCGTCCGCATCACCGCTCTTCCTTCAGCCTCACCCCAACGCGCCCTAACGCTCCCCACCGAGACCAGCACACTCCGCCCCGCTAGTCCTCGTCCGTCCTGGGCTCAGTCTGGCCGCGCCGCCACGCCGACCTCGAGGGCTGGCCGCATCTCTCGGGACGCCCCTAAGCCTGACATGTGCTCCTATGGCCCCAGGGGCCCCCGATGGACTCTTGTCCCCAGAATGGACCCTGCCGGACCCCAGTCCACCCCAGCGCGCTCCAAACGTGCACGAGCCCCCAGTCTTTTCCTTGAGCCCTGCAGCCTCGAAGTCTCTCAAGCGCCCCGCCACCGGAGGCTTGCAAGAACCCCCAGAAGAGCCGGGCGTGGTGGCGCACACCTGTCAGCCCAGCACTCGGGAGGCTGAGGCAAGAAGGTCGCCGCGAGTTCGAGGGCAGCCTGGGCTACATAGTGAGTTCAAGGCCACCTGGACGGGAGACCCTGTCTCAGACCTCCTCAAAATAAAAAAGGACCCCGCGGGCTCCCCAGAGGCCTTCCCCCCGCGACCTCTGCGCCCTCAAAGAAGGCATCACGGCCCTTGCCGCGACCCTGCGTCCCTAAGAGCCTTCAGTTCCCACTAAGAGACCCCGTGCCCTCGGTGTCTCTCCGCGGAGGGACCGGGAACCTCTCGTGCAACGGGACACTTGCTCACCATGTCTTCGCGGGGAACGCCGTGCGCACACCGAGCCACAGGCAACGCCCATCACCGGAACTGACCAATCACACCCCGATTCTTGTCTGATCAGCATCCCGTGCAACCAATGAACAGGCTTAGAATTGTCCAATCACAAAGCGGCCGCTCGCACTGCATGCCGCAAGTTGTAGTCCCAACGCGTTGCATGGCGCTCGGATCCTAGTTGTAGTCCGCACCCTGCCCGGGACCCCTGTGCGGCCGACCTGAGACTGAGCCCACGGAAATTGCTCCAAATATACTTCTCTTTCTTGAGGTGGATGTCAAGTATTTTGTCCCAGCCACGGTAAGGCTATTTCTTTGGGAGGGGGGTACCAGGAATCGAACTCAGGACCTCACACTTGCCAGGCAGGTGCTTGTGCCGCTGAGCTACATCCCCCGCCCTCTGGTAAGGCTATTAATACACGGATTACAGGTATTCGCCACCACACATGGCTTTGGACAACGTCTCAGAGACACAGCATCTCTGTACCTTGGTGTCCGCCAACGAGAACAGGGGACACGAGCTTATTTTATTTTCTTTATTTTTTTTGTCTTTTTGAGACAGGGTCTCCCTGCACAGTTCGGGCTGGCCTTGAGCTCACTTTGTAGCCCAGGCTGGTCTCGAACTCGCAACTATCCTCCTGCCTCGGCCTCCAGAGTGCTAGGATGACACGCGTGCGCCACCATGCCCGGCTTCAAGCCTATTTTATTTTAAAATAGAATCTCACCAAGTTGCCCAAGCTGGCCTCAAGCTCGCCATCCTCCTGCCTCAGCCTCCCGAGTACCTGGTTGACAGGCGCGTGGCAACACTCTGGGCTGTCCGTAGGTTTTATTACAGCACACGGGGGCTGGTGTTTTATCATTGCTGTTCATCTCTCACTGTGCCGACTGATGAATTAAACTCCCTCCTGGGTCTCGGGTCTAGAGGAAACAGCCTAGGGAAGCTCGCGTACACTCCTGGGTTTGCAGCACCCACTGGGGGTCTGAGAACAGACCCTCTGGGAAAAGGCGGATCATCGTCTGTCCGGAGTCTCCGGCCTGCACTGGGCCTACCTGTGTCCGGGTCCACGCCGAGCAGCCCTTGACTCCTGTTCTGTACCGGACAAAACACATTCTCTGTCCTACGCTGGGGATTCTACGCCCTTGATCACGTCAGTTGGCTTTTGGTCACTGACAAAATACTTAACATCGTGAATTTAGGCAGTGCAGGGCTCATTCTGGTTCTGTTTCAGAGGTGCCAGTCCCTGGTCGCTTGACCCGGTGGTGCTACAGACGGTGGCGAGGAAGCTGCCCGCTCCATGCAGCGCTGCAGAAACCAACCCCGGCGGCTGGGTCCTAATATACCCTCCGAAGCCACGCCCCCATGACCTCACTTCCTCCTGCTAGGCCCCACCTCTCATAGATCCCACATCTCAATAGCCACACAGGCCTTTATTGCTGACATTGACCCTAGTGGGCCTGGCTGCTGTGTGCTTGTCTGTGGGGGTCCTGGAATAGCTTGGAGGGACGTCGCTGCTACATAACAGCCCTCTTTCATGTCCTCCTGCCTCAGCCTCCCGAGTGCTGGGATGACAGGCATGCGTGACCACGCCCGGCTTTTATTTCCATTTTTTCCCTGTGGGACGCGTAAAGTGTCGCCCAAGTCACATGCTCAGTAAGGAAGGGTATTTTGCATGGAACATGAGTCATCCTAGCTCTCTGGAGGCTGAGGCAGGAGGGTCGCTGCAAGTTCAAGGCCAGCTTGGACTATGTAGTGAGACCCTGTCTCACGTGGTGAGACCCTGGCTGGAGGGCGCAATCGAGACCTCGCGCGTCACCTGGTGGCAGGTGGAAAAAGTGCAGCTCCCCTGCTTTGGGGAAACAATCACGGCGGGCCCCGGGCCGGGTTTAGAAAGCTGCCCGTCTTCGTGTGTGTTGTGTTTGTGTTTGTGTGCGTTAGAGTCTCGCCGTGTTTCTCAGGCTGGTCTAGAACTCCTAGGCTCAACAGATCCTCCTGCCTCAGCCTCCAGAGAGCTAGGATGACTGATGCTCCATTGTGTCCCCACAAAGCCCTCATTGTAAAGGACAAATCCTGGGTGCTTAGCCCGTGGGCACTGGCTCCAGGATGGACCAGCTTCCTGCCCTCTGAGTGACAAGAGCCAGGGCAGAGGAAGGAGCACTCTCCAGCCGTGCCTCAGTTTCCCCCAGGGCTACTGCTGCCACGGCCCCCTCTGCCTCCGACCCTGGCCCTGTGTCCGGTTCTGAGAGGCCGTGGTGTGGCACCGTCGGAGGCCGTCGAGGGGACAGTCCTCACCCTGCAGGTGCGACGTGACCAGGACTGCAGTGCAGGTGGCCAGGACTCAGGTGAAAGGGCCCCTCCACTCCGACGCCCCTGCCTGGGCCCGGCCAGGTCCCCCGAACGAAGACAGCTCTGTAACACCCTCAACCAGACCCCTAAGCCGGGCGTGGTGGCGCACGCCTGTCATCCCAGCACGCGGGAGGCTGAGGCGGGAGGATCGTTGCGAGTTTGAGACCAGCCTGGGCTACAAAGTGAGCTCAAGGCCAGCCTGCACTGCACAGCGAGACCCTGTCTCAAAAAGACAAAAAACAAAACAAACAAACAAAAAAACAGACTCCCAAGCCCCTCAATGGGAACGGATGGAGGGACCCAGAGCTTGCGCAGGGGCGGGTGCAGAGGGGCTGCAGGGCCCCCAGACTGTCCCTCATTTTTAATTTATTTTTCGCGGGTTTTTTTGGTATCAGGAATCGAACTCAGGACCTTGCACTTTGCCAGGCAGACGCTTGTGCCGCTGAGCTATATCCCCAGCCCCAGATTTTTCGTTTTTTGAGACAGGGTCTCATGCCTGTCACCTGCCCCTGGGGGGCCACCGTCCTGCCCTGGGGGTCCTCCTATTATGATCAGGAAACCCGGAGAGCCCTAAACAACAGAAGGCAACAAAGGGGGGACGTCGCAGGATCCCCGTGATTTATTGGTAGACTGCACAGGTGGAGGGGAGAGGAGCCCCGCGCAGGCGGGTGTTCCCCCGGCCCCACCGCGGGGGTCTCCGACCCTACCGCGGCCAGCCGTCGGCAGGGGGCAGGCGGCACAGCGGCCCGGGCCGCAGGAGCAGAGGGAACGGGAAGGACTTGGCGGCATCGCCGGGCCCCGTGGGCGCGGGTGACAGGCGCTCTGACTTGACGCTGACTGGAGGCGGTGAGGCGCCGCCCTCTCCCAGGCTGCGCACCCCGCTGTCGGAGAGACATATGGGGAGCTGTGAGCTAGGACGGAAAGAGCGGGACACACCTGTCACCCTACCCACAGGAGGCTGAGGCAGGAGGATCTCCACAGTTCAAGGCCAGCCTGAGCGACACAGTAAGCTCAAGACCAGCCTGGACTACACAGCGAGACCCTGTCTCAAAAAAAGTCCTTAGAAGAGGAAAGAAAAAAAGAAAGGAGGGGATGTGTGTCCTTTCTGGGGCCCCCTCTCAAAGCCGCCCACCGCCCCACCCGGGCAGGAAGGGCCGCGTGCAGTGGCAGCGCTGGCCACCAGGGGCCAGCAGCGGCCAGAGACCGCGCAGGCCCCGCAGGCCGCGGGCACCGCAGCTCGGAAGGGGCGGAGCCTCACCTGGACTGCGAGGGGACGGCCGGGGGTCTGTCCCCCCTCGACGCCTGCCAGGGGACCAGGGCGGGCGGCTGCAGCAGGCCAGGGGGCGGCGGGGGGTCCCCCAGGCTGTACTCTGGGGTCAGGAGGCGGCCGAGTCAGGGGCGCCCCCTCCGACCCCTCGCCCTGCCCGACCCCCGCGCGACCCCGGAGGCGGGGGTACCTGGGGGGCCTGCGGGGAGGAAGGGGAAGCCCCCCAGCGGGGGTCCCGGGGCGGCCGTGGCGCTC
>NW_004955524.1:2634301-2662810 GCF_000276665.1 Chinchilla lanigera | reverse complement strand
GCTCTGGGCGGGCAGGCCCTCCCCAAGCCCGCCGGGGTCGCAGCCTGGGGGCGGCAGGGCCCCGTACGCGAGGTCCGGGCTGGGCATCGCGGGGGCAGCAGGCTGTGGGCAGAGGCGGGGCGGGCGGAGGACGGCACTGAGGTTTGCTGGGAACGCGATCAGTCGAAGACATAAGGAACTGTCTGCCCGCTGAACTCTTATTCATCCTTCAGAGCCCCAGCTATAGTGCCCAGCTCTAGCCAGCCTCCCTTTTCCACCCAGGCTGGGGACCATCTCTGAATTCTGGGTCCCCCAGCCCTAGGTTTCTCTCAGTCCTCGCCGCCCCCATCTGGGCCCGGTGGTACCAGGAGGACCTCATTTAGACTGAGGTGGGTCACTCACATACAGCCGGGGTCGGGGCAGGGTGGGGTCGCCTCCATCCCCTGCCAGCTTCCGCAGCTTCTCTCCTGGTCCCTCAGGGCCTCCCTCTGGCTCCAGCTCAGGCCCATCGAGGCCCACGCCCCTCCGCTTCAATGTCTGCGGGCACCGGAAGTACGCAGCAGACCCTCAGCTCTTACACTGGCGGCCAGGGAGCCCCGTGGCACGCGAAGACGGCAGCGCGGGGGTGGGGTGGAGTGCAGGCACGGCTGGCTCCGGATCCTGAGAGACCACCGCCTGGCAGATGTCTCTCGGACGCCCTCGCGCCACTGCCACGCCACGAGGCCCCTCACCCCGCCTGATTGCCCTCCCTCCCTTCCTTCCCCTGGGGTCTCACTAAGTCCCTAAGTTGCCAGGCTGGGTTCCAACGCGCAGCCCTCCTGCCTCAGCCTCCCGGTTCTGGCTCCTGGCCCCCTCCCGGGCCGGGCGGCCGCACCTCGAGGATGTCGGCGTTGGTGCGGCTCTCGTGCGGCTCGCTGTACTCCGTGTACTTGAGCAGCACTCGGTCCATGTCGGTGCTGGCGTACTGGAAGAGGCGGTTGGCGCCGTTGAAGATGATGAGCGCGATCTCGCAGTCACACAGCACGCTCAGCTCGTAGGCCTTCTTCATCAGCCCGAACTTCCGCTTCGTGAAGGTCACCTGACGGAGGGAGACAGGACGCGGCTGTGCAGTGGCGTGGACACAGCCCGCGGCCCGATGCGCCGTGCTCGTGCTTCTCCACTCTGTGCCTTGGAATGTGATGTTTTTTTCTGGGGCACATATGTGTCTCGTTCTCAAACTCGTATTCATCCTTCAAAACCCAACCCGAATGACCGGGCCCCTTCGGGAAGATTTCCTTGGCCTCCCAGGCAGGGCCCACACTGTCTCTCTGGGCATCCCCAGCTCTGACCTCCCTCTGGCCCAGGCCTCTAAGCGGGGTGCGTCGATGTGAAGCTGCATGTCTACTGGGGCGCCAGTTCTCAGGGATAAGAGCAGAATAAGTGATTATGAAAATTAGCCAACACTTGCTCTGCGGCGGGCGCCGAGGCTCCGCCCACGCCGGCGAGGCTGCCCACACCCACCTGCCGGTTCCTCTGGTCCAGGATGCGGGAGATCTGGATTTTCTTCCTCCCCATCGTCCCGGGCCACGCGTGGGCACCTGGATGTGGGCAGGGGCAGAGGCAGAGGCAGAGGCGAGTGGTGGTAGGGCGGGGAGGACGCCCTGTGGGCCTCAGCTTCCCTGCCTGAGTAGGGGCGCGGCTGAGGAAATCCGAGCTCCGCTGTGAGCATCGGCAGCAGCCCACGTCCACGGAAAAAGGAGAAATTGTTTTCTGAGACAGGGTCTCCCCTGTAGCCCAGGCTGGCCTCAAACTTGAGGCAGTCCTCCTGCCTCAGCCTCCCAGGTGCTGGGATGACAGGGGTGCTCCATAGCGCCTGGCTGCCCCATTTTAAAATATTCTTTGTTGTTGGTTGTTTTTGGTACCAGGAGTTGAACTCAGGACCTTGCGCTCGCCAGGCAGGCGCTGTGCCGAAGAGCTATATCCCCAGCACTCCCATTTTTAATTATCTGAATTTTCTAACTTTTCCCCCTCCGTGATTACAGATCGGTGTTGTTTAAAAGACTTTTTTTGGTGCTGGCAGTGGAAGCCAGGCCTCCCGTGCGCTCCACAGATGGGCACCATGCACCGTGCCTGGCTGGAGGTCACGGGCCCTGGGGAGATCTGCGTCGGGGGCTGCAGGAGGGTGACCGGCAGCCGCCAGGGACATGGCAACAGAGCAGGATGGGACAGAGAGCGGAGTCACCTGCCCGAGCCAGCACTGCCCCGCCAGCCACACCAGCCACACAAGGTCCCCTGGGCCCGCAGGGGCAGCCCCGGGGCCGAGCACGTGAGCTGCTGCGGGACAGGTGTCAGAGGCCTCGGCCTAGGGCTCTCGGTGGCACAGCCTGCCCTCCACTCCCACCAGCCCCTCAGCCCATGTGGCCCGCAGCAGGGCAGCCGCCCCCTGCCTCAGTTTACCACGGGTCACACAGCTCTCGGGCAGGCCGCAGACCCTGCCAAGCACTTGTCACTAGGCAGTGAGCTCTCAGGAACTTCAGAGCTGGGCACACCTGTGATCCCAGGCAGTCAGGAGGCCGGGGCAGGAGGATCCCAAGTTCCAACGCAGCCTGAGCACCTTAGCAGCTTAGCAAGACCCTGTCTTGAAACAAAAAATAAAAAGGGCTGGGGGTGCAGCTCAGTGGGAAGGCCCGGGGCTCCAGCCCCGGCAGCACAACAATAATTAATACAATGATAATAAAACCTAGACCCCAGCCAGGCGCAGTGGCAGGCACCTAGGGTCCCAGCTACTCAGGAGGCTGAGGCAGGAGGATCCCCTGAGTCCAGGAGTCCGAGGACAGTCTGAGCAGCACAGCAAGGTACTGAGACCCCATCTGGAAAGGCAGGGAGAGAAACGCAGACCCTCTGGGCAGGGGCGCGGCGTCGGGCGCACTGGGGCTGCTTTCTGCGCCTCACCGTCACCGCGGTCCCGGGCCAGGACGCTGAGTCCTTGCTAAATTTAACCTCTGGCTAATTTTAATCCTGGCCAGAATCAGCCGATTCCCACGGCTGGGAAGTGTCGTCCCCACCCCACAGGTCCCCTGAGGGTCCTGCGCCAAGACGACTCCGGAAACACCCCCGACGCCTGGCATCATCTCCGGAGCTCAGGGCCGGGGTCTCTTCTCCTGTCTGTCCTTTTGCCTAGAGCGGCAGAGGGCTGGGCGTCCTCTGCTGGACTGCGGCTCGGAGGGGACCGTTTGCCTGGCTCTTGCGGGGCCCTGGGCTCCATCCAGGGCCTGCATGGTGGCCTTCACCTGTCATCCCAGCACTCAGGAGGCTGAGGCAGGAGGATCTCACCTCCAAGGTCAGGCTGGGCAACTCAGCGAGGCCCTGACACCAAATATAAAATAAGAAGGGCTGGGGGTGCAGCTCGGTGCCGCACACAGCCTGAGCCTGGAAGCCGGGTTTCCCTGCACACAGCCCCTGAGAGGAGACAGGCCGGGACAGCGGTGCAGGGCCCCCCGAGGAGGAGGAGGAGGAACACCTGGGCCCGCTCTGGCCTTGCTGAGGGCGGGTTTGGGTTTGGGTCTAGGAGGGGTCGAGGGCTGTGAGCCCATCTGGTGTGGGAATAGGATCAGGTTTGACTTATTTTATTGAGATGAGGCTACTCTGTTGCCCAGGAGTTCTCCTGCCTCAGCCTCCTAACAATAGCAGGGACGACAGGGATGTGATTTGGCATCTACCTTTTAAAATGGTTTTTACACTGAGTGACGTACGTCCCTATTTATTCTGAGAGACAGGTCTTACTACACCACTAACTTACCTGGGTTGGGCTGGAAAGTGTGATCCTCCTGCCTCAGCCTCCCCAGGCTCATGTTTATCATCTTCACACCCAGCCCTGGCCATCACGGGGGGTGCGGCGATGGGGACTTTAGTGGGGACGCTGGAGGTGCCCAGAGGCAGGGCTGGGCCCCGCAGTCTCAGCCCAGGTCACTCCTCGCTGGACCCCTGAGATTCCTGCCACCCAAGGCCAGGCCCAGCGGGTGTGAGAACAACTCTCCTGCCCCAAGACGGCCCGGCCACAGCTCCCCAAGAGCTCTACCCCACACCTGGTCCCAGCGCCCACTGTCCTCAGGACAGAGTCCCAGCCTCCAGCCTGCCATCAGCTCCCACTGCACCTCACCTCCCACCCTCCTCTCCACTCAACAAATATTTCCCCCTACAAAGCCCTTTGGGCCCTTCTTTACCTGGCCAACTCCTATTCACACCTCAAAACCCAGCTCAAAAAAACCATTTCTCCAGGAAGCCCTTCCTGCCATCCTCTTGCCCCTGCTTCGGTTCTGACCCCACGGGGCAGGAGAGGAGCACACTCTGCTTTGTCTCAGGGGTGACTGTGACCCCCTTCCACCCCAGCTTCCCTCAACAACTTCCTCTTAGTACCCCAGCTGACAGCCTGCCCAGAATACACCATGCAAATGCAGCCGCCCAGCACGGGCCGGCCGCCCAGGTGTGAGGGCGCCGTGGGCGCGAGGCAGTGGGCACGGGTGCGAGTATATTTGTCCCCCATGCAAATCACACCCGGGCCACAGACACCAGCAGCCGCGTCCCCAGATGTGGGTGCTGGGAACCTGGGGGGGTGTGTGGCACAGGGGAAGCTGAGGTTTGGGGCCCGGGCCCCCCAGGGTGCAACCACGGCCAGGACAGAGGAGGAGGGAGGCCAGCAGACACCCGGGGCCACGCGGGCCGTGAGAGGCCGAACAGGCCGGCCGCGGGAAGGGTGGGGGCTGTGCTGCCCGCTTTCCAGTACCTCTGTGCTTAGCAGCGGCCGTGTCCACCTCCGCTGGCTCTGAGCACGTAGGGAGGTTGAGGACACCAACAGCCAGAGTCAAAAAGTGACCGGAAGCCAGGTGCAGTGGCATACACCTGTGATCCCAGCACTCTGGGAGGCTGAGGCAGGAGGGTTGCAAGTTCCACCCTAGCCTGGGTAGTTTAGCCAGACCTTGCCTCAAAATAAGAGACAAAAAGGCTGGGATGGAGCTCTGTGCAAAGGCCCTGGGCTCAGGCCCCAGTGTGGAAAAACTCCCTTAAGGTGGAGGGCGTCAGGGCCCACTGAGGAGAGCAAGACCCTGGGGTGGGGACGAGCTCTCCCAAGCCAGGCTTGAGGACAGGGCGTCCAGGTCAGGCCAGGTGGTCGTGCCCTCCTCCAGTCCCGTGTGCGTTTTTCTTAGCGTGATTTCTCTTCACCAAAGATTGATGGACATTTTTTGTTTTTTGGGTTTTTTTTTGTTTTTTTTTTTTTAATCTTTTTTGAGACAGGGTCTCCCTATGCAGTTCAGGCTGGCTTTGTGCTCACTTTGTAGCCCAGGCTGGTCTCGAAGGATCCTCCTTGCCTCAGCCTCCCAAGTGCTGGAATCACAGGTGTGCGCCACCACACCCGGCTGGTGAGCTTTTTGAGACAGGGTCTCGCTATGTAGCCCAGGCTGGCCTCAAAGTCATGGCAACCATCCTGCCTCAGCCTCCCAAGGGCTGGAATCACAGGTGAGCGCCACCACGCCCGGCTCCCGAAGCCGTTTTAAGGCTGGCTGTGCGGCTCAGCGGTGAGTGCTTCGTGTGCTCAGGCTGCCAAGGACGCCAGCGTCTGTCCCGGCAGGAAGAAACTGGTCATCTGGTGACAAAGGGCAGGATGAGCCTCAACCGTGCCCCTTGAGTCAGTCAACAAACACCCAGCGAGGCTCCTCAGCCAGTGTAAGCGCCTGTGTCCCACCGGCCTCCACCTGGCTGAGGAGCAGGCGTCTCTTGCCCTTGTCCCCATCCTTTCCGGGACGGCACGGAGTGAGCGAGCCACCTCAGGGGACCTGGGGACACCCTGGGCGGGCCGGCTCCCCGTGGCGGCTGCGGGGCGGTGCGGAGCGGGCCGCGGAAAGCAGAAGTGAGAGGCGGTGGGAGGCGCGGGCGGCCCGGGGGACGCCGGGGGAGGGGGCGGCGCGGCCCGGCCTCACGCAACGCGGCGCACGGTTTCATCACCCGCTCCCCAAGTACCTCATTAGGCGGTGGCAGGAAGCGCCCCCTGAAGGCGCGAGCCCCCTGTTCCCGGCGCGGCCTGCGGTCACCACGGTGGGGGCTCAGAGCAGCCCAGCCCGCCCCCCGAAAATGGGGCTCATCAGTCTGGGTGCGGTCGCCCACGCCTGGATCCCAGGACTCGGAGGCTGAGGCAGGAGGATGGCAAATTAGAGCCCAGCCCGACAACTTAGGGATACCCTGCCTCCCAGTAAAAGCTAGGAAAGGCTGGGAGTGCAGCTCAGTGGTCGAGCAGAGCGCCCCAAACCCACACAGGTCTCCAAACGCAAACCCCAAACCCAAGCGGATCCCACTGCGTACACAGCCCTGAACCCCCCAGCCCACACCGGAACCCCAAGCGCTCCCAGCCCCGGGCCGCGGAGCCCGCCCGTGCAGACTCCCGAGCCCCGCGCTGCCCCAGGACGGGCACAGCCTCTGACACTGGGGTCCCCACGTCCTTTGGAGGGCTGCCCGACTCTCACTGATTTCATGCTACTGGCCTGTATGATTGTGCTGGGGATGGAAGCCAGGGCCTTGGTACCCAGCTACAGCCCCGGCCTTTTTTTATCTTTTATTGTGAGCCAGGGTCTTGAAAAATTGCCTAAATTGGACTCCAATTTGAGATCCTCCTGCCTCAGCCTCCTGAGTGCTGGAATGATGAGCTTTGTTTTGTATTCTACTCTACTTATTTATTTTTATGGTTTTTCTCCGGTACCGGGAACCGAACTCGCGACCTTGCGCTTGCCAGGCAGGCGCTTTGCAGCTGAGCTAAATCCCCAGCCCCCTATTTATTTATTTTTAGATGGAGTCTCACTATGCAGTTCAGGCTGGCTTTGAACTAGAAGCAATCCTCCTGCCTCAGCCTCTGGAGTGCGGGATGATGAGCTTGAGCCATCATACTGGGCTTTGGCTCCCTTTCCACTCAGGCGGGCGGCAGTGCAGGGCATGGCGTGCAGGGCACCAGGAAGCCTGAGGAGCAGGTGTCTGAATCCGGCCAGGGGTTCCTCGTGCACGGGTCCCTCTGGAATCTCTGGGGAAACTGAGGCTCCTCCCCCAGCCCAATCCTCCTGAAAGGATGGGAATCTCGGTGAGAAGGACAGGCCCCAGGGACCCCTTTGTCTGTGCCCCAGGAGCCCCAGCTGGGACGGTAGGGGCCTCTAGTCCCAGCATTTTTAAAATCTATTTTTGTTAAAGTAGGCATGGTGGTACAGTACTGTGCTGCCAGCACTCTGGAGGCTGAGGCAGGAGGATCACTGTGAGTTCAAAATCAGCCTGGGCTACGTAGTGAGTTCAAGGGCAACCTGAACTGCATAGCGAGACCCTGTCTCAAAAGACAAAACAAAATTTATTTTTGCTGAGCTGGACATGGTGGCACACACCTATAACCTCAGCACTCAGGAAGCTGAGGCAGGACGATTGCCCCGAGTTACACAGTGAGACCTTGTCTCAAAAATTAAAAAAACACTGTTTTGTAGTGCTGGGGATGGGACTCAGGGCCTTGGGCCCGCTCAGCGAGCACTCTGCCCCTAGCTGTACCCACCTTCACCCCACACTATTTAATTAACTAATTCTCTCTCTCGCTCTTTTTTGTTTGTTTGTGGTACTGGGGATTGGACCCAGGGCCTTTGCACTGAACTACATCCCCAGCCCTTTTTATTTTATTTTATTTATTTAATTTTGGTACCAGGAATAGTTTTGTTTTTTCTTTTCTTTTCTTTTTTTTTTTTGAGACAAGGTCTCACTATGCAGTTCAGGCTGTCTTGAACTCACTTTGTAGCCCAGGCTGGCTTCGAATTTGCAATGATACTCCTGCCTCAGCCTCTCAAGTGCTGGGATTACAGGCATGCGCCACCACACCCAGCTAGTACCAGGAAATGAACTTGGGGCCTCTTGCTTTAGAGACAGGCTTTGCGATACTGAGCTACATCCTCAGCCCCCTTTGCATTTTTTTTATTTATTTGCTTTTTTCATTCAGAGACAGGGGATCATTAAGTTGCTAAATTGCCCAGGCTAGGCTCATACCTGCAGCCCTCCTGCCTCAGCCTCCCATAGCCTCCTGCTAGGCATGCCGACTGCCCCCAGGCCTGCACGTACCCCTGCACTCCGTGCTCCTCTGTTGCTTTATCTGTCAGCATCTGGCCACAGCCGGACCTGCCATCCTGGGAGGCCCTGGCGTGCGCAGGTCCCAGTCACCCTTCCCAGGGATTTGGCATGCAGAACACATACAAGCAGCTTCCCTGGGCTGCCCTTTCCGCTCCCTCTCTCCCTTCCCTCCTTCTTAACAAGCACTGGGGACAGAATGCAGGGCTCCCCCAAGCCAGGCAGCTCCTCTATCCCGGAGTACCCCTCAGCCCACAGATGTATTTTTTTTGTTTTGTTTTGTTTTTCAGTTTTCTTAAGACAGGGTCTGGCCTCAAACTCGAGGTGATCCTCCTGCCTCAGCCTCCCGAGTGCTGGGATGACAGGCATGTGCCACCACACCAGGCAGCCCGCAGATTTTTAAACACTCCATGAGCCATGGTGGTGCACACCTGTCACCTCCACATTCTGGAAGGCTGAGGCAGGAGCATATGACTCCAGGGCCAGCTTAGAGACCTCACCTGAACATCAAAAGGGTGACTGGGTGGTGAGCACCTGCCTGGCTGTGTGAGGCTGTGGGTTCCATCCCCGCACTGATTCAGAAACAAACCCCAAACCCTCAGGGCCCTCAAAACCAGCCTACATCCTCGCCTGGCCTGCGGCCCAGGTGTGAGACCCCAGGTCTGAACCCTTGGGGCCGGCAGGGAGTGCGGCCCCGCACCTGGCCTGTCACCTCGCCAGGCTCTGTGACCCGCTGCCTATGCCAGCGGCCGCATGCGCTGGGCTGCCCTGCTGTCCTGAGCTGGTCGGGCTCCAGGCCACCTAAGGCCCCTGGCGAGGTCCCCTGAGCCTCTGTGGCAGCTGCAGGGACAGGGATGGCCCGAGATTTCCGTCTTTGTTCCAGAGAGCAAGCTCCCTGTGGGGCCCTGGAAATTCGTCCCCAGAGCCCAGGGCCTCCCTGCTTGGGAAATTAACACAGCTGTCAGCGTGGAGCGGAAGGGGACGCTCCGCCACAAGCTGGCCACGAGGCCTGGGCCAGCCTTGGTCCCATGATGCACCCTGGAAATATGGGGGTACAGGGGCAGGGGCAGGGTCCTGCAAGGAGAAATCCAGATGGGAGGCTGAGGCCAGCGATGGGGAGGCAGACTCTTAGCACAGGGCCCCGGGGATGCCTTTTGCTGCCTGGGCCACAGCGCAGAGGATGCAAAGGCCCTGGGGTAGCAATGTGTCCCAACAGCAGAGTGGGGACCCTGCCCCACCCCTGCCCCGTCTCACCTTGGCCTTGAGAATTTAGGATAGAAGAGGCCGGCCGGGTCCCCCTGTGTGGTCACCGTTTGGGTGATACCAGGCCCACGAGTGGCCTCTTTCACACCCAGGACCAGCTCACCCATGGACAGCCAAGTGGAGTGGAGACAGGTGTCCCTTCTTTTTTTTTTTTGGTGGTACTGAGGATCGAACCCAGGGCCTTCACACTAGCTGCATCCCCAGGCCTTTTAACTTTTTTATTTTTTGAGGCAGGGTCTTGCTGAAGCTGCTTGGGCTGGATTAGAACTTGTGATCTTCCTGCCTCAGTCTCCCAAGCGCTGGGCTTATAGGTGTGCACTACCATACCTGGGCAGTTGTCCCTTTTTTTTTTTTTTTTGTCTTTTTGAGACAGGGTCTCGCTATGCAGTTTAGGCTGGCCTTGAGCTCACTTTGTAGCCCAGGCTGGTCTCAAATCCGAATGATCCTCCTGCCTCAGCCTCCCGAGTGCTGGGATTACAGGGGTGTGCCACCACGCCTGGCTAGTTTTCCTTTTTTTACTCTGGAGGAGATGTGCTTTTTCCCAGGGCCACATGGCAGGACCCCTGGCCCCACACCAGCCTGGTGCACCCCACACTGTCCTGCTGCACCCCAGTCTCACCACGCCTGCGAGTCTATGAAATGGGTGGGAACACTGCAGGGGGGCCCAGGCCACTCCTCCTGAGCCTGGGGTGTCACAGAGGCACACAGGTCCCTGGACTCAGGCCCAGGGAGGCCTTTTTGGGGGGCCAAAAAATGGAGCCCGACTTCCCTATGTACCCCATAGCACCTGGGCTGGGCTGGGCGAACTCCCGGACCCCAGAGAGGCCCTCGTACTCTAAACTGTCTCAGGACAAGGACATCTGCCCGCAGGAGCGAGTGTGCCCCAAATCTTCCGAAAGAGGGGACCCCCGAATGTCTACACACATCGTCCGCAAGCCGGGTGACAATGACTGAGTTTTTCTTCTCTTACTCCGTTTCCAGATGCCTACTGGGTGGGTCATGATTTCAGCAAGAAAATCACTAATGAAGACGCGGAGCCCGGGTCAGGCCGGCTCCCTCGGTCACGCCGTGGCCCGGGACACGCAGAGGGGACCGCGGGTCAGGGCGCCGCCGCCCGCCTCTGTCGCTCTGCACGATGGCCCGCCCGAGCGGCCCTTTCTCCGGCCGGCTGCCCTACCCAGCCTCACTCCGCCCGCCTCCTGAGAAGCAGCTCGAAGATCTCAAAGTGAGAACGTCCCACCCCCAAAGATCCCCACGTTTTGCAAGCCAGGGTCCGCTGGTCACTTTGGACAGGTGGCAGGTGACGGCACGGGACGAGGCGGCTCCCGGCCTTTCAGGAAGCACCTTGGACCTCTGGACTCAGCCCGCAAACACTGTTGCTTTGAAAACTAAACACATTTCCCCAGTACTGCCGGGGTCTCAGTCTCCGGCCAAAGCCTTGTGTGGTGTGGGGTTTTTTCAACAGCGGGTCTCCCATGGGGTCCAGGCTGCCTTTGAACTCATGATCTTCCTGCCTCAGCCTCCTGAATATTCCAGTGCTTTTTGTTTTGATCCTGGGGATTGAACTTGTGGCCTTCACACTGTTACATTCCCAGTCCTTTTAAAGTATTTTATTTTTTCTTTTTGTTTTTTTGAGACAGGGTCTTGCTGTACAGTTCAGGCTGCCCCTGAACTAACTATATAGCCCAGGCTGGCCTTGAACTTTCGGCAATCCTCCTGCCTCAACCTCCCGAATGCTGGGATTACAGGTGTGCACCACCACGCCTGGCTAATATTTTTACATTGAAAGATCATCTCGCTAGATTGCTAAATGGCCTGGGCTAGGCTTGAACTTCGGATCATCCTGCCTCAGCCTCCCAGAGTGCTGGCTAACATGCATGCCCACCACAGAAAGCTTTTTTGAACCCTACGCCCGTTCACTCCAGGCCTCTGAATGTGCTCGTCCCCAAAAGCCAAGGGTCCACAGGTCCTGACCTTCCCAGTGACGCTTTTCAGCCCAGGAAGGGGGAGGCCTCAGCTACTTCTGACTGGTCTGCGGCGAGGGCCAGCACGGAGCTGGGTCACAGCCTCTGCCGGCCCGACAGTGTGGCGGGGCGTGGAGACCACGCCTGTGAAAGTGATGCTGCCACCAGGTCATGCTGGCACAGTCCCAGGGGCTGTGACCCTCCCCACGCCACCGTCCGACAGGGACCCTGAGGCCAGGGGCGGGGGTGGCCTCCTGCCACGTTCCTGTAGGAAGGCGCGGGGGTGTGCACCGCGGACCCGGCTCACGCCTCAGGGGTGCACGCCCGAATCCTCCACCGCAACTCGGGTGAGACGCCAGGGACTTCTCGCACAAGCCCAGCGCGACCTCCGGGTCGCATCCCTCCCACGCACACCCTTCCGCACGGAGCCCTGGCGAGCTCAGAGCACACCTGCCCCGCAAACCCAACCCGGCGCGCAGCAGCGCCCGGACAGCCCCACGGAGTCCCGCTCCCGCTCCCCGTCCCGACCACGCGACACGCACCTGCTCGGCCTGGGACCCGCGCGGAACACGCACCTCGGCCACCGGCGCTCTGAGCTCGCGAGCCCGCGGCCGCAGGTGGCTTCCAGCGGCGCCCTGCTCATTTACATAGAGGGCGTGGCGCGGGCTGCGATAGGCGGGCACTGGGGCGCGGCCCCGCCCCGGGCGCGGAGGCGGAAGGACAGGCGATCGCCCGCGGGGGAGCCCGGCGCCGCTCAGAGGTGAGCGCACGTGCGAGGCCGGGTTCCGTCCCAGCCCCGCAAAACAAAACAAGGCAAGGGCAGGGGGGCTGCAGGAAACCAGCCCTCACCGACGCCTCCGCCCGGCCTTAAATTAGGCTTCGTCCCGAACCGATCATTACCGCACTCCTAACGTCCTGAAGGAAAAGGTCACTGAGGTCCCCGGTCCTGTCGCACAGTGACCCGGCCCTCCTGGCAGGCAGAGGACTCGAGCTCACAGAGCGGAGGGGCTGCAGAAAGGGCTCCGGGGTCACCTGTGTGACCTCCGCAGGGGGTGCCGGACTCGCGCTGGTCCTGCGACACCCCCTCCTCCCCATAGTCCGAAAGTCATCATTCTTGGCTCTCTTCCAAGGTCAGATGTAGCCGGACATGGTGGTGCACACCTGTAATCTTAGCATTCGGGAGGCTGAGACAGGAGGATCACAGTTTTGGGGCCAGCCTTGGCTTGGCAAGTGTGGGCTGACCCAGAGGGAGAGATGAGGCTGGGGCCGACCAAAATTGAGGTCAAGGGCTGTGCCGAGGGAGGCAGGGAGGGGATCCCAGAGGATGGGGCATTTGGGCTGGGCTTTCAAGTATGAGTAAGAGTTTGCCACTGAGAGAAGGGTTTTTCAAGAGAGGACTGCTCCCACAAAGAAGAGCACAGAGCACTCACTGGCAGGGTAGCGGAGAAATAGAGGAGATGGAGTGGAGCTGTGGGCCGGGCCCAGGCAGGGCAGGAGCCGAGCGGGAGAGGAGGAATCAGATTTGGGTAGGGGGTCCTCTGGCTGTCTGGTGTCTGTCTCCCCAGGGGACAGCAAGCAGACACCTGGGCTCAGAGAGAAGCATGTGGAAGACCGCAGTGTGGGACACGGAGGCAGGAAGCAGTGCTGGGCGGACGCATACCTCTCCCGCGCTCGGTTTGCTGGTCTGTGGCATGGGTAGTTTGGATCATTAAGTCTAGTTACAAACTTTGTTTGAGACAGGGTCTCACTGGGCAGTTCAGGCTGGTCTTGAACTCACTTTGTAGCCCAGGCTGGCCTCCAACTCGAAGCCTTTGACGGCTGGATGACAGAAGTGTGACACCACACCCTTCTACAACTTTCCCACTTGAGCTTAGCCGAAAGGCCGAGAATCCGCACGACTTTCTCTTCGGACATCAAAAGCAGGGCTCCCGCTGGCATCCTAGTGGGTCCCCGCCCCCCTCTGCTCAAGGCCACACCCTCGGGGGTCCCGAGACCTCGCCCGGCCCAGGGCCAGGCCAGGGGCTTCTGCCTCGGCTCCCAGGTGCGGGCGGAGGCTCGGAGCGCGCAGGCGGCTGGGGAGCCCCGGGCCCCCCAGGGCCGCTCTGTTTACCCGCGGCCGCCCCGACGCCTCTGATGCAACAGGCAGGCTCTGGTTACGTGAGGGCGGCAGCTGGAGCAGCTCTGGGAGCTGCGGGGCGTGGCGGGAAGGCGTCCTGACCCCGGCCCGGCCGCCAGTGCCCGTGCGGCCGCTCAGCTCCCACGCCCCCTTCGTCCCGGTTCTGCTTGGGCCCCTCCAGCCGCGGCCCTTCGTCCAGCCCGGAGTGACCTAGGGAGTTGGGGTGTGCGTCTGTCGCACAACGATCCCTCTGGGCGGGGCCCGTGGGTGGTGGCCCAAGGAGCATCTCCGTGGGTCTCCTGAGAAGCCGCCGAGCCCCAAGAAGGTCTACGTGGTGGAGGGGGTGGGCACCAGTGTGGGGTACGCAGAGACTTGCTGGGGGGCACCGCGGGGCCAGGAGCAGGCCTGAAATAAGAACCAGGACTTGGACCAGGAGCTCGGGGCTGATCGTCACCCTGACCTCCACAGGCCGACCAGGCACGTCACCGCCGCTCCGGTCTGCTTTCAGCCCAGCCTCAGACCTCGGGGAGCCTGGAAGGGCCCCCCGCCCCCATCACTTCCGGCCAGTCCTGGCCCGGCGGGCGCCAGCTCGAGCTCGAAGCCCCGCGGCGCAGGGCCCCTGCCGCCTCTGGCCTCGTTCCCCACGGTGCGGGAGCGGACGAGAGCTCCTGCGGCGTAGTGCAGTCCCTTGGAAGTGCGATTCCCCGCGAAGCGGGATCCAGGGTACAGAAGCGGGCGCAGGGCGAAGGCCCCCACCAGCGCGGGGGTCCGTGACGATCCCGTTTAAACCCGGCTCCGGCCAAGGCCTTGCCTCGCGCGCCCCCTGGCGGTGGGCAGAAGCGGGGCGTCCTCCAAGCCGGCAGGGTGAATCAGACTTGCAAATAAGATGCAAATCAGCAGGGACCTCTCAGCTCCCTCCCACACTAGGTGATGGGGTGTGTGACACCCAGGAGTCCCGCTCGGGCCCCTTTTCGAAGGAGAGGACGATTAGCTGCTGGCTGAGGCCCCAGCCAGGAGTTGCAGATGACATGGAGCCGGGGGTGGGGCTCAGGCACCCAGGATTGCCCCCGGTAAGTCACAGCTGTAATCTCAGCCGCCTGAGTCCGGGGCGCAGGCTGGTGTGTCCCACGCTGTGTCACAGAAGGGAGACAGAGGACAGACGCATGGGCAAGGATCACGACGGGTGCCTTCAGACTGGAGGGGACAGGGACAGTGACTGTGAGGCCCCACACCAGTCGGGGCCCCGAATCGGGTGGACCTATGGCTCCCCGCCCCATGAGCCTGAGCAGTGGAGAGGCAGCCGGGTATGGTGGCGAACTCTTATAGTCTCAGCACTTGGGAAGCTGAGGCAGGTGGGTTTCTAAGAGCTCAAGACCCGTCTGGGCTACAGAGTGAGCTCAAGGCCAGCCTCAGCCGCATAGCGAGACCGTGTTCCAAACAGATGAAAACTGTGGAGGCAACAGGGCCGCACAGTGGTCCTCCACGCCGCACCCCCCGGGACAGCAGGGAGAGGTTGCCCAGGTGATGGAGACCTTGACCCCTTCTGCTGAAGCAGGAGGATCGTTTCGAGTTCGAGGCCAGCCTGAACTGCATAGCGAGACCCTGTCTCCAAAGGACAAAAAAGAAAAAAAAAAGGGTAACTTCGAAGGTGTTGGGAGGCAGGGGTTTTGAGCTGGGCAGCACCAGGTAAAGCTGTGTCCAGGGCGCTGCGCAGCGTCCCAGGCGCCCTCCTGGGACCACCAGAAGGCCCCCAAGCAGCCCTCTCCCCCGCCCACGCGGGTTCACACCTGTTTCTCGCAGAGCCCGGGGGAACCTGGGCCTTGTGCACTCCAGGCCCACACTCAACCGCTGACTCCCCCAGCCCGCCCACCGCGACCAGCCAATCGTCGTGACCCAGGAGGTGGGGGGGCTCTGACTGGCCAGACCAGGACCCATGCCCGCCCCTGGGGCAAGGAGGCGGCCTTGCCCTGCACTGGGCGTCCGCCAGGCAGGACACAGGCCAGACAGAGGTGCCAGTGCCCTGCACCCCCTGCAGGAGTCCAGAGAGGGAGAGCACCAGGCCCACACTGCAGGCTGGGCCAGGCCCGGCGGGTCGGTCTGCGCCGAGGCAGTGTATTCCCGTCCGCACTGGGGGCCAAGCTGGGCTGAGGCGGCCGAGGGCTGGCGGTGGCGGCGGCCAGCCTGGGCTGGGCATGTGCTGAGGGCGATCAGGACCACGGTGGAGGCAGCTGCTGGTCCGAGGGACTGAGGGACCCAGTGGGGTGGGAGGGAAGAACCCAGGACACACGTCCACACCCAGGACGACCCTGGCCACGGACGTGAGGGAGGCGGGAGGAGCGCAGCGGAGCGGGCTGGTGGCTGGCGTGCGGCTGGGGCCGGGTGCCGGGGCGTGGGTCCCCGGTGTCCGTGAGCCTGTTTCCTCTCTGGCGACACAGGGCAGGGCTGGGAGCCAGGCAAGCCCCTCACCAACCGCGCACGGTGTCGACAGCCCAGCCACCACCGGGCGGCAAGCAGCCAGGGAGCCGGCGTCTTTTCCCCGCTCAGGCTGAGGAGAGTGGGCCAGGGGCAGGTCCTCAGGGCTGGAACACAACAGAGTCCTGAGGACCCGGTCAGAGGCCAGGGGGCTGCTCTGTGGGGCAGGGTGTGGGTCTGGATCACATCCTGGGCCCCTCAGGGCCCCACTCTAAGCCTTCAGAACATCTGTAAAAATAGGGTTTGGGAGGGCCAGGTGTAGTGATGCACACCTGTAATCCTAGCAACGAGGAGGCTGAGGCAGGAGCATCACCTGGAGACCAGACCAGGCTACAAAGTGAATTAAATAAAAGGGGGCCGGACCCCAAGCAGGGAGTCCTGGCAGGCGGAAGCAAGGTGCCGGGAAGCACCTTGGAAACCAGGAGCTGCTTTTGAGCAAACCGATCAGCCAGAGCCACCCAGAGCCCCCTGCTGCCTGAAAGGGAGGGAGGGCAACCCCCACTGCTGTGCCTGCAGCTACACTGGCTGCCAGCCTTACCACACAGGTCTCCTTCCTAAACGCTGATGCCACGCTCTGTGCTGTGGGCACAGCTTCCCAGGGCGAGAGTCCAGCAGTGACGCACAGCCTGTGTGTGCTCAGATGTGCATTTATTTAATGATAATGAGGGTGGGTGTGGTGGTACACGTCTGTCATTCCAGCACTCGGGAAGCTGAGGCAGGAGGATTGCCGTGAGCTCAAGACCAGCCTGAACTACACTGCAAGACTGGGTCTCGAAAAACCCAAAATAAAGTTATAACGAAGACAGCAAAGGCTGTGGGCCTGGGCTCCGGCATCTCCGCGCAGGGCCCCACCCCCTCCCCGACCCCGGCTCTCCGCAGGCACTCGCCCGGCTGCGTCGCCCCCACGCCCGTGCTGTGGCCTCTGCACCTGCGCTGCCCCAGCACGACGCGGTCACGTGTGTGTCGGCCAGGCCACGCCGCTGGTGTTCGGGTGTCCCCTGCTCCCTGGCAGCCAGGCTGGAGTGCTCCGGGTCCCTCGGCTGCTGCGTCCCCGTGTACCTTCCTGTCCTGGTCACCGCTGTGGCCCCAGCTCTGAAGCTGGCACACGGCAGGACTTGGGCTCTGCGCAGCGCCGATGCCAAAGGACAGGCGGAAGCCACCAGCCGCCCTGTGACGAGGAAGGCGAGGTCTCCGGGGCGGGACGCCGTGGAGCTGGCCGGGCGGGCGGCGCCGGTGCTACCTGTGGCCCTGGGAGGCAGCGTTCATGTGGTCTCGGATGTTGATGGCCTGCTTGAGCAGCCCCTCGACGCTGTGGAAGTAGACGCTGCTGTCCACCAGGTTCTTCACGGCGCTGCGGGAAGCACTCATCAGTGCCCAAGCTGGCCGGGGCCCCCGCCAGGGCTGGGGGAGGTCGCGCAGGGACTGCCTCGGCCTCGGCAAGGGCTCCCGGGAGCACAGCCGATGGTGCGCGGCGCTCACGGCCTCGGCGTGACCTCACTGCGCGGCTGTCCGGGCACTGCACATGCCTCCCGCCACTGGGCACTGCCCAGCGTGCTCTAGCACTGAGCGGCACCCTGGCCCTTAACACACACGTCTTTAACCTCTGAGACGGGGTCTCTCTAAATGTGCCCAGGCTGGCACGGAAACTGTAATCCTCCTGCCTCAGCACCCCAGCCCTGTAACCCAAAGGGTGGCTGCGCACCTCTGCCTGGCTAACAGCTCCCTTTCTGAAGGCAAAGTGGGCCGCTGACAGGCAGCAGGTGCCGACCCGTCACCCCTGGGCCTTGGCTGGGGACAGCAGGGCTGGGCCCACGTGTGAGGCACGGAGCAGCCCCACAGCTCCACTAGGGTGCCATGGGGGCGGGCGCGGGCTCGGGCGCCACAGCAGCCCCGGGGCAGGTACCTGCAGGCGTACTCCACGGTGTAGACGGCGCCCTGGCTCTGCTCCTCCCAGCGCTGCATGTCGGCCTGCGGGGTCAGGCGTGTCCACCGTGAGTGGAAAGGGATCCGCGGCGCTGCTCCCGGCAGGGCCCTACCCCCACGCCTGCCCTCCTGCAGCCCCCTCAGAGGGTGTTGCAAACGGGCCCACACCTTACGGCCCTGTGTGGGCTGCTCCCCTGCTTGGCGCGCCTTCCCCTGGGGTCTTCACCCCATCTCCTTCTTGACAGAGGTGGGTCCTGGGCGCAGGACACCCTGGCGGGAGGGGCGTCTGGGGGGCAAGACCTGGGCTCACCTTGTGCTGGGCCAGCTCGGGCAGGGAGCGGCGCACGTGCTCCTGCAGCCGGTACAGCGCCACGGAGGGCTCGTTGGCCAGGACATAGACGCTCTCGGTGAACTTGTCCGTCACTGGGTCCCCAGGCCGCAGGGAGTGGGCGGAGACAAGAGGGCAGAGCGTCAGACTCTAATCACCCACGCGAGAGCCCAGCGGGGGGGGGGGGGAGGGCATCAGCGCCTCCCGGGGCTGCCACCAGCAGCTGGGCAGGCGGGAGGGGGTCATGGAGGGGCCGCTTGAGAGGGGATTCAGCACAAACTGTGAACTCGTGATCTGTCCCCTCCCAAAGCCACCAGGAGTGGACACTGCTGCTAAGAGCCCCTCAAATTCCCTTCACCCCAGGATACACAGACCCCCTCGGAGAACGTCCAGGGGACCCCGAAGTGTTCACAGCCCTGGCCGGACCACCACTGTGGGGTGAGAACTGTGTCCCGCATGGCCGCAGGCTGTCGTTTCCTTGGGGTTCCCGGCAGGGACAGGCCCAGCTGCCCTGCGGGTTTTCCATCACTCGCCCTCCCTCCCACGCTGCTCCTGCACCAGTCCTCGCCACAAAGCTGACGCTGCCGAAGCGCCGCTGGCCGGCTCTTCCTTCCCTTCCTGGCCCACCGAGCAAATCCTGCTGGTGCCACCTCAAAACGACGCCCAAATCTCAGTGTACCAGCAACCTCCGGCCCAGACCTGGCATCCCTGACCTATGCCAGATGCAGCTCCTCCTGCCTAACCCTAACTGCAAAGGGACGCACCTCCACCAGCCTTCCTTGATTAAACCCTCCAAGGAAGCCAGGTGCATTGCTGCATGCCAGTAATCCTAGCTCTGTGGGAGGCTGAGGCAGAAGGATCGCCATGAGTTTGAGGCCAGCGTGGGATACACAGTGAGTCCAAGGCCAGCCTGAACTACATAGTGAGATCCTGTCTCAAGACAAGTAATAATGAAAACAGCCGAGAGTGGTGGTGCACGCCTGTAATCCCAGCACTCGGGAGGCTGAGGCAGGAGGATCACTGCAAGTTCAAGACCAGCCTGGGCTACATAGTGAGCTCAAGGCCAGCCTGAACAGCATAGTGAGACCCTGTCTCAAAAACGCAAAAAAAAAAAAAAAAAAAAATCAAAAAAACCAAAGAGACCCTGCCTCTAAAAAGACAAAAAAATAAAAAAAAAAAATTTAAAAAAGGAGCTGGGGTGTAGCACGGTGCAAAGACCCTGGGTTCCATCTGCAGTACCACGTTTTCCGGCCAATGCACAGCTCGCTCACTCTTTTCTCGATTGCCATCTGCAGTACCAGAAAAAAAACAACCAAACAGCTCTCCCATGGTTCCCACCAACCAGCAAATAAACTCATCCTTCCTTGCCAGCCATAGCGGCACACGCCTGTATTCCCAGCTACTCAGGAAGCTGAGGCAGGAGGGTCATGAGTTTCAGGGCAGCCTGGACAACTAGAGCCTATCTCAAAATAAAAACGAAAAAGGATGGGGATGTAACTCAGGAGAAAGCCGCTGGCTTGCACCCCTAAGACGCGTGGCTGAAGAACTCAACTTCCAATTTTGTCTCATTTTAATTAAGTCCAATTTAATCACCCATATGTGATCAACAGCTACTCTAATACCGTACAGCTCTGAACACATGGCCACCCCAGGGCCTTGGCGCCTGCGCAGCGACCCCCTCCACACTGGCTGCGTTTCATCCGTCGCGGTTCAAATGTCACCTCCTGGCCAAGGCTCTTCCTGTACCAAGTTACCCAGATGTCCCTCCTCTCCACTCAGGATCTCAGTCCCCTTACATAGCTCTCTTGTGCCTATTACAACTTATCATTCCCAAGTTCACAGGAAAAAGTTTGGATTGACAAGGAGGAGTTTCTCTGAGCCTCGGCTTCCTCATCTGTAAAATCGGAACTCTACACTCTGGCTTGCTGGTGCACACCTGTCATCCCAGCACTCTGGGAGGCTGAGGCAGAAGGGCTGAGAATTCCAGTCCTGCGTGGGCTTTTCAGCAAGAGCCTGTCTTAAAATAAAAAGGGCTGGGGATGTAGCTCGGGGCAAAGGACTCAAGCCCATTAACACCAAAAAAAAAAAAGGAATTTTTTTAATGAGAGGAAATGAAATGTACTCGTCCCAAATAATTAGAAATATCATGGGAAATAAAACAATGCAAATATGTGATTTAAAAATACTTGGACCCATAATGTTAAGTGAAGTCGGGCACACGGGCTTAACCGCCGCGTCACTTATCTTATACGAGAAACCCCATGTATAAATAATCCAAAAACCAAAAGACAGTGGGAAACAGGGAGACATCCTTTGCAAATGGGAAGGGGACCGGGCGCCGGCGCGAGGAGCAGAGTAAACGCTGGGGTGCGCTCTGCCCACGCCCCGAGCCCGCACGGAAACCCCGATCGCCGCTGCTCGCACGAATAAACACAGAAACATAAACAAAGGAAACGCTCCCGCAGGCCGCCGGAAATGCCACCCTCTCCACTGCACCGACGACGGCCCGGAGCTCGGAGGCACGAAGGGTTTCGGGGTGCTCGGGGGGGGGCTAGGGCTCCGACACCGTCCCGCGCGCTCCCGCCCGGCCCGCCTCCCCGCCGGGCCCCGCCACCTTTCTTCCCCTTGAGCTGCATCTCGGGTTCCTCCATGGCGACCGCGGCCCGGCACCCAGGAGGAACCGGAAGTCTCCGGGCTGGGCCCCGCGCCTAAGCTTTCCCCGCCGAAACCCGAGCGCGCACGGCTCCAGTTCCGGAGCCAACTGGCCCGTCCTCCCTGTCCCCCTACCCGCGGGACCCGAGAGGCGCCGGCAGCGAGGAAGGCCGGCGGGCGGGTAAAGCGGGCCGGGGCGCGGCGAGGAGACGCGCGGGGACCGGGAGGAGGCCCAGGCGGGGAGGGGAGGGCGCCGGCCCCGCCCCGCCCCCTTTTCCGAGTGCGGAGGTGTTCAGGGAAGCTGTCGCTGCCCGTTCGGGCTCTGTACACGTTGTTTTTGTTTTTGTTTTGCGGGGTACCGGGAATCGAACTGGGGACCTCGCGCTTGCCAGGCAGGCGCTGCGCCGCTGCGCGCCGTCCCCGACCACCCCACACGCGCTCTCAGGCCCCTCTGCGGCCAGCGAGTGCCTGCACATGCTCGCGAGGCTCTGGAACCCCAGAAAGGACATTGTTGGGGACCGGGCGTCACGCCTACGCCGCCCCTGAGAAATCCGCACCCCTCTTCTACTTTCCTCCGCACCCGGCCCGGGGAAAGCTCCGCCCGCCCGCGCATCATCGGAGCCAATTGGTTCCCTCTGCAAAAACCTGAGGGCGGAGCTGGGGTTGAAGGGGCCGCAGGCGCAATGGAGCCCTCGGAGGGCGCAGGTCCCGCCCACCCTTCCCCATCCACCGCCGGCAGAGAGGAAGTAACGCGCAGGCGCAGCTGCGATAATTAGCTCCCAGCGGAAGCCCCGCCCCTCCCCATGCCTTAAAGGGCCAGAAGCAGTTGCCGCTGCAGGAGTCCTTTCCTACTTTTGAGGGGCGGGGGTGCGCAGGCGCAGTGGGGGAGCGCTGGGGTGGGGGTAGCGGTTGCGTATCAAGTTGCTCTCTGTCCCGGCCAAAGAAGCCAGAGTGCTGGGGGTCGAGTCTGTAGCTAGATCCCAGCTATATCCATTGGAGGAGAAAAGTTTGTGAATTGGGCTCCCAAGTTTTGGGGGACCCGCGCTTGCGCCGCGGGGTGACAGAAGAGGCTCGTGGGAGGTGAGTGACTCTCCTGGATCGGTTTGGGAGGCTCGGGTGGGACTGGAACCCATCACGTCTTTTGTTGCGATCTCACTCACTTGGGGTACCCCCCCAAATAACCACAGGGAAAATTTATTAAGCGCTGCCCCCATTGGAACCCCTGCTATTTTGACGTGATTTGTTTTAGGCTTCATTTCCTCGTTTTGTTGAGGGGCACACTGAGGCTCGGAGAGGTTAGGTCACATGCCCAGGCTCGAAGTCCGTGGGAGGATTCGAATCAGCTGCTCCCAGGCTGGGCTTTGAAGGTTCCCATGTTGCAGGTGCCTCGATAGTCGCTGGGAAGAGCGGGCCTGGTTTTAATTGCCCAGCACCGGCCATGAATCCGAGCCTCAGTTTACCCACCCTCCGCGTGCAAGGCTGGGGACGTAGCTGGTGCCTGGTTTGTAAGAACTGCTGGTAATCATCTTCCCTCACCCCGCGCCGCTCCTGCAGCCCCCCATGGAGCCCACCGGGCCTGCGGAGGAGCTCCCCACCCAGCTGCTCCCTGCCCCAGAACTCAGGGACCCTGAAGACCCTGGCGGCGAAGGCCCGGATGGCTCGGACACCGTGGTCCTCAGCCTCTTTCCCTGCAAGCCCGAGGCCGGGAACCTTGAGGCTGATGCCAGCGCCTCCTCCCTGCAGGGTAAGATCCTCCGCTGTTCTGCGACATGGGACACCCCGCCGCGACAAAACCTGTCTTCAGACCCTGACTTAGGGCCTGTCTTTCTACCCTGAAGGGATCTTTATTTGGGTTTTTGTTTGTTTTTTTACAATTCTGTATATTGGTTTGGTTTTTCTTTTCTGAGACAGAGTCTTGCTATGGAGCCCAGGCTGGCCCCAAACTCATGGAGATCCTCCTGCCTCAGCCTCTTGCGAGATAACAGGCACACACCACCACACCCGGCACAATTTTGTATACTTTTTTTATTGTGGCATGAAATTTACCATTGAACCAGAGCTGCAGTACAGTGCAGTGGTATTTGGCACATTCACAATGTTGTACAACGGTCTCCTCTCTAGTTCCAAGACTTTCCCGTTACTGTGGTAGGAAACCCTGGCCGTGCCCGTTAGCCCCTGACAAGCACTTGTATTTCTCCTGTCCCTGTGGACTCTGGTTGTGATTGCTGTGTATCAGTGGAGTTGTACGCTCTGAGCCTTTTGTCTCTGAATTCTCACTCTGCGTCATGTTCTCCAGGTTCCTGCACACTGTAGGGTGTCAGTGCTTTGACCCTTTTCTTGGCTGAGTAATATTCCATTGTATGGGTGGACCACATTGAAGATTTGTCCAACATGGTAAAAGCGGTCACTGTGGGAAGCTGGGTACCTGGGAAGAAGGGATCATTAATGACAGTCCATCCGTGTTCTGGGGTAGCATGGTGTATCCTCATCCAATTCTTTCTACATTCTGGTAGCCAGAGAGACCACAGCACTCCCTGCCAGAAACTCTTAGGAGCCAGGCTCACAGCTGTAGTCCCAGCTGCTGGGGAGGCTGAAGCAGGAGGATCACAAATTTGAGGCCAGTGTGAGCAACTTAATGTGAGCCTGTCTTTAAAAACCAGAACACGGCTGCACACTCTAGTAATCCCAATTAGCCAGGAGGCTGAGACAGGAGGATTGTAAGTTTGAGGCCAACATAGGCAATTTAATGCAACCCTGACTCAAAATTTAAAAATTGCCAGGCGTGGTGGTGCACACCTGTATCCCAGCACTCGGGAGGCTGAGACAGGAGGATCGTTTTGAGTTTGAGAACTGCATAGCAAGACCGTCTCAAAAAGACAAAAATTTGGGCTGGGGATATAGCTTCCCAGCATAAGTGCTTGCCTGGCAAGCCTGAGATCCTGAGCTTGATTCCAGGTACCAAAAAAGGAAAAAAAAGAAAAGAAAAGAAAAAAGTTAAAATTAAAAATAAAAACTATGTAATTCTAGCACTCTGGGAGACTGAGGTGGGAGGATTGCAAGTTCAAGGGCAGCCTGGACAGTGTAGCAAGACCCTGTCTCAAAAGAAAAACACGTAAGGCCTGCGATGCCCCACGATCCCAGCACTCCAAGGGCAGATGCGGGAGCATCTCCGGAGTTCCAGGCCAGCCTGGGCTATGTAGTAAGACACTGTCTCCTGCTGGTATTAACTGTGGTGACAGGTCCCAAGAAAGAGGCGCCCGCGGATGAGTAAAGGAAAGTAGAAGAGAAACGAGAGCTAGAAGTCTGGGGTCAGGGGGCCCACAGCCTCTGGGACTGCGGCCGCCCCGATCACCCAGCTCCGTCGCCTTTCATTAGAACCCAGACGTAACTCAGACCCACAAGAGTAATTCAGTATCCCTTTCCCTTCCTGCCTCTCAGCGGATGGTGACCATCCTCAGGAGCCTCCCACGCCCCGCACCACGGGCACTCAGCACGGCCGGGAATCATAAGCCGACCATCAGTAGTCAGTTTATTAGCAATCACAGTCCTTCCCCACAGCCTCCAAAAAACCAGAGATGAGGGTTTCTCTTTGACTGTCACCCTCACGTGCAGTTCGCTGTCACTGCAGGAATCGCGCCTGCCATTCCCTGCTCAGCGTGCTCTTCCATACTCTCCCTAGCGGCAGCCTCTGCGGCTTGACAGAGTCAGAATTCCTGTCCCTTCAGAGCCACGGCCCATCAGCTTGTCTCGGTTGCCCTTTCTTTCTACATCTTATCTCTTCGGAACATGTATCTTATCTCTTCGGCCCTGAGGCTCCCCCCTTGTTTTTTATTCTGTGGTGCTAGGGGTTAACCCCCAGGCCTTTGCACTGAGCCTGCATCCTCAGCCCATTTTTCGGTTTTATTTTGAGACAGGATCTCCCTGAGCCATTAAGTTGGCCAGGCTGGGTTCAAATTTTGTCTTCCTGCCTCAGCCTCCCGGGGCACCAGGATGGCAGGTGTGACTGCGGTGCCCAGCTCTGGAGCCTGATTCTCACTCGGCCATGTGCCCTGGGCTCCCGGCATGTGCAGACATCTGGTCCCCAGGCACAGGGAGTAGAGATGAACCGGGGTGTGCCGGGGGCGGCATGAGGGACGGGTGGAGCCTCCAGGGTCTGTCAGGGAGCCCCTGTGACGTCCCAAGGGGAAGCTGAGGCACACCCACCTCCCGCAGGCAGCTCACTGAAGCACTCCACGACCCTCACCAACCGGCAGCGGGGGAACGAGGTCTCAGCCCTGCCCGCCACCCTGGACTGTGAGTAGCGGGGTGGGAGGGGGTAAACTGAGGCATGGGGAAGTGATGGGATGGGTCAAGACCCTGTCCCTCTGTCCCCAGCACTGTCCATTCACCAGCTCGCGGCCCAGGGGGAATTGAGCCAGCTAAAGGAGCACCTGCGGAAAGGTGCGTGGCACACGTGTGCCCTGGCGTGTGCATGCGGGTGCTGATGGGACCTGGGGGCGCCACCCGAGAGCCTGCGTCTGCCCAGGCCCTGCCTGGTCCCCACTCGGGTGACACGGGACAGCAGGCAGGGCCACAGGCCAGTGACACCCCCCCCCCGCCAGGTGACAACCTCATCAACAAGCCTGACGAGCGCGGCTTCACCCCGCTCATCTGGGCCGCCGCCTTCGGCGAGATCGAGACCGTCCGCTTCCTCCTGGACTGGGTGCGTCCCGCGGGGGCCGTGGAGGGCAGGGGCCATGCTCCCGCCGGTGCCTCACCTGAGATGCAGGGCTGCCCTGCCAGGAGACCCCCTAGCCCCCCGGGGGTCCCCGTCACCACTTGCTCTGCCCCCAGGGCGCAGACCCCCATGTCCTCGCCAAGGAGCGGGAGAGCGCCCTGTCCCTGGCCAGCATGGGCGGCTACACGGACATCGTGGGGCTGCTGCTCGAACGTGACGTGGACATCAACATCTACGACTGGGTGAGGCGCCCCGTCCCAGACCCCTCCTTGCCCGCAGGCCCCCGTGACTGCCCTCAGGCATCGCTGGGGCACCTGCCAGGGTGCTGGGGGAGCAAGTCAAGCTTGTCCTCCTCACCTGATCGAGCTCCTAGTCTGGAGGAGACGGAACATAACAGGCAGCTGAAAAACAGCGAATAGTGCTGTGATGGTGGGCACACTGGCAGCTGTGAGAGCACAGAGGAAGCCAAAGGAGGCCAGGAAGGGCTTCCTGGAGGAGGTGGCATCTATGCAGAGACACAAGGAAAAAGATGGTGGGGCTGGGGATGTAGCTCAGCGGCATAAGTGCCTGCCTGGCAAGCGCAAGGTCGTGAGTTCCATCCTGATACTGCAAAAAAAAAAAAAAAGAAGAAGAAAGATGGGCCAGGTGATGAGCAGAGGAAGGGGAACGAGGCACTGCGAGGACGGCGGTGAGCGCTGGCTCCTCTGCTCTCGCCCCACAGAACGGAGGGACTCCACTGCTGTATGCCGTGCGCGGGAACCACGTGAAGTGTGTGGAGGCCTTGCTGGGTGAGTCGGGCCCCCAGCCCCAGCTCGCCTTGGGGGAGCCCCGGGTTTAGGCCTGCGTAGTCACTCACTACTTCGTTTGGGAGCTCGATCTGGGGGCCGGCAGCAATCGGGCCCGAGTCCCAGGGGTGCAGGGAACCTGTGGTCAGATACGAGGGGTCCCCAGCCCCACCCCAGCACCTGCTCTGCCTTGCAGCCCGCGGCGCAGATCTCACCACGGAGGCCGACTCCGGCTACACCCCGATGGACCTCGCCGTGGCCCTGGGATACCGGAAAGGTGGGTGGCCGGGGCACCACGGGAGGGGCCAAGGGGCATGCGGGTGCAGCACGGCCCCTCCCACCAGGTGCTGGCAGGGAGCAGTCGGCTCTGCTGTGTGCCCGGCTGGGCTCCCCTGCCTGGCTTGGAGCACCGTCCCATCCTAGGACAGTCACAGGGCACTGAGAGCCCCAGCTGGCCCACGCGTGGCCCTGTGTGCTAGTCCATCTCTGTTGCTACAGAAAGGCACCCAGAACTGTGTGAGTTACAAAGAAAAGAGGTTTATTTTCATGGTTGTAGGGACTGGGAAGTCCAAGTTCAAAAGACTGGTGGGCCTATGTGGAAGGCACAAAACATAAGGGGCATCCTGCTTTAAAACAGCTGCTTTTAGCCTGCCATGGTGGCGCACAATCTCAGGAAGCTGAGGCAGGAGGATCTCTAAGTTTGAAGGCAGCCTGGGCTCCATAGTGAGTTCAAGGCCAGCCTGAACTACATAGTGAGCCCCTGTCTCAAAAAAACAAACAAAGCAGCATTTGTACAAACTTCCAGGAGGTGAGGTTGGTGGGGCCCCAGGTGTACAGGGGGTCCCTGTGTCCCAGCCGGAGGGTGTGGCTCAGGCTGGGCCGCAGCCCCTCAGTTTCCGGTCCCTCTCACGCTGTCTCTCCTTGCCCCAGTGCAACAGGTGATGGAGAACCACATCCTGAAGCTCTTCCAGAGCAGCCTGGGGCCCGCAGGCCCTGAGTGAGGGCGCCGGCTGGGACTCAGACACTCAGGGAATGGAACGGCTGGCCGGGCTCAGGGGCACCAGACCTGGCTTCCAAGGCAGCTCCTGGACAGGTGGGGGAAGGGACCCTCCCAAGAGGAACCAATAAATGCCTGCGCAGAACTCGTGTGCTTCCGAGGGCTCCCTGGAAGAGGCAGCCAGCAGGGGCCTCACACTGCCTTGTCCCCCAGGACCCGCAGGTGGTAGATGACCACGCGGCCAAAGAAGTCCGTGGCACCCTCAAATGTCACCTTCAGCTGGTCCACCTCGGCAGGCGGCACGGAGAAGGTGTGAACACGGGCAGTCAAGGCAAACAGTGCCTCTGTGTCCCTCCTGAAGGTCCCCACCTGCCCAGACCCGGCACACGGGTCACCATCAGCACTGTTTTCTACATGGAAGCCTAGCGGCCAGTTGTTCAAGGACATTTCCAGGTTCCCGGTAGGGTCCAAGCGGCCTAAAGCTTTCAGAGGCTTCAGCTGGGCGAGGTGACTGCGCACCTGTCATCCCAGCCGAGGCAGGAGGATCACCCAAGGGTTTGAGACCAGCCTGGGCTACACAGCAAGACCCTGTTCTCCAACAAAACCAGAGCTTTAGGGGCACAGATGGCCCACCCCGCCCCACAGCCCGGGCAGGATATCTGGAGGGAGTTGTCGTCCTTGGGGTAGAAGTCCACAATCTTGCTAAGCGCCTCGCCCCGCTGCGAACCTGCAGCAGAGAGGGGTCCACAGTGCACCCAGGGGCCCCCTCCCGGCTCCCGCTCCCGGGGATCCCCAGTACCTTCCAGGCGCCCCCGCTGGCTGGAGAAGCCCCCCTGGAACTGGATCTGCAGCTGGGAGACACACACCCGCTGGGGAAACTCGAGCGTCACCCACTGGGAGGGGCCCTGGAGGGAGATGGGGAAACTGAGGCCCGCGCTCGCTCCCGCATCGGAGCCCGGGGAAAGGAAGGGAATTCCGCCCAGTCCTCCCGCAGGCCGTGGCTCCCCCAAGCCCTGAACCTGCGCCCCCACGGGGGCCCCGGAAGGAGCGCACCTGGTCCGAGTTCCAGCACGTCTCCTCGTCCTGGTCGAACAGGTGCTTCTTCCCAAACTGCCGGGAGTTGCGATTCAGCACCGAGCTCACCCTGCGGGCCCGGGGCGAGGCGAGCGGGCGCTGAGAGCGGCGCCCCAGCCACCGGCCC